>NW_020664439.1:30943334-30986107 GCF_002925995.2 Terrapene triunguis | reverse complement strand
CTCAAGTCTTGCTGTTCGATTCTGTCTTTGCACTATCAGCATGATGTATGCTACTATGTACTGAAGATCCAGCGTCCTCAGAGCACTAGGAAGTGTCTAAACCCCATAGGGCCCAATTCATGCTGAGTAGCCCTTACTCACACAAGTAATTGTATGGGACTGTATGTGTGACTAAGGGTTCCAGAAATGAATCTTCAGTGATTATTGCAGAGCCCAGAAGCACTTGCCCCCAATAAAGTACCATCATCTGAACCAAGCGTATTATTTTGCAACTAGCACACTATATTTGGCCATGAATTGCAATGAATGCAATGAATAAGCTATAGGTAAATAAGTTTTCAAATGAGACGTTAGCAGTTGAGGTTTTGTTTGCTTTACATAGACATTAAAGATCCCATTGCATTTTGATAAGGGGAGGGATTTGTCCCAGAATCCTTGGTTAAAATTCCACCTCCTCTCTCTCCCACCCACACATGTGCTGTTGTGCGGGTGCTGGCTGATTACTCCGCCATCACCAGCAGAACTGGCTGCATTTATATGTATTCTGAGCCTCACTGAGCTCTCATTAGATTTGATAGCAAGATTCCTATTGACTTCAACTGGAGCAGGATGAGGCCCATAACTGGTAATCCAGTTTGGGTTCCATTGGAATAAAAAGTGTTTACACACACACACACACACACACACACACACTGCTCTAACACTAGGCCAGATATTTAGCTGGACTCTTGAAGACAATAGAGCCATGCCAATTTATGCCAGCTAAGCATATGTATTTACATTACATTTATATTTAAATCTATTGTATTTAAGATATCTAATTTCAGAAAGCAGTCTCGTGTGCCTGGCCATATTCTTAGCTGGAGTAAATTGGCATGGTTCCATTGTCTCCAAGAGTCCAGCTGAAGATCTGGCAAGTGTTAGAGTTGGGTGGGAAACAGTTTTCCCATACCACAAGAGTTTTTGATTTTTTTTTTTTTTTTTTTTTGCATCCCAAAATAAAACAAAAAGTCAAATCTTAAAAATTTTCATGAACCGATAATCCATTTTTTTTCATTGGGTCAATAGAATGGCGGCATTTTGATAATTTCAAAATGTTTTATTCATATTTTGACCTTTTGAAAAAATCTTTTTTTAGCAAAAATTAACTAAAATTTTGAAACAAAAATCAATTTCCAATCAAAAAACAAAACCTTTTGTTTTAAAATACTCAAAATGGAACAATCAACAATTTATAAACTTTTTTTTTTTTTTTTTTTTTTTTAAAAAAAAATCACATAATGAGATTCTTCAATACCAATCCTTTCCCAAAAAAAGATTTGGTTTTGACGAATCAACAGTCTCTGATGAAACAACATTGAAAAATGAACAACAAATGAGAAAAACATTTAATTGGAAATGTCCCAAACAACTCTACCCCATATGACCAATGACTCCAGTACATCTGTGGTTCATAGTGTACTAAGAACCTGAATAAGATCAGAATAAGATCAGAAATCTTATTTCCTTTTTCTTGTCAACTTTGTGAGTGAATTTTGTGTAATTTAAAATAACCCAAACATAAGTACTTAAGGAGGATGAGCAATTTTTTTATTATTTATTTATTTTTGTTAAAATCCGTTGTTGCTGTACCATTCTTGTCAGCTATCATGATAAAGGGCAGAGGATTAAAAAAAATTTTGTGGCCTGGTAAATTTTATAGAAGTTTTGCGAGGCTGGCTTAGAACAACTTCCTTTCAAACACAAACTGTTGCACAAAACATCTCCAAAAAATTGGATAATGTAGAGTACCAATGATTGAACTATACTTAATTCTTCCATGGAAAAGGATTCGATGACCTCTTGAGGTCCCTCTGAGCCCTACATTTCTATGATTCTATAGACTATAGACACAGTGATGTCAATATACTCCAAGGACACACCACGACTCACACTATGAAAGCAGGATCATGTTAATATTCTCCTCAACATTACAGCACATGTGAAAGTCTATTGAACATCACTGGTGTTCTCACATTCAGGTATTAAATCATCTTGCCCAAGGAGTGCACAACTTGTATTTCAAGTCTCATCACATCCTCTACCTTGGACATGAGATGGTATGATTTCTTGTCTAGCCTTGTGCAACAGAACCTACCCCTGTATTCACACCCTACACACTATTGTAATAATCTTTGTGCAAAGTATGCCTTGTAAAGTATTATCTGAAAACTCTTAATTTGCTGATCAGTATCATCCTGATAAAATATGTGTGGCAACATTGTATGTGACATTATAAGATTCCACTGTATGGTGTTATTAACACATGTTCCAAACTGAGGTTGGCAAACAGGTCTGTCCTAAACAAAGGAATGTGTGTTCTGCTTCATTTGCATTTAAGCAGTAAATGGAGTCATCAAGCAGGAAGGGAAACAAAGGAAGCTCAAACAGGTGAGGAAAAGCATCAGAGAACATCCTTCCCCATTGACTTTTTGTCTCCTGGTACCCAGTTGGAAATGTTTTTGAGAGGGGGACTGAAGCTATAAAAAGAAGGGACAAACTCCCCAAGCCTCTGCCCCTCCTTTCTTTCTGCCCCTTGATTCACTGCACCAGAAGGGACAAAGCCATTGGACTGGAGAAGGGGTCCTGACCTAAGAAGTTTTGTCATTAAGACTGCTCAAAGCATGTGGTGAGAAAACTTTGCTTTGCATGTAACAGAGTTTGTTCAGTTCGGCACCAGTTGTGTTTTATCTTTGTTTTTCTTGTAACCATTACTGACTTTTATGCCTCATTATTTGTACTCATTTAAAATCTCTCTCTTTGTAGTTAATAACTTGCTTTATTGTTTGATCTAATCCAGTGTGTTTAAATTGAAGTGTTTGGGAAACTCCATTTGGGGTGGCAAGTTGTGTGCATACTATTTCTATTAAAGAAATAACTGACTTATATAAACTTATATTGTCCAGGAGAGGGCTGGGGAGTATAGGACTTACATTTCTGGGGGGAAATCTAAGACTGGGAGTGTGTTGGGGGTCACCTGGCAATAGAACCAAGGCTCATGCGAGCTGGAGTCTAACCCAAGCGTGGCTGGCAGGCTGCAGTTACACACAAACATTCAGAGTCTGACTTGCATGCTGGAAGGCTGTTTGCGAGCAGCACAGGTGGGAACTTCTTCAGCACGGCATCATAAGGCACCCAAGGTTGCAGGGCAAAGGTGGCATAGCTGCTCATTAGTCTGGATTGAACCCTGGAATGTCACTCTTTGCCATTATATACATAGTAACCTGCAGTTCAAGCAGTACATAACACACAGTTATGTTTTGTCTTCTCATATGGGGCTTGACCCAAAGCCCGTTGAAGTCAATGAAAAGACTCACATTGATTTCAATGGGTTTTGGATCAGACTCATGGTCTCAGTGGGTTTCCCAGGCCCCTGCAGCAACATAGCTTGTCACTGTGACAGCCACCAGTCTCTATTCCTTCAGCGGTCAGGTATTCTATTGTATATAACACAATGTCAACAGGAGAAATCCCATATAAAGAAGTGTGTAGTGCAGAAATCTTCCTTTAGATATAAAAACAGCTTTCTACTAAAGAAATGGCACCCGTTTTATTCAGCCTACTCAACCAGCCTCACTTCAGACTGGGAACAATATCCTAATGAAAATGGCATACCACCTTGTGTGAGTATGTAATGCCCTCTACAGGAGGAGGTCATGTCAAGGAAATAAATGTGGGCCAGGAAGTTTTATATAGCAGTCATTCCTGATCTTTTGCTTTAAGGAAATTCCTACCATTGTTCCATAGTTCCTGTGCAAGGCTCTGGTTTCACACTCAGGCTATGTTGTTAAAACAAAAAATTACTGACACTCCATTGACTTATATTGTACTGGAACATGATAACACTCTATGGGTGCAAACACTATGTAGAGGGACGATGTACTTCTTAGTATATTGGGCACAATTATGGCATAGTTATCATTCAGGGTAGGGGTACGTCTTCACTACCCGCCGTATCGGCGGGTAGCAATCGATTTATCCGGGATCGATATATCGTGTCTCGTTAAGATGCGATATATCGATCCCGGAACATGCTCACCGTCGACTCCAGAACTCCACCAGAGTGAGCGACGGTAGCGCAGTCGACGGGGGAGCCGCGGCCGTCGATCCCGCGCCGTGTGGACCCCAGGTAATTCGATCCAAGATACTTCAACTTCAGCTACGCTATTTGCGTAGCTGAAGTTGCGTATCTTGGATCGATCCCCCCCCCCAGTGTAGACCAGCCCTAGGAAGGGATCATTCAAGGGATGAAATTAAGTAGGGAAAATTTAAGGTGAATATCAGGAAAACCTTCCTGATTGACATCTACTATATTGTGGAATAGTCTGGTAGAAACCCCAGTGCTTGGGACATTTATATCCATATTGGACAAAACATAAGGAATGGTGCATACCAAACAGTCTTGCATTGGCAATGGGCTGGACAAGATTAAGTAATAGGGTTTTCATCTGTTATATCAATGGAGTTATGTGTATAACTGAGAGCAGAATTTAACTTAACTTGCTGTTTCAAAGCCCCTATATAAATCACTGGGCTCAACTCTCATTTCAGTTACACTTATGTAAATCCAGAGTAATTGGATTTACAGCGGTGTAAATGAGATTCAAATCTGGCTCACTGGGTATAAGCTAAATCTGTATTAGGATTTATTAGAGATGGACCATATCAGGAAACTTTAATATGAACCCATTGTAACTTCTCAGTAGTTTGGATTTGAAACCCTGAACTTAAACTTTGATTTATTGATCCTATTTCACAAATCAGATGCAGCTAAAATATCACAAGAACAGGCACTCACACAGGATCTTGACCTAAACCAGCAGAAATTCTGGCAACAAAAGTTGGCCTTGTGGAAATAATCATCACATCAGCTGATGTCAGATGGATTTCCACCATCTGGAGCCAAATTTCATGAGGACAACTGTTGAGATTTCAGTATTGCCAAATTCTTGATTTGGCCTCAGACCTGCAAACAACCTAAATTTAATCTGTGTGTGGATTCAAACTCTGTCTCCTTGGCCCATCTCTGGTATTTGTAGTGTAAGGTAATTTAAAATAGTCAGTGCAATCATTTGGTGTAAGTAGGAGGACAGATTTACCCCTGCTAATGAAGACAGGTGCAAACTGACACCCCCCCAGAGGATCCTCCCATGGGGAAAGGAGGTGGTGATTTCACCACAAACCCCTTTGGGAGTTACAGCAGAGTGGGGCATTTCTAATGATATGGGAACACTACAGCTGTCCTGCCTGGGTGAGTGCTGAGAGGAAGCATGGAATCAACTAATGCTTCCCACCTTAGGGCTGCTCTGACTTCCATGCAATCCCCCATCAGTGAGAGGGTTTAAGAAGTCAGTATAGAAGCAGGGTGAATTTTCAGCCAAGGGTCTATAATAACAACAACCAGCTGACTCCTCTTACCTTTAAAACTGTCAAACAATTCCTCTTCCAATGTATAAAAGAGCGAGTGGGAGTGAACTTTGTTGCCATGAAGACTTCCAGAGATAATTTCCAAGCAGAAGCAAATTTAGTGAGTCAAGTGATTGAAGGGAACTCTGAAGAATGTTTACATCCATTAAATGTAATGATGCTGAATCCATGTAGTCAACTCAAGCATAATAATACAACATTAAGACAGAACTTTTTGGAAACACTGCAGTTCTGTACACAAAACTTACGAAAAAACAACGAGGAGTCCTTGTGGCCCCTTAGAGACTAACAAATGTATTTGGACATAAGTTTCGTGGGCTAAAACCCACTTCATCAGATGCATGGAGTGAAAAATACAGTAAGCAGTATAAATATTACAGCACATGAAAAAATGGGAGTTGCCTTACCAAGTGGGGGGGTCAGTGCTAACGCGGTCAATTCAATTAAGGTGGAAGTGGCCTATTCTCAACAGTTGACAAGAAGGGGTAAATATCAAGAGAGGGAAAATTATTTTTGTAGTGCGTGGATGATGTGGTTAGGTCCTATGATGGTGTTCCTTGAATAGATATGCAAGCAGAGTTGGCAACAAGGTTTGTTACAGGGATTGGTTCCTGGGTTAGTGTTTTTGTTGTGTGGTGTGTAGTTGCTGGTGAGTATTTGCTTCAGGTTGGGGGGATGTCTGTAAGCGAAGACTGGCCTGTCTCCCAAGGTCTGTGAGAGTGAGGTATCATCCTTCAGGATAGATTGTAGATCCTTGATGATGCGCTGGAGATGTTTTACTTGGTGGCTGTAGGTAATGGCTAGTGGCGTTCTGTTACTTTCTTTGTTGGGCCTGTCCTGTAGTAGGTGACCTCTGAGTACTCTTCTGGCTCTGTCAATCTGTTTCTTCACTTCACCAGGTGGGTATTGTAGTTTTAAGAATGCTTGATAGAGATCCTGTAGGTGGTTGTCACTGTCTGAGGGATTGCAGCAAATGTGGTTGTATCTTAGAGGTTGGCTGTAGACAATGGACGTGTGATGTGGTTTGGATGAAAGCTGGAGGCATGTAGGTAAGTATAGCGGTCAGTAGGAAGCTAGAAACAACCAGTGTTTTAAGGGGTGGAACTAAAATCCACAGAAGGTTAACCTTCCTCTCAATTCAGAATCATCTAGAATATTCTTGACTCATAGTAGAACTCCCATTGATACATCCTTATTCAGACTATGCTCCCATTGATTTCAGCAGCAGCTTTGCCTGAGTAGAAACAGCGCATTTGGGGCAGATCCTCTGCTAGTGGAGCTTTGACAATTTCCATCAGTTAAGGATCTGTCCCATTGTCTTAAAGTAAAGGTTGAACAAAATTGGACTGCAATCTGGGAGTTCTTAAAATGGTTGCTAAGACAAAGGACTGGCATTAGTCTTTAATGCAGGTTTAATTGAATATGAATCTCAGTATGTAATGAATACTGAAACCCAAATATCATTTAAAAAATAACTGCAATTAGTAACAAAGAATATACTGACTAGATGTGGTATATAAGAAATATAATACATTTGTTGTTGGCTTTGGAAAACTGCAATCTATTATGCTCATCAAAAAGATATTTCTGTCAATGTATACAGACCATATAATAACAAAGCCATTCCACCTTATAATGAAGGTACCTTATCCTCTTTGGTATTCCCCCTGAAGTCAATGGGACTACTTGTGGAGTAAGGTACTGCTCACTATTGGTATGTCTACACAGCAGCTGGGACGGTGCTTCCCAGCACAGGTAGACAGATACGCCAGTACTACTGGAGCTAGCATGCTACAAATAGTGTGACTTCAATGGCATGGATAGCAGCTCAGGCTAGCACCCAACTATGTACCCAGGAGATCAGGTGGGATTGAGGTGGACACAGCAGCAAAATGAGAACAGACACATGCATGGAAGAAAGCAGCAGGCCACAACTTTTATTAAACTTTTAACACAAGGGAGGGGCACTACCCATCCATCACCCATACTCTCCTATAACAGGCATTTAATTGGTTCCAGTGTGAGGGTTACAAGACTCCTTACCATAACCCATATTATGGGGTAGGCTCTCCTCATCCTACCTCCCTGGACTCAGCTCCCTCTGAGTCCTAACACCATCCCCCCCACAAGGGGGACAGAAGGTGCAACAGGGTGGGGACCTCTGCTCATGAGAGCCACAAGGTCTGACCTCAACATTCAAAAGCCACAAGTTCTCAATCTATCACATGAGCCCAAGGCCCATCACCAAAATCCCAGGTCTTTTATCTCTGGGAATCCTTCATTTTATTCTTTTAATTAGACAAGTTGCAACAAGTAAGCAACACCATCCCAGTACTCTTTTGGGTACAATGCATGTTCCTACTTAATGCACTCAGCCTTGCAGGTGCTGTCAGGAAGGCAAAAAACTCCCTGAGCCTTTACCAATTTGGCCCATGGGAGAAAAAATTCCTTCCTGACCCCCCCTAAAAAGGTAATCAGCTAGATCACTACATCTGTCATGCCGGGTTCCTATTCCTGGTTCGAGTGGGTAGCGTAGGCTGCTGGATCGGAGCTGAAAGAGGCTCCAGATGGCCCCCGCATTAGGCTAAATCATAGGACCTGGGAATGCTGGCCAATCAGCACCCCTCTTCCCCAGCTGGCCAGTGGGAGGAGCTACCTATTATCCCGTGGCAAGTTCCTCCCTTGCTTGCTACTGGGACTGTCCCCCTTTCACCACTGGCCCCCAAAATCTTCCCTCTCCCCCATTGATGCAGGTGGGCAAACTTTGTACCTGGGCAACTAGCCTGAGCTGCCGCCCATGCTGCCACAGCCACACTGCTATGTTTAGTGCTCCATCTTGCGCAGAGTTAGCACATCTGTCTACCCTCAATGGGAACCATCCACCCAGCTGCTGCATAGACATACCCTGTGTGTGTTACAAACTGGCTCCTATTCATGAGTGAGAATTAATAAGGTTCAAAAATAATGATAATCAATCATTTAAATATATACATACCACAGCTATTAAGGCGTCGAGAACACACTTAAAAATCCATAAATGTTTTGAACACTACTGATTAGTGTAACTGGCTGGCAACATTACTTTTTATTCACACTCTGCAAGTAGCACATTGAGCTCATTTTTTAGTAATAATAATCCTATCATTGCTTTTGTGAGAACAGGTGCCCCAGATATGTTTCTTTCTATTTCCTTTATAATTCTGCCAAATGAAGCATGACGGTATCTGTCTCTGACTAGGAGTGACAGACTGACAGGTGTTGTCAGCAAGGTGCCTAATGACTGAAAGATTTGTTTGTCTTTTAATGGAATTCAATAAGGCATAAAGGAGAGACAAAGCAGCAGCATGTGCAGCTTGAGGAAGCCTTTGGCAAGTCATTTTAGCAAGATGTGAAAGCCCTGAATATTTTGATTAAGCAATGAAAAACATCCTCTAAACCGTTGCTTTGTAATACTCTGTCAACAGACCTGATTATATATCCTTGTTCTAAAAATTGGGGCTAAACAATGCACACACACCAGCGTTTATGCATTAGGGTGTTTTAGAGTAAGACCACACATAGGTAAAAACATAGTAAAATAAATGGCATAAAACACTTCTTTAAAAAGGTCTGACATTTCTGATTTTCCCCTGCTACTTTGAAACCCTGCTGCAAGCATCTTCACAGCAGTGCATATTTCAAGCCTGCTGAGAGTCTTTATACCAGCAGCATGACTTCCTTTCCACTCCCTCCCACCTTTATCATGTTCCATTAAGAAAACAGTCTTAACTGTGAGTTCATTCAGGTTATGCTCATGTGTTTAGCCGGCCAGATACTGACCAATGCTGGAACAGGACACCTCCTCAATTAGTCAAAATGTCACTTACCAACCAAATTGTTCTTTGTGATTCTAATCATCAGCTGCCATTCAAATAATGCCAGTTGGCTAGGAAAGCATTCATTAGAAATATTCTTCCATGTGTCCATCCATCCATGTGACTTTTCAATATTTGCTGTTGTACTGAACAGCTTTTCCTTTAAACAAGAGATTTACCTAACAGACACGTATGTGACCTATTCCATCTCAGTATTTCCTGCAGCGAGCTCACCAATGGTATGCATTCTGTAATTGCTCACATCAGGTCTGCTTCTGATCGCTTTCCTTCTGATGTTAATCAGGACTAACGCCAGTGCGGTTACACCAGGGGTGAAGGTGAACAGCAGAATCAAGCCCGTTGAGTTATACCACGCCTTAACTTCTAGCCATGAGTACATTAAAGTGTTTATTTTTTAGAAAGCAAATGCTAATTAAAAAGGAAATATAATTCCTGCTTCTAGCTTTCTACAAGATTATTGGTAGTAATAAAATCTATTTTACAACCCTAAGGTTTTCATTATATATACATGGAAAAGCAGATAATGAAGTTATATATCTGTTGTATAACAACATAGAACCAAACTATGATTGGTTCTGCGCCCTTGTAATTCCAGTGGAGACAATGAATCAGATATTCCAACTCTCCACACCACTTTGGTGACACCTGGGCAGATTCTGCCAGGCACTTCCCAGAAGGGGCATTCTGCATATCTGGCTCCTACACATCCCTCCCTCTTGGGATTGTTGGGATTGATCACCTTGGGGGTATGGAGGTGCAGAAAAGCATGAGGGCTCGCAGGTCTGAAAAGCTGGGTCCACAGGTTCCCAGGCAGTCCTTAGACCGCAGCCACTACACAGCAGTTCACTGTTACCAGCAGGGAGTGCAGGCTAGAGTACCCCAGTTCACCATATGTACTTCCCACAAAGCTCCCAACTGGAGATATCCAGCCTCTCTGATTGGCTCAGATTCACTACTTAAGCCAGAAAGAGGCACAGGAAATGGTCTGAGCAACTAGGTGAACCCTTATCTGGCAGTAGCAGTAGCATTGGGCCCTGCCTTATTCCTGATTCTTGTTCTGTTCCCATCCTCATGTGTTGTTGCAGATCCCTGCTTCTGTGCCCCACATGTAGTTACTGATGCCCTTCATTTGATTCCTGACTCTGACCCCTGACTCTTGAGTCTAGATCCTGCTCCGACCAGTAGGCCTGACCACCACTGCTCTGACTGCCTACATCAGGAGTGGGTAAACTACAGCCCGCGGACCACATCTGGCTGTTCAGACCTTTTAATCCAGCCCTGGAGGGAGCTCCAAGGAGCGGGGTTGGGGGCTTGCCCTGCTCCAGCCTGGGAGTGGGGCTGGGGGCTTGTCCCGCTCTGCACGGCTCCTGGGAAGAAGCTGGCATATCCCCCCGCCGGCTCCTATGCGTAGGGGCAGCCAAGGGGCTCTGCACACTGCTCCCACCCCAAGCCCCACCCCCACAGCTCCCATTGGCTTCTAAGGGTAACATTGGCAACTTGCCAAGAGTGCAAGGGCTGCATCTAATTTGCACAAAACAGTGAAGATTGCTGCCATCTTCATCTCGTATGCAAAGAAACCAGTGCCACTCAGTTCAACATAACGTGCCACATACTCTGTGGTCTCCAAGGCCCACACATCTCTGTTGCTGCTATCATACCCCAGACTGTAGAACTCCACAGGCTATGCTTGACGACAGGCTTCTGTAGTACATAGACTGCTGCTACATGTTGCCAGCACCAGTTCCCTGCTACTGGGCACTTTAACATAGAAGAGTCTCCCCCTTCAGACAACAAGAATTTTTGTGAATAGCAATATTTTCAGAATAGGCCTTGAGTGAGCCGTTATAGCCACTAAGGGAGAAAGCAACAATTAGGAAGTCAGGGGCAGAAGTACTCAGATACGTGATCGCAAAACAACAGTGGGCACAAAAATACTGGAGCAACCTGCCATCACAAAATGAAGCCCGTCCCTCTTTCCCCTACAGTGTGTTCCTATACCATTATCATCCCACCAATCTGAGGAATAACTATTCTACAGGCCATCTTCTTCAAGAGTTTCTCTTCATCAGAAAATTAGGTCCTAACTGCAGAGGATTTTGAAGAGTCAAATACATTAATTTAACATGATGTTAAACATGACTTTGCAGTCAATGTAGACAGGGCCAAGTCATCTTCAATATCATGTCATGGTTAAACCTCTGGTTCCAGTTGGGTTTACTCACAATCTGCCAACACATGTTAAACTTGAACAATACTGACTTGTAAGTCACATTTGCAACAAGTTATTTAACTTAGCTCCTAAAGGTCACCGACATATGTTAAACCTGAACAACCCAGTCTATACCAGTGATTCTCAAACTGGGGTCGCCGCTTTGTGTTGGGAAAGCCCCTGGCGGGCCGGGCCAGTTTGTTTATCTGCCGGGTCCACAGGTTTGGCCGATCGCGGCTCCCACTGGCCACGGTTTGCCGCTCCAGGCCAATGGGGGCTGCAGGAAGCGGTGCGGGACAAGGGATTTGCTGGCCCCAGTTTGAGAACTACTGATCTATACTGACTTCTAAGTCATGTTTTGCAACAAAATACTAAAGGTCATGCTCTAAAATGACATCATTTCCTAGTGAAGGCAAACCCCATGTGGACGTTCTTCTTCTGAGTCCCTGTAAACACAGAGGGAGGGCACATGGGGATATTCTCTGGCAGCATCTGAAGAAGTGTTTCACATATATTTTCATAAAATGAATGGATATCTTTTTAAACATAAGCAAACCAGTTAATCCAACTCAAATTGCCAGTTGCTGTATGGCACTTAAAATTTGAAAGAGGCCACTCTTAAATATGGACAGGGGTTTAAAACAAGATTCTATAGTCAGTGTTGAAAAGGGAACTTGGATCAGAGGTAATCAGTATATTCTCTAAAGGAAAGAATGGAAGAAAAGAGAAGACCTGCATGATGGATGCTGAAGGAAATCCTTCCCCCCACGCCCCAGTACATAGCAGACATTGTTCAACAGTTCATCTGTGTGAAAAAATAAAATGTGACCCTTGTAATACTGCCAATGTCTGTGAGTGCTGGCCATGCAAATTTCAGTTGCCTGGGGCCTATTGAACCTTACCCAGCAAATTTTTATCTAAGAATTCTAAAAATGTGAGAGAAGAGAATAGTTGCAACTTGAAGCATTTGGGCCAATTCTTTACATCATTTTACTTTGCCCCCTGCTCTGAGATGTCTTTCTTCTGTATACCCTGTTTTTCAGGCTAGGTCTGTTCAAGTGAATACCCACTTCAGGTCTTGATCCCTATGGGCTTGATCCTACAAGGTGCTAAGTACTCTGGGCTCAATCCAGCACTCACTTAACATTAAGAACAAGAGGAATCCCATTGAAGGCAATTGAATTATTTTTGTATCTAAGTGTTTGCTGGCGGTGGCAGAATGATCAGCACCTTGCAGATTCAAGACCTCTGTGAATATAACAGACTAATTAGAGATCTGCTGAGTTTTCTGTTCTTTTAACTATCTGCGTAAAAGTATTTATCAGAGTGTAAGGAGAAAAACAGACAATTTAATCAGACTACCTTGACAATCATAAAAATTTGGGCTGGGTAACTGATATGGAAATATAAGATCCTTTAACTTCCATCTTCTTCACATCTTCACTTATTTCTCAAACCTACCCTAAAACCTATCCTTTTTTCCCCCCAAGGTTTTGAAATGTCCGACTAAGTGATAATTTTTCTTTTTCCTGTCCCTTTGCACTTTCAGGTTCTTGAGGATGAGCCAAAATACCATGACAAAGGATATTACTATGGACTGGAAATAGAAGTGCTGGACATTTTGTGAGGAAGCCTGTTAACATGATATTTCCAGCCTAATTTTCCAGTCTCAAGAGATTTGGATACGCTTTTGAACTTTTGGGTGCTTTCCATATCTGAAATAAACCTGAACTCAAAACCTGCTAAGATTCACCCATCCCTAACTACATATAGCATTTAGTGTTTAATTATTAGAAGTATTCAGTGACGTTTCTATTAAAAGGTCCCAGGGTCAATACTCTCTTTCCTAGATCTGAATCTGGCCCTAAGAGATCTATAAATGAAAGAAAAGGAAATACAAAAGGAACGAACGCACACACACCCCATTATATGATATACCAAAGATCAGCCTTTCTATGCAATTATTTTCATGATTAGTTTATAATATGATTTATTGTCACTTTCAGAACACTTACAGAGTTCATCCCTACCTTGTCCTTGTCTCTGATTAAATCTTCTTATCTATGCCTTTAAAAAAATCAATTCTTTCCTTGACTATTGCAATTCCATCTTTTATGGTCTTCTTATTTTTAGGGAGCAGTAGTATAACTCAGCCATAAAAATTTCCTCCAGCTGAATCTTATAACAGATTCTCAGCCTGGCAGCAATTTTAAAGAAATATTAAAGAAATTCAAAGGAGTTTTTAAGTTAAAGGGGTTTACTGGTTTCAAGTATATTTTGTAGTTCTATAATTCAAAAGCGTATTGATTTTTTTTTTTAAATCTAATCATACAGAAGATGAATTAAGGCCTTTTTATATCTTTTTTAATACTAACTAAAATGTACAACTTAAAGAACTAAAATATTAACCCTTAAATCCATTTCTACTCTATTAACTTTTCCCAGACTTTTCTTTAATACACAAATTCATGTTAACATCACTAAGTCTCCATTTTGTTGACATACTCAGTATCAACTAATGATTTGGAACAAGATGAGCAATGTCATTGGAAAAGAGCATACTAATTTTCTTTTTCTCATAGTATTTCAATAAGATTTCAAGGACATTATATGTGGACACACTGAACCAAATTCTGCTCTGGTTTCAGAGTGGTAGCCGTGTTAGTCTGTATCAGCAAAAAGAACGAGGAGTATTTGTGGCACCTTAGAGACTAACAAATAAATAAATGTGTTAGTCTCTAAGATGCCACAAATTCTGCTGTTACACTTGTGTAAATCTACATAGATGATGTTGAGTGAAGTACAATTGCTCACTGAAAGGATATTAGTGATGACCTAATTGTGTGTGTGTATAATGGAAAGGAACATAATTAAGAGTTAAGCAAGTTAAACACTCTGAATTCACAGGGTTTTATATCATAAACTTTACTTTCTTTACAAGATCCTTAAAGTCGATACGTTACCTTCAATAGTCCAATGTAATCATTATGAGGCTGACTTTCCAGTGCCTTGCACTTTGTGCAGTCATTTACACATGTACACAGTGGGTGTGAACTTTATCAAATGATATTAACACCCACTTTAGTTTCAACACCTCAGATTTTCACCTTAAGGATCTGGTCCATTTTGTCCACATGTCATTGACAATACTGCCAATTCTAATGATTTTATTACACATCTTGTAATAGTTAATTTTTTCTTAAAACCCCATTTCCCCCCTCCCTCCCCCAGATGTGGCTCAAGCCTCCTGCTTGGTGCTTACTACTTGGAGTGTCTTCTCCCCTCTTCTCGCATAGGAAGAGTCTTGGGTTCTTTTTTATGATGCCTGGTACCTTCACTCAAGGTGACTCCACACTGTGCCCAAGACACAAGGAGTGCTGTCCCTTGGGAAAATGAATAATGTTACCACTGTTGGTAAGGAGTATAAAACTCAGAACACAAGAAACATGAAAGTACATCGACATACACCCCAGCAAAGAAACGCCACACCCAAAAATAACAATATAACAATCGGGGACTTTATCGGGAACAGAAAAATAGGATTTGGGAAAGGGAAGGCTTAGCATAATAAGTACTAACACAGTTTCCACTGCCCAACACTCACAACTCTTCCCAAGCCCCAGATTTGCCACTCTGTGTCCACAGAGCTGGAACTGCCTGACCCAACATCCCACCTCAGTTCAAATCCATTTGTGGGGAGGTAGAGCTAATCAGACTCCCTGAGCTTTTCTGCTCCTCTCTTCATTCCCAAGCTCAGAGCTCAGCCTCAGATCTGAAACTGAAACTAGGCTCTTTGCCTCTGACTGAGTCAAGCTTAGTGAATTTATTGTTGGATTCAGCATCATTCGATGGAAAAACTGACACTGGACATTTTTAAAGTTACTATTTCAGCCCTTGGTTTCTCTTCCTTTCAGTTCCTCCTTTCCATGCTTTTCTCCTCTCCGGCCATTTTTCTTTGAGTATATTCTCTTTACTTCTCTGGGCATTTTTCTTCTTTGTCTCATTTTTGGTCTCTGCTTGGTCTCTCTCTTCTCTCTCTTTTTATTTCTTTTTACCACCTTCTTGCTTCAGCTGCAGTACTAACTTGAATTTTTAGAGGGATTTGAATTCCTAGTCCCCTCACTAGTGACTCACAATAGCCCTCCTCTCCATTTCACATGTCCCATGCTCCACCACAACTGCCATTAACTCTGGGTGAGCCCCAAAGCCCTTAGGAAACATAAGTCTCAAATGCTATTATTCCTCATCCCCATGTCCCTGATCAGCACCAGCACTACACCACCCACCCCCCCTCTCATCACTCTCTAGGTTCTGTCTCAAGGACTCATCCACCACCACTGTCGAGGACAGAAGCAACTGGGACAGGCAGAGAGGAGGAGGAGAAGAGGCTGCTGCTCATAAGCCATGACAATGGACCCTAGCAGCTAAGGAAATATTGTGCAGAAAATAACTTTCTTCTCCACACTTTCCTGTTCTGAGGAAAGGACAGATAGGTGTAGCCACAGCTTATTCTTCTTCCTCCAATCCCCTTGGCTGGGGTTCCAACACAGTGCAAACCCAGAAACTGAGTGGTAAAGACAGAAAGAAAGCTCTTCAGAACGCCATTGCTCAGAGCAGCTCATTTTTTTAAACTGATGGAGGTAAACTAACCTCAATCCCTTTCGGTCTCTGGCACATCTGCTTCAGCCAAGAAGAGCAGATAAGCCTTTTAACTGGATGATTCTACTAATATAATCCACAACAAAATAATTAACTGTGTCTTTATGAATATTATCATTGTTTGGCTTTAGAGTTAACACACCCTTAAGATGAATGGGCAGCTTTTCACATCCCTCTCAGAGCTCCAGTTTTAGGCTATTGCAAGCTCAGGAAGATAATGTTACATCAGAACATTCAGAAGGTTTCCCTTGCAACCCCAAAGGCTACAAACTTAACTTTTAAAAAATTATTTAAACTTACTTTCTGCAAAATCCAAATCTGTCATGGGAGCCAGATTAATATTTCAAGCAGGCTGGATCTGGTCTGCAAAATGAGTGTTTAATATCAGTGAAGTAGACTGTGAACTCGTTTTGGCAGATTATGTTAAATCTCCCCTTGTTCTATAATTTAGCGCCTCATGAATATTTTTTCCAAGATTGGAAATTGAATCACCGGTATTTTGTACTGTATATAGTGCTACTATAAGTACCTGAATTCAGATTTGCTATTATAGACCCTTGAAGCACTATGACTCATGTATCTCAAAGACAGCAAACAGTTTTGAAACTCTATGATGTATTATGTGGTATAATGGCACCACCAATAAGATGAGTTTGGGGGACTTTGCCACAGCCTGGAACAAACAGTCTATTTTGAGATGGACCAATAAAATCTGATTTTAAACATATAGCTCTGACAAACAATAGCTGCATTATTTTTGTTTTAGATTACTTTGTCATGTAATCGATGCATAACAATTCATGTGTGGTTTATAAAAAGTGATAGTTGGCAAAATGGAAGTACCATGTACTTTTCTGTTATAAAAATGATCTATTACTAGTATACTTTGATTAAGGTTTGGCATCTCTCTTCCTTCAATTTTTAATTGGAGCTAGTTGAGAATTTTTTAACTAAATATTTTTCATTGGAAAATGCCAATAAGTCAAAACCAAAACCTTTCATGGACAGGGTCAGTTTCAACATATTTACCATTAAAAAAAAATTGGAAACAATTTTTCAGAATTGTTGAAATGGGACATTTCAACATTTTTAAAACAAAAATGTTTTCAGTTTCAGTTCAAAACAACTTTTCATTTCAAAATGCAAGTTAATTTATAGCAAAAAAAAAAAAAAAATGTAAAAAAAAAAAAAAAAAAAAAAGGTTGAAAACTAAACAAATTATTTCAATTGACCCAATCCAAAATTATTTTGTAATTTTAATTTTTGAGATTTTGATATTTTATCCAAATTTGGGATGGGAACATTTTAAAAAATCTTTAAAAAGTTGATAGATGGGGAAAGCCATTTCCTGCTCACATCTATTTTTAATTTTCTATACTTAAAGCAGTTCTGAAAGACAAATTTTAAAAATCAATACATTAAGTTTTGTAACAATGTTCCACTCTCTAGAAATGCATTCAAAATAAAATGAAAAGCATATCAAGCACCAGTAAAAATGTAATTTGTGCGGTTGTAGTTGTGGGGTTTATTTGTTTTCTCTCAAGTGGCAATAGATTATATTTATCACAATATTAAATACTGAATTAATGATATTTAACATTGAAGTGCAAGTCCTGGCAGTGTTTTTGCTTTCTTGGTTTCTCATTCTTAATCAGTTAACAATCTCTTTTTATGAATATTCAACAACTTCAATGTTAATAATAAACATTTCTCACTTTTTTCTCATCTATATGGTATCTTGATTATACCAAATCATTGTGTAGTTTTAATTGAGGGAAAATACCAAAATAAATGTCACATTCTTTAGATTTACAATTAGATGCTTTTGTTCCTGGAGGTTAAAATCACAAATAGAAATTAGCATATTTAGCCGAGTGACTATTATGCCCCCAGAAAAGTAGCTAAAGGCTAGGTTTAACAATAGAGTGGCTATATCGCTTCTCAGCTCTCTATGAGCTAGGAGGTGAAAACATTATCTATATTCTTATTTCAGATTCAATTCGCTGATTACCAATTAACAGACTGATCCAAAGCCCACTGAAGTCAATGGAAATGCTTCCATTAACTTCAGTTGATTTTGGATAATGCCCTAAGAGAGTTAAGTTCTGTTTTGTATAAACTGTGCCAAAGAGTGAGAATAAGTGTCTATAAAAATCAAGTGAAATCATGTCTGTGTTGAAGTCAGTGGACTTCAATGGGGTTACGATTTCACCCCAGAAGTATGCAAATCTCCGGGGACAAGAGGAATTGTATCTGGAGGTATAAGTAGGAGGCATAGGATTAAATTAAGAAAGGAAAAAATAGGATAAATACAAGGAAACATTTTTAACTGATATTTTTAAACAGTTTTCCTATTTTACAGCATCATGAGCACTTACAGTGCTATATAATGTGTAAGACACGTGGCTGGTGAGAAGAAGACAGCTGGGAGACTAAGGAAGATAGCCAGCTGGTGAATAGCTGTGAGGCACTTCTGTCTTATTGCTACTGATGAACTTTGAGGGACAAGAGAGGAGCACTTTCTGTGCTTTGCTGTGCTGGGAATTTGCCATTGAGTTGGATAAGGCTCTGAGTTGGTTGCAACGTTTTGGAATCTGGGCTTGGCTGCTGACTTAGGTTAGGTTGCCCTGCAGTTAGGTGTGTCAGGTCCTGCTTTCTAGCAGGGGGTCCTTTGAAGGACTCTAGCAGGGGGTGCATTGAAGTGAGAGCTGTGCAGCTTGTGATTGGATGGGACAATGATTACAGTAGCTGAGTGAGGGGGATTGAGTCACCCATTCCAGCTGTTTTTGTGGCCCAGGCTTTAAAAAGCATACAGGTTTCTAGCATCTGGTAAAATGATGGCAACTGGGAGACTAAGGGAGTTGCCAGCTGAAGGAGGCAGGGAAGTAGGGTTGTGTATTGTTTTCTGTTTCCTTACCTTGCAGGTATTCTACAAGGAAGAACCCACCATGAGAGAAAAATGGTGTGTCGCTAACATCACCGCTAGCTCTTCCTCTGTCTGCACCTCTAGGGCCCCTCGCCAGACAGTCATTCTGACTCTGGAGGCTTCCACCCATGCCCTGGTCTTGACTTGCTGGGAATGTGGCCCAAATATCCCTAACGACGAACACCAGACAGGGGGAACCACCACATGTAAGAGGTGTCTGTTGGTGGGGTCCCCCAAGAAGCAGGTAAGTTTGCTGCAGGAGGAAGTGGATTATCTGCATAGGGAGCACAAGGACTTCATCAACGGGATGCACCTGGAGACATCTGGATTGGAGGAAGCTAGCCAACTACAGATGACTACAGCAGCACCAGAAAAGGAAGGAGAACTGGCTGCTCTATGAAGAGGAGACTGGCTGCTGGCTACCTCAGGCATGAGACAGTGCTTCACTCCCTACTCAGGTCCCCTATTCATCAAAGTGAAGAACCTTGGAGCTGAGGAGGAGGAGCCATTTGCCCCCAAGTCTGGAAGCTCCTGGCCATGCACCTGAGAGGAGGAGATGTGGCTTGCTGGTGGTCAGGGATTCCTTTCTGAGGGGAAAGGAGACATCCATCTGCTGATCTGACATGATGTCCCATGAGGTTTGCTTTCTGCCTGGTGCCCATATCCGAGACATTATGGAAAGATTGCCAAGGATCAGCCATCCCTCTGATCACTACTTCATGCTGCTCATCCATGCTGACCCTGAGCAGATCAGCAGTAACTACAGAGCTCTGGGAGTTAATGTCAAGGGGTCAGGTGCACATGTTGTGTTTCTGTCCATCCTCCAGGCTGAGGGTAAGGGCCCAGGCAGGCATGATTTATGCATGGCTGTGCAGATAGTGTTGATGGGAGGCTTTAGCTTCTTCAACCTTGGGATGCTGCTCTGGGAAGATGATTTGCTGGGAAGATATGGAGTTCACCTGACCAAGAAGGGGAAGAGCATCTTCATGCACAACTAGCCAACCTAGTGAGGAAGGCTTTAAACTAGGTTCAAAGGGGGCAGGTGACAAAAGCCCACAGGTAAATATAAGATAGGAGTCCTTAATGGAGGGCTAGATGTTGGGGAAGACATGGACAATTATGTAGGGTTATAGGAGCAACAAGAGGGATAACAGTGGGGGAATCTACTCAATGTCTTAGATGTCTATGCACAAATGCAAGGAGTATGAGGAATAAACAGGAAAAACTAGAAGTATTAGCACATACGTTAACTTAGGACAATTGGCATCACAGAGACTTGGCTGGATAAGTATCATGACTGGAATATTGATATAGAGGAGTATAGTTTGTTCAGGAAGGACAGGCAGGGGAAAAAGGGAGGTGTTGCATTATACAGCAAGAATAGAGACATCTGTTCTGAGGTCCAGAAGGAGGTCAGAGGCAGACCTGTTGAGAGTGTCTGGGTAAAGATAAAAGGGGTTAAAAATAGAGGTGACATCATAGTAAGGGTCCACTATAGACCACTAAAGCAGGAAGAAGAAGTGGATAAGGCATTTTTAGAACAGAAATATCCAAAACACAAGACCTGGTCATTTGGGGGACTTTCCTTATCCATATATCTGTTGGAAAAGTAAAATAACAAAACATAAAATGTCCAATAAGTTCTTGGAATGTATTGGGGATAACTTTTTGTTCCAGAAAATGGAGAAAGTGAGCAGGGCTACAGCCATTTTGGACTTGATACTGACCAAGAGAGAGGAATTCGGAGCAATTCTGAAGATGGAAGACAATCTGGGTGAAAGTGATCATGAAATAATAGCTTTCATGATTCTGAGGAGAGGAAGGAGTGATAACAGCAGAATAAGGACATTGGACTTCAAAAAAGCAGACTCTAACAAACTCAGAACTGTTAGGTAAGGTACCATGGGAAGAAAATCTAAGAGAAAAAGGAGTGCAAAGAAGGAAAAATCAATTGTACAACTACAAGATGGGGAATAACTGGCTAGGTTGTAGTGCTGCTGAAAAAGGATCTGGTGCTTATAATGAATCACAAATTGAATATGAGTCAACTATGATGTGCATTTGCCAAAAAGTCTAAGATTATTCTGGCGTGTATTAGCAGGAGGATTATATGTAACACATGGGAGATAATTGTTCCATTTTAATCTGCACTGGAGAGACCTCAGCTGGAACACTGTGTCCAGTTTGGGTGCCATAATTTAGGAAAGATGTGGACAAATTCAAGAAAGTCTAGAGGAGAGCAACAAAAGTGCTAAATGGTTTAGAAAACCTCACCTATGAGGAAAAGTTAAAAAAAAACTCGGCACACTGAGTCTTGAGAAATGAAGACTGAGGGGGTCCCGATAACAAGATTCAAATATGTTAAGGGCTGCTATCAAGAGGACTGTGATTTTATTGTTCCCAGTGTCCACTGAAGGTAGAATAAGAAGAAATGGGCTTAATCTGCAGCAAGGGAGACTTAGGTTAGATATTAGGGAAAAATTTCTAACTATAAGGGTAGTTAAGCACTTGAATGGGCTTTCAAGGGAGGTTGTGGAATTCCCATCATTGGAGGTTTTTAAAAACAGGTGGAACAATTTAGGTTTACGTAATCCTGACACAGCACAGGGAGCTGGACTTCATGACTTCCCAAGGTACCTTCTAGCCCTACATTTCTATGATTCTATACATAATAATTTACTAGACTCTAGAGAGAATAGTCTTTCCAGGGAAGTCGTAGAAGCCCTATTGCTTGATTCTTTTAAAACTGTCCCGTTCAAAGCCAGCAGTGGCGGTCCCGGGCAGCCCCTCTACAGCAGCAGATGCGAAGGTCTTGGGCCGCCCCTTGCCGGCAACAGCAGCAGTGGTCCTGGGCTGCCCTCCCACCTCAAGCACCAGCAGGTGCTCCGGAGACAGCCCCCCCCAGCACCAGTGGGCACATCACCGGGCACCGCAGAGCCCCTCCCCTCCCCGGACCCAGCAGGTGACCTGGAGCCCCCAGTACCTGCAAAGCCCCCGTCCAGAGCAGCAGCTGCACCCCTGGAATCTCCCAGAGCATACAAGATTTAGTCAGGGGTATATAGTGAAAGTCATGGACAGGTCATGGGGCCGTGAATTTTTGTTTATTTCCCATGACCTGTCCACGACTTTTACTAAAATATCCATAACTAAATCTTAGCCTTAATCATAAGTATTGTATGTAATGCATTTCGCTATCATTTGAGTCTCAAAAAATGATGCAGTAGAATCGAAAAAATTTTATAGTTCATCAAATCCAGCCATCATTTTCTCCAAAAAGACCTGGGTACTCTTTTCCACTTTAAACAGTTCCTCAATGCATCTCCCCATGGGTTGGGTCAGTCATTCCCCATCATGTTTTGGAAAACAACTTTCTTTAGTTAAAGCAACTGAACACAAAAATACTAACACGCTGAGTAGAAAATAATAAAAATACAGCTCCAGGAATTTGCTAAAGGGATCGTGCTCTTTATGATAAAAATTACTATTTTTATTACTTAGGCATCATAACATCAGAAAAGCTTAAGCTCAAGCATGGGATATCTGAAGTTTCTCAAGTAATGCAAGGGTAAAATTATCTGCAAGTATTTTATGTCTACCAGCGAGTAGCTGCAGGTAGCAGTTAATTGAAAACTGGCTTATCTCTAATTACTATTCTGTATCATTTGTAACAGTCATATTAGAATATAAAAAAATCTATATTTAAGTAGTGCTAAGGTTGTGGTACAAAGTGTGGAAAGAAAAGGATATTCTGAAATACTTGCTGATACTCACGCAGTTCCATTTAGGTGTTGCAGTGGCTACATTATGTAAAATCCTGCAGTACAGGATCTTTGTAATGCCACATGATGTCTCATGAGGTAGTCATGCTGGCATATTTTTTATGTTATTCCCCAAAATATATTACTCACCTCAACCCCACCATTGTACAAGGAATGTAATTATCATATGACCTATAATATTAACTTCCTCGTGTTACTTCTGCAAAAATAAATGACTTAGCTGCTGGTGCTGAGACTTTTGAAAAATTCTGCTCTCATAACTGCACATCATGATTCCTGCTAACTTCAGTGGGAATTCCATGGGTGTTACTGACAGCAGCACTGGTGCCCAATGACTAACTCATGAAGCGGCTTTATGAAAACTTGTGTGTCTGTAGTCATATTGCAATTTAATGTACTTGCCTTCTTAGGACAGGTTCACACTGGCAAATCCCCTACTGGAGACACAATTCATAACAGCAAAAGTTCTTTTGCTGATGTAGCTTACACCATATCCCCAAACAAAATAAGCTATACTAGCAAAAGGACTTTTTGTCAGGGTAACTGTGTCAGGACAAGGGCTTTTTTATGGTATTAAAAATGTATACCCCTAATTTAAATTATTATACCAGCAAAAGTTTCTAGTGCAGATCTGGCCTGACAATTACTATATTCATTTAAAGCCCACAAACGAGGAAAACTTAATATTTGCATAATAAAGGTCCCTGACTTAAATAAAACAGCACAATATATAACCAGTTTAAATTAGACTCACAGTCAATGACCAATCTCCTCCAGTGTAAATCCAATAATGTCAATGGAGTTACTCTTCATTTACACCAGTATAAATGAGATTAATTTGGATCACATTCCTCCTGGCTGTAAATTTACTGAAAGAACAATTACCAGGGAGAAATATGGCCCATTACATCTGGCAATATTGATTCAGTGCTCCAAATCAGCATTCTTGATGAATCAGCATTTAATGGCAAGGGCAGAAGTGACTAGTATTTGGCAAAGCAAAATGAGATGGTTTCATTCTTAAAATAGAACTGAGAGTTTGTATAAAAAGTGAAGTATTAAGCACATTAGAGTATTCTGCTGTTATTCTGCATTTCCACCATTTACCTACCCATTGTGAACTAAAACAGGTCAATGGTTGAATGATAGTGTGATGCTGGCAGACCAGGTGCCAGCTCATAACAAGGCTCCAGGCCTCACTGAACACTTACAAATGCATAGCTAGAAACTAGTCTTGCTTACCTGTGTGTTTGCAGTATTAAAACAGATATTAAATATTAAGTTGATAAGAATATTTAGTGTTTAGACTTTATAAGATGCTTATAGGATGCTGCATGTATTGATCTGACTTGTGAACACCTATTGCCCATGGTATAAAGTTATATTGAGTGTTTGCATTGTAAACCTCTGCAATTGTAACTCACCAAACAGGAAAAGTAGTATTAATTAAGTAAAAGTGCTCATCTAGCATACAAGATGACCCATTGAAGGCAAATGAGGTATTGGGTAGAATCCAAGGACAGAGGTCCTGTTGACTGCATTCCTAACTTCCTCCAAGAAGGCGAGACCTATCCATGAACTCATCCCATCACTTTGGACTCTGGAGTGAAGGGGAGAAAGATCCCTGACAAGGAGGAACTGAATCTCTTTGATGCTTTCTGAACTCTGAGGGGCAAAGATTTCTAAACATAAGCAAAAAGATCCCCATGCTGCTTGGCATGGGTTAGCCCTGAAAGACATTTTGAATTGACACATTGCTACAACTCTGTCACCTTTTGAATCACAGATAAACTAATTTTGTTTATATGTTTGCTTGCTTTAACCTGTACAAAAATCTCATTTATTTTTCCTAGTTAATAAACCTTGAGTTAGTTTGTTAGAGAATTGGCTACGGGCATTGTTTTCGGTGTGAAATCTATGGTACAAATTGACATGGGGTAAGTGACTGGTCTTTTGGGACTGAGAGCAAACTGAATATTTTGTGACCTTTGGTGTAAGTGACTATTTATCACATAGTCCAGCTTGCCTGGGTGGCAACATAGAGTGATGTGCCCAAAAAGGACTCTCTTTAACTCCAGGGTAAGACGGTTACAGTGATCCATGAGTTCACATTGTTACTGGCTTGGTGAAATCTAATTATAGAACATACCACCAGTTTGGGGTATCTGCCCTACTTTTTGACAGTCTGCCTTGAGGTTGGCACTCAGTCGTTAGCCACTCCAGACAGCGTGACAGATATTAAATTTTAAAAATAATTTAGCTTAACAAAGGACTGAATTTTAACTTTATGATTTCTGACCTTCCAACTGCATACCTAATGAGAAGCACTTCATATGATATAGATTCTCTCACAGTAAATTGGCTTATGATATGTACAAAAGCAAGAAAATGAATGTGAATCTTCTAAGTTGTTGTACTCACCTAAAACCCCAATAATTCATTTCAGTGTAGTTTAATATAGAAGAATGTTCATCCTATTTCAAGTGAACCACCATTTTTCTTTCCAGAAACCGAGACCAACAGGCATTTTCTAAATCACATAGACCTGCCTGGATGCTCAAGTGTGGGGATGTAAAATTCCATGAGAGGGTAAGGGTCACGATGGGACACTTGCCTGGCAATAAATCATGGCCTTATGTAAGGCCCCCTGGTGGTTATATAAGATGAGGCCTTATGTAAGGCCCCCTAGTGGTTATATAAGATGAGGCCTTATGTAAGGAACATCTGAACCAATCGGTGTGGGGCTGTACATGTGATAAACACATGATTCTCCTTCTTGTCCAATCGGTAGATGTGTGATTATAGCCTAATTGTGTTATGTAGTGTTGAGAAAGACTATAAAAGAAAGCTTGTAATAAACAGGATTCAGATTCAGCTTGCAACCACATTGGTCTTGTGTTTTATCCGCTCCGCATGGGACCCCACACTCAAGAGTAGGGAAAGTGTGCAAGAGGAGTTCCTCAGCTACCGTTCTGCTATTTGCACCCTTAAAGTATGTCTTTACAGCAACTAGACACCCACAGCTGGTCCATGCCTGCCAAATTGGACTCACAGAGCTCGGGCTGTGGGGCTGTTTCATTGCTGTGTAGACTTTGGGGCGGGTCTAGGACCCTGCAAGATGGGAGAGCTCAGGCTGCAGCCAGAGCCCGGAAGTCTACAGAGCAATGAAACAGCCCAACAAGACCAAGCCCCATGAGGCCAAGTCAGCTAGCACAGGATAACCATAGTAGTTGCTGAGTAGACACACCCTTAGATCAGAAGGACTAGGGGAGTTTAGTACAAACAGTGGCACTACATACTTCATCAGGAGCAGGAAAAGACAGTGTGTGGGCAAGTCATGATCTGGAAAGCCATGACCCTCTCCTGCACCACTGAGCTGAACAGAATCATAGCCAAAGAGGTGCTTGCTCAGCTCTTTCAAATGATGTCAAGGCTCCCACACTGAAGCAGCCGGAATGCTTCCAGGGACTGGTTCTGAGACCCAGCATTCACAGTACCCTCCTCCTCCACACCCAGCATAGATTTTGGCTGCAAAAGCCAGACTAGAACCCCCTTTCTTTATATTCTCTTTTAACAAGTACTGAACAGGTATTAGTAGAAGTGTCGCCACCTACATTTCTACAGCTACTGCTTCAGTGAGCATAGAGATGCAGAGATGAGAGGGAGATTGTGGACCTGGGGGCGTGTGGCAAAGTGATTTGCCAGAGAAGGCTCAGCCTTGTGGCTAGGTGCAGTGTTGCAGGGTTTCTTCTCTGCTCATGGTCCCCTTTTGCCTTGTGACTCAGCTCTCTGGCCAGGTAACCTTTGGTCTTACACCTTTCAGGGTAAGCCAGAGTTTTCACTCAATAGTCTCAGCACCTCACACCTGGTCAATGGCTCTGGTCCATGATCATTTGTCCTTCTGGCCCCTTGTGTTTGGGTCTTCCTGCTAGTCTTCCCAGTGAGGCGGTACAGGAACCCAGTCCTTCCCTCTACCTTGGGTGCAAGCCAAGGGACTCTTGTTGCAAGTGGTTAAGGTCTGTCTAGTCAGACCTCTTGCTTCTTCCCTTGCCTACTTCCTACCTAACTTCTCCTCAGGGGGGCTCATATTCTTAGCAGTTCTAGTTCTCAAGGCAACAAAAAACATTAATAGAAATAAAGAATGACATCAACTTCTCTGTCCTCCAGCCACCTGCCCTACCACTCTGTGCTCTGACATCTGAATGTAGCTTGTCCCTTTCTGGGACATTCATGATGTTTCTAAACTGAGCTTCTCCCTTTTTAAAGCACCTCTTCAAGACTGGTATGCCTCACAGATACAGTGGGGCAGGGCTGCCTGAGCCTAAAGCTGCTCTTTAACCTCTTCTTGCCTGAGCAGTGTTTGTACACCCCATCACAGGGGGTAAAGGTCATTTGTGGCAGACACGATGACAAAACTCTTGTTGATTCCACTGTATTTTAGCAGAATAGGAGGATTTCAATGGGAGTTTTGCCTGGTGAAGGACCCCAGTTCAGCAAAGCCTTTAAGCACATGCTTAACTTTAAATATCCTCTTAAATCATAGTGGCTTCAGCCAAAATGAGCAAGCCCCTAAATAAATGTCTTTTCCAGTGGCCTAGATATGCTTGAACCAACCCAGTCTCAGTGCCTCTTCTAACTAGAGGTAGGTGAAAACTTTTCAGATTAATTTTTTTTCATCAAAACCTGCAGATTCAGCTATACCAAAATGTTTCATGGATTCATGTGTTTGGCTGAATTGTTTTTGTACAAAAAAAATCCCCACCAAAAATCAGAATATTTTCTTTCAACATTTTTGAAATAAAGCATTTTGACTTTTTATTTTGAAGACTTCATTTCAAAATTTCTTTATTTTATTTTTAAAAAATCAGAAACATATACAAATGGCCAACATCAAAATGAAATATTTCAGTGTTGACTAAACAAACCTTTTCTGCAAACTGATTTTTTTTTTACTTTTTGATTCAATAAACATTTCAAAAAAATGCATCTTCAGTTCAACTCAAAATGATTGTTTATTTTTTCAGAATTGCCAGTAAACAGAATAATCCATTATTTGCACAGCTCTGCTTCTGACTCTGACAACTTCATTACGGCTGCTTCCTAGTGAGACTGTTAGATCATTTTACAGCATATACTTTTCCATGATGAAAGCAGCATTTTAATGTTATCTCGATATGTTAGCATTGTGAGATGGCTAGTAACAGACTCAAACAATTAATTAGTAGCAGTCTTGTTTGCCAAGGCAATGTGACTGAGATGGTGTGGAACCACATCAATTAGCAAAAGAGTACAGGAACCATATGTAGGGCTCCTCATTTGGCAAATGCTTAGCAAGAAAGAAAATAGGAAGCAGGAAGCTCTGTAGTCTGCTTAGGTGAGTAGTGCAGTTTTTCTGTAGGAGAAGAAAGTCCTATGAGTCGGTTGCTAAAAAAAGAAGAAATCTGCAAAATCATCAGTAAAATGCCATTTAGAATGAGAAACTTCAGTCTATTGAGTCAGGCCTAGTTTTCATGGCATCAGCTATGCAAATGTTAAAGCCTATCCTATCTTCACAGCTGGAACGAGGGAAAATGTATTAATTATACTCAGCACATTTCTTTTTCTTTTCAAATGCTGCAGAAAGTATCTTCCAGTCAGGAATATCCCAGGAAGCCCCCTCTGAAAGCCTCAGTCAGTCCCGGGGGGGCCACTCATATATTCCACTTGTCTCTTTGATGTAGATGCCCTCCATGTGACTCAATGTAATATGCATTTACCTAATTCAGGAGTAAAAGCATTAACTGTCTTAAGGCAGAGTGATTTCCTCTCCAGTGATGGGGAGAATTCCCAGAACAAACAAATTACAAATAAAAAATTTTCTCTCGAGGATGTATCTGAATTTAACCTTTATAGGGTTAAGATTATTCCTGGAACAAAGCAAAACTGTCTATTCTCAGGCTGTAAAGCCAAAACAACATTATGCAACTGTGAACCCTGCCTCTTACTGAGCAAACACTGAGGCCTGGTCTACACTACGACTTTAATTCGGATTTAGCTGCGTTAATCCGAATTAACCCTTCACCCGTCCACACTACAGAGCCAGTTAATTCGAATTAAAGGGCACTTAAAATCGATTTCTGTACTCCACCTCGACGAGCGGAGTAGTGCCTAAATCGATTTTGTTAATTCGAATTAGGGTTAGTGTGGCCGCACACCACCGAATTACTGTGGTTAAAGTAATGGGGTAGTGTGGCCGCACACCACCGAATTAATGTGGTTAAAAACCGAATTAATGTGCTTAGTGTGGCCGCGCACAATCGAATTTATACAACCTGTTTCCCAAATTCGAATTATCTAAATTCGGATTAATCCTGTAGTGTAGACATACCCTAACAGAGGTAATGGGCCCCTGTAGGACTCAGACTAATCTCTACTCTCAGATTTCTACCTTATGACATCCAATTGGCCTTGTGCTTTTTCTGCACTTGGTGGTACTTTTTTGTCCACTCATAAACAGACCTGTCCATAGTTGAGAATGTAGTGTTAATGCTCAGCTCACATGATCAGCTCCTACTTTTTATATTTTGACTCTGATTCAGATCTCAGTAACGCCAGTAAAAAGAACAGGAGTACTTGTGGCACCTTAGAGACTAACAAATTTATTACAGCATAAGCTTTCGTGGGCTACAGCCCACTTCTTCGGATGCATATAGAGTGAAACATATATTGAGGAGATATATATACACACATACAGAGAGCATGATTCCACCATGATTTCAATAATTTCCATCCCACCATCAACCTCAGCCTAGATCAATCCACACAAGCGGTTCATTTCCTGGACACTACTGTGCTAATAAGCGATGGTCACATAAATACCACCCTATACCGGAAACCTACTGACTGCTACACTTACCTACATGCCTCCAGCTTCCATCCAGGTCACACCACACGATCCATTGTCTACAGCCAAGCTCTAAGATATAACCGCATTTGCTCCAATCCCTCAGATAGAGACAAGCACCTACAAGATCTCTATCAAGCATTCTTAAAACTACAATACCCACCTGCTGAAGTGAAAAAACAGATTGACAGAGCCAGACGAGTACCCAGAAGTCACCTCCTACAAGACAGGCCCAACAAAGAAAATAACAGAACACCACTAGCTGTCACCTTCAGCCCCCAACTAAAACCTCTCCAGCGCATCATCAGAGATCTACAACCTATCCTGAAAGATGATCCTTTACTCTCACAGATCTTGGGAGACAGACCTGTCCTCGCTTACAGACAACCCCCCAACCTAAAGCAAATACTCACCAGCAACCACACATCACTGAACAAAAACACTGACCCAGGAACCTATCCTTGTAACAAAGCCCGATGCCAACTCTGTCCACATATCTATTCAAGTGACATCATCATAGGGCCTAATCACATCAGCCATACCATCAGGGGCTCGTTCACCTGCACATCTACCAATGTGATATATGCCATCATGTGCCAGCAATGCCCCTCTGCCATGTACATTGGCCAAACCGGACAGTCTCTACGCAAAAGAATTAATGGACACAAATCTGACATCAGGAATCAGAATACTCAAAAACCAGTGGGAGAACACTTTAACCTGTCTGGCCATTCAATGACAGACCTGCGGGTGGCTATCTTACAACAGAAAAACTTCAAAAACAGACTCCAACGAGAGACTGCTGAGCTGGAATTGATATGCAAACTAGACACAATCAACTCAGGATTGAATAAGGACTGGGAATGGCTGAGCCATTACAAACATTGAATCTATCTCCCCTTGTAAGTATTCTCACACTTCTTATCAAACTGTCTGTACTGAGCTATCTTGATTATCACTTCAAAAGTTTTTTTTTTTCTCTTACTTAATTGGCCTCTCAGAGTTGGTAAGACAACTCCCACCTGTTCATGCTCTCTGTATGTGTCTATATATATCTCCTCAATATATGTTTCACTCTATATGCATCCGAAGAAGTGGGCTGTAGCCCACGAAAGCTTATGCTCTAATAAATTTGTTAGTCTCTAAGGTGCCACAAATACTCCTGTTCTTTTTGCGGATACAGACTAACACGGCTGCTACTCTGAAACCTGTCAGTAACGCCAGTGTAAATCCAAAACAATTCCACTGGCTTCAGTGGAGCTGCACTGAATATACAAAGGATTGAATTAGGTCAGAACCTGGTCCTATACCAAAAATATATTGAGTTTTCAGCTTTGTTAAAATACCTATTGATTGCTATTAACAATAACTATTTCTATTGCAGTAGCCCCAGAGGCCGAGGAGCAGACCCTTTTGGGCTAGTCACTGTACAAACATACAGGAAGACACAAGGTGAAATCATAACCCCATTGAAGTCAAAGGGAGTTTTGTCATTGTCTTCAATAGTGCCAGATTTTACCCATAGTAACTCTAACCTGAAGAGCTCCCAAGCTAAAAATTAAAAACAACAACACAACAAATAAAATAATAAACCACATGGAGTATGAGGAAAGGAATACAACAACAATAAAAAAACAAAGCGGTCTGCGGGGTGAAAGTCATACGTCATAGTTCCAAGACTTTATTTACTTACTATTTTATAAATCTGGTGGCCAGTATTAGTACATTGTACCTATGGAGTCAGTGTGGCTCTGTACAAGTATGGGGGCGAGCCCACACAGGCCTGATTGCAGGATTGGGGAATAAGATTTTCAGTTATAGACTGATAGTGCCTGAAATCCCATGGAATCTCTCTGAGTATAAAGAGAGAGGTCTTGGGTCTTCAACAGCCACCCACTGTAACAGGATTGAGAGCTGTTTGCTTCCTTCTTTTTCAAAAATTGGCAGCATTTACTGAGGCTTTACAAAAGAGGGAAAGAATTCTCATTCCATAAGAATTTTTACATTTGGTTTGACTTGAATGGGAATTTACTAGTGCTGCAGTTGTGTGTGTAAGGTTGGAATGTGGGGGTTAACTTCAGACCCTGGGTACAATTTTCTGAGTATGTTTAGTTCAGCTTTCTTGAGGGATTTATTTACAGAATAATAGGAAGCAATTTTATAGGCTAGAGAATCGCAAGATACTTTTTATTTTAATGTTTTCCATCATGTATCCCTAGTGAAAATGTACTATGGCAGAATAGTTTGATTCTGAAGATAAGCAGATAATGTATAAAAATTCATATTAACCATTGTAAACAAGCTCCTTAAGAATTCACAGATGGTGGAAGCACTGTTATTATTTCATAGTATTGATTTCACAGAAACACAACACCATCCACAGCCTCAGAAACAACTCTGACATTATAATCAAAGGGGCTGACCAAGGAGGTGCTGTAGTCATAATGAACAGGTCGGATTATGAACAGGAGGCTTCCAGGCAACTCTCCAACGCCACATTCTACAGGCCACTATCCTCTGATCCCACTGAGGAGTACCAAAAGAAACTACACCATCTGCTCAAGAAACTCCCTGCTACAGCACGGGAACAAATCTACACAGACACACCCCCAGAGCCCCGACCAGGGGTATTCTATCTGCTACCCAAGATCTATAAACCTGGAAACCCTGGACGCCCCATCATCTCAGGCATTGGCACTCTTATAGCAGGATTATCTGGCTATTTGGACTCTCTCTTCAGACCCTCCGCTACCAGTACTCCGAGCTATCTTCGAGACACCACCGACTTCCTGAGGAAACTATAATGCATTGGTGATCTTCCTGAAAACACCATCCTGGCTACCATGGATGTAGAAGCTCTTTACACCAATATTCCACATGTGGATGGACTACAAGCTATCAAGAACAGTATCCCTGATGAGGCCACGGCACACCTGGTGGCTGAGCTTTGTGACTTTGTCCTCACCCACAACCATTTCAGATTTGGGGACAACTTATACCTTCAAGTCAGTGGCACTGCTATGGGTACCCGCATGGCCCCACAGTATGCCAACATTTTTATGGCTGACTTAGAACACGCCTCCTCAGCTCTCGGCCCCTAGCGCCCCTCCTCTACTTGCGCTACATTGATGACATCTTCATCATATGTACCACGGGAAGGAAGCCCTTGAAGAATTCCACCTGGATTTCAACAATTTCCACCCCACCATCAACCTCAGCCTGGACCAGTCCACACAAGAGAGCCACTTCCTGGACACTACAGTGCAAATAAGCGATGGTCACATAAACACCACCCTATACCGGAAACGTACTGACCGCTATACTTACCTACATGCCTCCAGCTTCCAACCATGACACATCACACGATCCATTGTGTACAGCCAAGCCCTAAGATACAACCAAATTTGCTCCAATCCCCCAGACAGAGACAAACACCTACAAGATCTTTGTCAAGCATTCTTAAAATTACAATACCCACCTGGGGAAGTGAGGAAACAGATTGACAGAGCGAGACGGGTGTGACGGGTTGGATCACAGAAACCCCCTTGGGAGCTGCCACCTGATGTACCAAGACTACCCCTGTTCCTGTTTTCCCTGCCAGCTCAGGACTCCAGCACCCTGTCTTGCTGAGCCAGACACTCCCGTCTGCTCCAACACAGACCCAGGGTCTGAATTACATGCCCCAAAGCTGCAGGTTTACCTGAAAACAGCTCACAGAAGTGTGCTTGTCTATAGCACTCAGATGCCCAACTCCAAATGGGGTCTAAACCCAAATAAATCCGTTTTACCCTGTATAAAGCTTATACAGGGTAAACTCATAAATTGTTCGCCCTCTATAACACTGATAGAGAGATATGCACAGATGTTTGCTCCCCCAGGTATTAATACATACTCTGAGTTAATTACTAAGTAGAAAGTGATTTTATTAAATACAGAAAGTAGGATTTAAGTGGTTCCAAGTAGTAACAGACAGAACAAAGAAAGTCATCAAGCAAAATAAAATAAAATGCACAAATCTATGTCTAATCAAACTGAATACAGATAATCTCACCCTCAGAAATGCTTCAGTAAGCTTTTTCTCAGACTGGACGCCTTCCAGGCCTGGGCACAATTCTTTCCCCTGGTACAGCTCTTGTTGCAGCTCAGGTGACAGCTAGGGGATTCTTCATGATGGCTCCTCCCCACCCTTGTTCTCTTCCACCCCTTTATATATCTTTTGCATAAGGCGGGAACCCTTTGTCCCTCTGGGTTTCCACCCTCCCCCCCCCACTGGAAAAGCACCAGGTTAAAGATGGATTCCAGGTCAGGTGACATGATCACATGTCACTGCAAGACTTCATTACCCACTTGCCAGCACACACATATACAGGAAGACTAACAGGTAAACACAGCCATCTGCAGACAATGGTCCTGGTTAATGGGAGTCATCAAGATTCCAAACCACTATTAATGGCCCACACTTTGCATAATTACAATAGGCCCTCAGAGTTATATTTCATATTTCTAGTTTTAGATACAAGAGTGGTACATTTGTACAAATAGGATGATCACACTCAGTAGATTATAAGCTTTGTAATGATACCTTACAAGAGACCTTTTGCATGAAGCATATTCCAGTTACATTATATTCACTTATTATCATATTTTTATAAAACTATTCCAGTTACATTATATTCACTTATTATGTTTTATAAAACCATATAGACTGCACAACGTCACAACGGGTACCCAGAAATCACCTACTACAGGACAGGCACAACAAGGAAAATAACAGAACACCACTGGCCATCACGTACAGCCCCCAGCTAAAACCTCTCCAGCACATTATCAACAATCTACAACCTATCCTGGAAAACGATCCCTCACTCTCACAGACCTTGGGAGCCAGGTTAATCCTCGCTTACAGACAGCCCCCCAACCTGAAGCAAATACTCACCAGCAACTGCATACCACACCACAGAAACACTAACCCAGGAACCAATCCCTGTAGCAAACCTCGTTGCCTACTCTGTCCCCATATCTACTCTAGCGACACCATCAGAGGACCCAACCACATCAGCCAAACCATCAGGGGCTCATTCACCTGCACGTTTTCTCATGTGATATATGCCATCATGTGCCAGCAATGCCCCTCTGCCATGTACATTGGTCAAACCGGACCGTCCCTACGTAAAATAATAAATGGACACAAATTGGACATCACGAATGGTAACATACAAAAGCCAGTAGGAGAACACTTCAATCTTCCTGGACATTCTATAACAGATTTAAAAGTAGCTATACTTGAACAAAAAAATTTCAGAAACAGATTTCAAAGAGAAACAGCAGAACTAAAATTCATTTGCAAATTTAACACCATTAACTTGGGCTTGAATAGGGACTGGGAGTGGCTGGCTTATTACAAAAGAAGCTTTGCTTCTCCTGAAATTGACACCTCCTCATCTATTATTGGGAGTGGACTACATCCACCCTGATCGAATTGGCCCTGTCAACACTGGTTCTCCACTTGTGAGGTAACTCCCTTCTCTTCATGTGTCATTATATAATGCCTGCATCTGTAATTTTCACTCCATGCATCTGAAGAAGTGGTTTTTTTACCCACAAAAGCTTATGCCCAAATAAATCTAAGGTGCCACCGGACTCCTTGTTGTTTTTATAGTATTGATTGAAATTGTCCTAGCTGGTAAGAAAGGAGGTAGGGACAACTACAGGTTTTTCTTACAGATCTCCACATTCAAAAAGCAAATTCATGGCCCCTTCATTTAAATGAAAAAAAAAAAGTAGCACTTGAATCTCAATATGTATTCAGTCTGAGTACCATTAATATGAAAATCAGTTATGGACCAAACTGCCTTGGAGGATCATATGCTGTGTTGCTGTAGCCATGTCAGTCCCAGGATATCAGAGAGACAAGGTGGGTGAGGTACTGAAATATCTTTTATTGAACCAACTTCTGTTGGTGAGAGAGGCAAGCTTTTGAGCTTACACGGAGCTCTTCTTCAGGTCATGGAGCATCGTACACTGTCTATCACTCGAGCTCACTTTTGGAAAGAATTTTCTGGTAGTTAATAGCAACACACAAGGAGTGAGCATGCAAAGAGAAGAAATGTAAACTTAACATTTAGCTTAGTAGTGAGAGAACTGCCATGCTTCTGCCCTACAAGCTTACAGTTTGTAACTGAAAAACAAGATCATGTAATGCTGAGCTAGCAGAAGCATAAAGCAAAGCAAGCAAACAGATTTTCCAATTTAAGTTAATTTGGAAAGTTTAAGATTTAAGCAAAGTGGAAATTGTGGAGATTTATAGGCACCAAGAGCAATTAATGGATTCTAGACTTTATTAGTTTAAAGGGATTCTGTAAAGGACATTTTTATTGTTTTAATTTTTTTTTTTTACTTTGTGTTGTTCAATATTCCCTGTTAGAAGGTTGAAAATGGCATTATTTCCCTACCAGCAGTGTTGTTTTTCCATTTTGCAGACATTGATTTTTCCCGCCAGTGTCTTAAAGTGGAGGTACTACAAAAATGTTTCATGGAAATATATTTTGGTTACCTTGTTTATTGGAGACCAGCATAACCAGTCATATTTTTTATTTACCTCCTCAAGTCTGCATGATATTTTATAGGCAATTAGGGTTACCATACGTCCGGATTTTCCCGGACATGTCCGGCTTTTCGGTCCTCAAATCCCCATCCGGGAGGAAATTCCAAAAAGCCGGACATGTCCGGGAAAATAGGGAGGGGTCGTGGGGCTTGGGTCCGGGCTGGAGCTGCTGGGACCCAGAGCTGGAGCCGCTGGGGCCGGTGGTGCTCGGCCGCTGGCCGGCGCCGCTCAGCCAGGGCCGGGGCTGGGGCCGGGGCCCGAGCCGAGCCGGGCCGGAGCTGCTGGGACCGGGGCTAGGGGTGCTCAGCCGCCGGCCAGCGCCGCTCGGCCGGGGCCAGGCCGGAGCAGCTTGGCCGGAACCGGGGCCCGAGCCGAGCCAGGCCGGAGCCGCTGGGACCGGGGCTGGAGGTGCTCGGCTGCCGGCTGGCACCGCTCGGCCGGGGCCAGGGCTGGGCCGGAGCCGCTCGGCCAGAACTGGGGCCCGAGCCGAGCCGGGCCGGAGCCGCTGGGACTGGGGCTGGGGGTGCTCAGCCGCCGGCCAGCGCCGCTCGGCTGCCGGTCAGCGCCGCTCGGCCGTGGCCGGCGCCCCAGAGCCCGAGCCGAGCCGGGCCGGAGACGCCGGGGCCAGAGCCTCTTGGCCGGGGCCGGCCGCCGGAGGGAGCCGCTCGGCTGGGGGGGGCTGGACTGGGCTGTGCCTCCTCACGCCCCCCCGCCACCACCCCAGCTTACCTGCTGCCTGCCTGCCTGCCTGTTTCAGGCTTCTCGCGAACATTTGATTCGCGGAGAGGGGGAGGAGCAGGGGGCGGAGCGTTCAGGGGAGGGGGCGAAGTTGGGGTGGGGACTTTGGGGAAGGGGCAGAGTTGGGTGGGGCCAGGACAGGGAAGGGGCAGAGTTGGGGCGGGGCTGGTGTTGGTGTTGGGGAAGGGGCGGAGTTGGAATGGGGCCGGGGCCCCGGGGAGTGTCCTCTTTTTGTTGTGTTAAAATATGGTAACCCTATAGGCAATGAATGATATGGCCCCTGCAATGATGATCTTATCATCTAAGCTGTGCATTAAACAACAAGAAGCAATGACAGACAATGAGCAAGGGGAAGACAAAGTTACAACAAACATGGGTTTTGTTTTTGTCATATGTAACTGTGACAAATATGGGAGTGCTATTTGGTAATTGTTAATACTATATCTTGGTCTGCCACTGGTATGCTGTTTCAGTGTAAGTTTTTTGTGATTGTTTCCCCATCTGAGACATTGCAGGCAGGAAGGAGGAGATGGCTCAAGAAGGTGACCTAACAGCTTCCACTTAAAGGTCAGTAAGAAACAATGCCAGAATGATTAGCTCAGATCACTTTGTCCCAGTCCCCCAGACACCTGACAGAACTGGTTTGACCTGGGGCCAAAGCCCACCCGAAGCGTCCAGGAGAACAAAGACACTAGGGAGAGGGGCTTTGTTCCTAACTCCAAATAAATTTGCTTGATTCCTTTCAAGAACATGGCTGTCTGTTACTCACACCTTCTTGTCAACTGTCTGTAATGGGCCACTCTCTTACCACTTCAAAAGTTATTTTTCCTCCCTTGGTATCCTGCTGTTAATTGATTTATCTCATTAGACTGACCTAACACTTGGTAAAGCAACCCCCATCCTTTCATGTATTTATACCTGCTCCTGTATTTTTCACTTCATACATCTGATGAAGTGGGTTCTAGCCCACGAAAGCTTATGCCCAAATAAATTTGTCAGTCTCTAGGACTCCTCGTTTTTTGGGGGAATATTCAGTCACTGGTCATTTTGTCCCCAACAGGAGGAAACAGGTGCCCAGAACCCAGTTGGTCCTGCATGATGGTGAGTGGTTGGCATACATAGAGTAGTTTGACCCTGGCTTTGGTTTAAGAGTAGGAGAATTGCAAGATTCCACTCCAGAGCAGGGAAGGGCTAGCGGCCTAAGTCCTGAAGTGGGTGTTCTCAGAAAGATCAAAAAGGGGAGCAAAGATGCAGCTAGCCCCATAACGGTGACAGTATATATAAATAATACATTGATTTAGTTATTATATAACTATTGTCTCCAATCTAGTGAACTACACACACACACACACAGAGTCATGAATAAGCTGATCCGTACATTAGCCGAACACCTCAAAAGTAACTGATTTATATTATAAGGCTCAAATGTGCAAAACTTGATCAGAGTCCCATTGTGCCTGGTACCGTACAAATATATCTAGTAGGAAAACAGGATCCCTGCCTGTAATCATGGCAGGATCATAATACTGGCTCTCTGGATGAGCCCTACAGTTCTGTTTATGAGATCCTTACCCTTTCTTCTTATCATCACTGAGCACATATAACATACTACATAGGGAACATGCCCCTGCTCCCTTCCCTTACTGTGCCTCTGCTACTCCATATTGGTGTGGGTGGAAGGATAGTTACCAAGACTTGTTAAGGTGACAGAGATAAAGCAGAGACATATGTATAGGAGCAGATAGGGAATTTAATCCCTGCCTGCTTTAAAACTGCCATTAAAAAGCCTGTTCAAATTAATATCTCCCACACCCAATCAACAACTGCTAATTTTATGGCATGGCAGCTACTTCAGGCCGCCACTTTCAGTGCAAAGGATGATCTTGGTAACTACCCCTGAGCTAGCACCTATACAGTGAGGTAGAGCGCAGGTGTGCTCTCTAAGTACTGTGCTAGCAGTGCTCAGTGCTGGTAACACTTCAGCAGCATCCACAGAAGGAACATAATGCTGGCAATGAAACCTAGATTATAAACTCTTTGGGGCAGGGACACTCTTTTTGTTGTTGTTTGTACAACATCTAGCACAGCGAAGTCCTAGTCCTTTCTCAGGGCCCCTCAGTGCTACTGCAATACAAACAACAATAGTACTATGGTCATATCGTGAATATTGATGCACTCAAAAACTACCACAAACTCTGCTTACCTCAGTGCTGCTTCAGCTCACCACTGCCTTTGCTCCTGCTCCTGTAAGCTTCCTTGACCATAGTTTGATTGCAAAATAGACCCCGGTATTGGGGCACCACAATCTCCAAAGGCTTTCACAATCTTTCCTCCTGTAGCTTCGTCCCTACACAGTTTTCCTCTTCTCTGCTGCTCACTTCTGACTCTCCTGCTCAACTGCTGTTTCTTCTTCTTCACGGCTTGAAACTGAAGCATAAATTTCACAGTTTAAATATGCGAGACACTACAGAATAATCCACTCTAGAAATGTATTAGAAATACTGATTGGCCTGTGATACTGGAGAGGGCACAGTGCAGGAAAGCAGCAATTCTTGTGAGGTCTTAGAGAAATAGCTTTATGGTTCAACACCTCTACTAGTATCTTCATTCAGTTATAACAAAGGGACTTTTCAGATGTCAGCGCACTTGGGAAATAGTGTGTGTTAGCTAATTAGTTTTTCTGTTGGCCAGCGTGCAGCTACACATGAGAAGGCTCACACGTTGTAGGAGCCGAGAACACCCCAGGTGAGTTATATTTCTCATTGACAGTGTGGTAAAAATGAGGGGGAAAGAGATTTGAAATTTAGAGGACAATCCTTCAGCAAAGGAACACAGCTGTTTAACAGAGGTAAATTTAGGAGCTAAATCACTCAAAAGTCTCCTTGTAAAATAAAAAACAAAGGGAGCCTGACAGGTTATGCTCCTTAGCCTCTTGCTGAGGAGTGTGAATAATCACCCTCTGCTCTAGGAGTCAGGAGAACAGAAGCACTTCACCACACTGATTTGTACTGCTCTGTAACTTAGATTTTCTTCCACAGATTTTTTAAAAGTCAATTCCATTATAAGGCTTATCTCATTTGACTTCATTGGGAGCAGGATCAAAGTCTATATTCGTATGTTGTAGCCCAGTTTTGTAGCCCTTGTTTTCATTGTTAAACATTTAGTAGCACTGACTCCAACATATCAGTCAGGGCCTCTCTGGGCAGTGTGGGTGGACAAAGCAAGGCAAGCTGAGGAGGCCACTAGACAAAGCCAGGGACCTGCGTCCTGTCTACATTAAGAGAATATGCACTGGTGTAACTACTCCACCAGGGTAACTATTTTGTTAGGAGTTTGTAACTGTGCAACCACCTCAGTGCAGTTGCATCAGTGCAAATTTCCTTAACATAGTCGGGATCCTCAAGAAAAGACTGCAGGCCCCCAAAAGAGTAAGAAGAGTGCAGGAAGGGCAAACTGGAGGGCTAAAGCTGCATACAAACTGTATTACTAACCACTTTGGGTGCCATTTTACACTGAGAGGATCAAATCTTGCTTTTTGTATGTCAGTTGTCCCACTGAAAACCAGTTAGCTACTCATGTAAGGTAAGTAAGGCAAAGGGTATATGGCCCTTAAGATTATATTAATCTTTGTTTTACTTTGTTGGACTGTACGAACCTGATACAAAAGTATCTACAATTATATCTGTGCTGAAACTTCCCAAAAATTCAAGACCACTTTTAAAACTAAGATGAAAACTCATTCATACAAAATGCGAGCTGTGATTAATAAACAGCAGAGGAAATACAAAAATAGATTACTAATGTTGGAAAACATGAGAATATCAGCCAGAAGGCTATGTTATTGTATTAATTCATAAATGACAATTTAATGAATTTATATATTTAATGCTATTTATATAAGCAGAAAAACCCCACTATGCTTGCAAGCTTTCAAAAATCTAAAATGTACAATGGATAATTTTAAGTCTCTTATTTTATACAAGAAACATCAATCCACACAGATACAATTTAAAAAAAACAACCCTGTCTCCCAATTACAATTACATTGAATAAATTTAAACACCTTTACAATTTCCATTAACAATACATTGTAGAATTAGATACCTTTCTTAATTTCTCAAACTATTTTTGTACAAAGCCCTCTTAATTAAATCTTTAAAAAACCGTTTTCCTGCTGAAGATTCGTTTTTACATAATTAAAAATGACAGCTATATTTCATACACAATGCAAGATCTTTCAGAATGTTGCAAAATATTTGTGCAAGAAGTACTTGAGAAATATTCATGGTCACTATATAGTTTTATCCATCAAAACTGCATCCTGTTTGCTCTGTGCCTATGCCCCAGTTCTGCCCATGAAGAATCCCACTGAAGTCACTTGAGATCTGCCTGGGCATCTGTCATACAGATTTGACTGCCGGATTGAGGTCGTAGGGACAGTAACCAATGAACTGGGACTATCGAGGATTTAAAAGTACTAAATAGAGAATATTGAGCATGAACTGTCTCAAACTAGAAGGGCCAGAACTTTTGTAGTGTCCTAACCTGAGACTTTCAGAAGTGCTCAGTATTGGCCTAACTCTGCTTTCATTGAAGTGAATGGTAAAATTTAAAGAGCAGAGTTAAGCCAATGCTCAGTGTTTTAGAAAGTCAATTTGCCAACACTATCATCATAAGAAATATTTTCCACAGGGTCATATTTGGCCACAACATTTGCTCTGGACTAAAACTTGGCATACAAGGTTTCTTCATAGGCAAATATTTTCTAACATAATTCAAATTCCCTCCTTCCTCTATTCCCCCAAGTTGATTTTGTCAGTTTTGTGCTTTGAGTGAAAAAACAGAGTTTTTAGTTTATTAGTTTAAGACATCTTCATAATGGCTGGCAGGACATTTTTAATCATTTGGTAAAATAATAAACCTTCACAGATATAACAGGTTCAGATTTTTCTGCAATAGATCAGACACATTCTCAAGTGCTGCAACTTTATATCTTCTTAATTCAAAACTCCCAAAGATCAGATTTTTGGGTACTGGGTCACCCTTACATTTATATTTCCTAAACACACTTGCTCCTCAGACAAGAGGCAGCAAGGGTACTTGCCAGAATGAATGAAAAATCTGTAGAGAATTTTAGCCAGTATAAATAGAAAAGAAAAAGATAAGACAGCTAGTCTTTTCAAAGAATTCCCGTGTTCTCCTTCAGAAAGTCATTTTAGTGTAGAGATGGCCCATTCTTAAAATTTGTCATATAACTACAGAAGATTAAAAAATAATTTAAAAAAATCTTTCTGAAAATGTTTCTGCTTTCTTTTCATCCTTAACTCACCTAAGCCTTGATCTTCCAATAGAATGAGACTCCATGTGGGCTCAAGGGTCCACCACACAGATTCAGCTTCATATCGGGGCCCCAAATTTGTCTAGCTATTGCAACATTTAGATATGAGATATTAGCTGCTGTCTGGAGATCCCTTTTATAAACCAAAAAAAGTTGGTTGCAAGGTAATAGGCTGTAAGCAAAGTTACAAGTGTGTGACTGTTGTATGATTTAAGTCAGTGTTTCCCAAACTTGTTCCACCGCTTGTGCAGGGAAAGCCCTGGCGGTCCAGGCCGGTTTGTTTACCTGCCGCGTCC
>NW_020664439.1:30917965-30942934 GCF_002925995.2 Terrapene triunguis | reverse complement strand
CCCCGGCCCGGGGAGCCCTGCGGCAGGCAGCTCCCCATCCCAGCTCACCTCTGCTCCGCCCCCTCCCCAAGCCCTGCGGCAGCTCCCCACCCACCCCCTCCACCCTGAGGCGCCCCCCCCATGGCTGCTTGCCCCCTCCCACTGCCCGGGAAGCCATGCGGCAGCTCCCCACCCCAGCTCACATCTGCTCCGTCTCCTCCCCGAGCACACCGTTGCTGTTCCACTTCTTCCGCCTCCCAGGCTTGCGGCACCAATCAGCTGTTTGGCGCCGCAAGCCTGGGAGGGAGAGATGCAGAGCGGCGCAGCATGCTCAGGGGAGGCTGTGGAGCAGAGGTGAGCTGGGGCGGGGAGCGGTTCCCCTGCGTGCCCCCCCCCTTACTTGCTGCAGGCGGCCCTCCCCACGCCCCCCTACCACCAACTCCCTCCACCGAAATGCCGACGACGACCGGGGCGGCCGACGATCCGGCCGCCGCGGTCGCCGCCGAAGAAAATGCCGCCCCCCAAATGCTAGCGCCCTAGGCAACCGCCTAGGTCACCTAATGGGTTGCACTGGCCCTGGATAACCAGCAACAAGAAAGAGTTTGTAATGCATAGCAAACACAGCACTGATGTTGCTTTAATCTAGCCTTGTTCTCTTCTTGTCTCATTCTCTTCAACTGGTTCCTGTCTCTACATGAGAGAGAGAGAGAGAGAGAGAATCTGAGGGAGACAATAGGCAGCATGGTAATACACAGCATCCTGCAGGTTGTGTTAACTTCCTGCTAAAGGTTAAATCTTTATAACACAAGACTTGCCTGAGAACTAAAACAAGTTATCTGGTCACTGAGTGTGTGCGCGTGTCTCTTGGCACTTCCATCTGCTGAATGCAATCAGGACCAGACAATTGAATAGGGCCTATCCTGCTAACTAATGAAGATGCTCCTTGAGCTCAAGTGGCAGAGACCAGAGCTTTCAAAGTGGGAGGATATGAAATCTATCCCTGTTGTCTATACAATGTTCCTATTGGCCATGAGATACCACATCAGGACAACAAAGATATTCCAAATGGTCACAGATTTGTTACACAAGAGTCAGAAGCAAAATTTGTGAAGCCTGAGGACAAGCTAATGAACATGGTGGTATGTATGTTAATCGCTGCCTTCTAAGGATGGATTCAAAAGTGCTCCCCTATTTATCATATGCTGCCCTCGGGGCAGCCCTAACTGTAGCTCTTCTCTTCAGATTCCCTCATGGAATCTTGTCCTCTAGTTCAATAGCATTTACCAACAAACACGGCGAGTAGTCCACGACAAAAGTGCCAAACTATCATCGCTATCACTCCAGTGCAACTAGTCCTTAAAAAAAACACATGTCTCTGGGAGCCATTGGGATGAAGCCCCGATCCCTGGCACCCCTCCCACTCCGCGGGGCTAAAGCCCCAATCTCAGAAGACCCCTGAGCCCATGGGCAGAGTTGGGGGGCACTGGGGGCATTGACTCCCTCCCAAACTGACACGTTGCCGCTTCCGGGAGTAGGGTGACCAGTTGTCCAGTCAAAAAGGGACACTGTTTAAAAAAAGATTAACATTATGTATACTTGTGTGTATTCTTTTTGCCCTATGGCTACTATTGCTGGCAGCCACCTCCATCTGCAACTGAAACTTGTAAATGAAACCTGTGCAGCTGTTTGCTGTGTCAAAGACAACTTCTGTGTTGATCTCCTGTCTTTTACAATTGTTCTCCCGGGTGGCTCACAAATATGCTTGGTGCCAGGTCCACAAAAGGTTAATCCGGCCCTGGATTTCACCAAATGGCTGCTGTCCCTGAGACAAAACTAAGTGTAAACCTGGGATAGATAGAAGTTTTGCAATGCATGTACACAACAAAATCTCATTGCGCTAACAATAACATTCTTTTGCAGTCAAATTTACAATAAGCAGCGGTGGCGGCAGTTGCTCTGGGCAACCTGAATCAGTGCTAGGCGCGAAGCATTGTAAGGCTGCAATCATGTGAAGTTACTTTGATCTTTACTCCAGAAATGTCACAAAAGTGTGCATGTTCTTTTAATGATGACCTACAGAAACAATTCAAGTTTTTGAAGAAAGACTCTTCAGTAGCTGACAACAGTCAGGTTGTATGTCAAACGTGTGGAGCACATTTTTCAATTGCTTACGGACATTACTCAGCATCTTCAAACAAAAAAACACAAAGGTGCTGAACGAACTAAGTGTGCAACTCCAAGTGTTTCAGGATTTTTTGTTAAGCAAAACACAGAAGCTGATCAAATACATGCAAGTGAGGGGCTGTTTGCTGACCATTCTGTGTGCCACAGACACTGTTTCAGATCTAGTGATTGTACCGCGTAATTGATAAAAAAACTTTACCAACCCAAGTTTTCGTCTGCGCGCACAAAATCTGAGGCAATAATTTGCAATGTATTAGCTCCATTATCAACAGATGAACTGCAGTGTAATTTAGAGAAGTGCTCATTTATCACACTTAGCGTGACTGCATCAAACAAAAGGACAAAAAGTTATTCCCTGTTCTCGTGCACTATTTTCTTCCAATTAGTGGGGTAAACACAAAAATTATTGAGTTTTCTACCATGAAAAACTTCTGATGTGCAGTGCAAATTTCTATAACAATTGATTGAGAAACATTCTCTTAGTGAAAAGCTTGGTGGGCTTTGTGCAGACAACGCCAATACAAATACATGCTGGGAAAAACAACGTATGGCAAAAACTGCAAGTAAAACTAGGGAAAGATATTTGGTATTGGTTGCGCTGCTCACATTGTTCATAACTAGGGAAAAGTCAACATGACTTTTGTAAAGGGAAATAATGCCTCACTAATCTTGAGTCGACAAGCATGTGAACAAGGATGATCCAGTAGATATTGTGTACTTGGACTTTCAGAAAGCCTTTGACAAGGTCCCTCATCAAAGGTTCATAAACAAATTAAGCAGTCATGGGATAAGAGGGAAGGTTCTCTCAGTAACTGGATAAAAGATAGGAAAGTGTAGAAATAAATGGTCAGTTTTCGCAATGGAGGGAGGTAAATACCTGTGCTGTTCAATGAAATCATAAATCATCTAGAAAAGGGAGTGAACAGTGAGGTCATAAAATTTTCAGATGATACAAAAATTACTCAAGATAGTTAAGTCCAAACCTGACTGAGAAGAGTTACAGAGGTGCATGTACACATGTAAACTGGGTGTCTGGGTGACAAAATGGCAAACAAAATTCAATGCTAATAAGTACAAAGTAATGCACACTGGAAAAAAATGATCCCAACTATACAATCTAAATTAACTGTTACCATTCAGAAAAAGATCTTGGGGTCATCTTGGATAGTTCTCTGAAGACATCCACTCAGTATGCAGTGGCAGTCAAAAATGCTATCAGAATGTTAGGAACCATTAGGACAGGAATAGATAAAATAACAGAAAATAGCAGAATACTGCTATATAAATTCATGGAACACCCACAGCTTGAATATTGATGCAGTTCTAGTTGCCCCACCTCAAAAAAGATATATTGGAATTGAAAAAGGTGCAGAGAAGGACAACAAAAATGATTGGGAGTACAGAATAGCTTCCATACAACAAGAGATGTAAAGACTGGAAATATTCAACTTAGAAAAGAGACGACTAAGGGAGGGAGGTGGAGGAATATGATAGAGGCCTATAAAATCATGTATGGTATGGAGAAAGTGAATAGGGAAGTATTATTTCCCCCTTCACAAAACACAAGAACTAGGAGTCCCCGATGAAATTAATCCTCCCTCATTATTGACCCCTCATTGTTCCACCCTTGTTTTGTTTGGCTCCCCCCTTTCCCCAGCCTAGTGCAGCTCCCTCAGACCCAAGAGTGCCCTTTGAACTGACAGCCAGAGGGGTTCACTCATGAGTTCCAGCACATGGTTCTCTTGGGGACAAATCCCTAATGCAGCGTTGAGCAGGGCTGCTGGCTCCTTGGGTAAGGGAGGTCCTTCCAGGGAAGCCTGTTCAAAGAGGCAGGTGCTGCTGTATTTGTTGCTCTGTCACCCAAAAAGGGAACTGACCTAGAGTCGGGGAGTCTGGAAGCCACAGGGGTTCTCTCATGTATGCATGGGGTGTCCTTTTTGAAATGTGGGTGCTGTTTTAAAGGAGTCAGTTAAAGCCCATACACCTTTACACCCAATCACTAACCTATCTCCCTCGCCCCCTCCCCCAGGGAAGTTTAACACCATAGTTCAATCCAGTTCTTGTGGACCAGACTTTAGGGGACTCTGGCCCTCACATCCCCACTGGGGGGCTTCACAACCTGATTCCTGAGCACCACCAAAAATTTTACAAACCTGGCAGCTATGGTAAGGAACTGTGCATGAGCACAGGGTGCACACTACGTGGGGAACATCACACTGACATTCTGCCTAGGGCAGCAGATTGTCTTGAGCAGCCTTTGGTCGGAACACTGGCCACAACTGGCCAGCAGGAAATTCCCCCAAAAGAGAGGAACTCCCTACAAACTGCTATCCCCATCTGCTCAGTGTCAGGAAAGGGAGTGGGCGTGCCCACGGTAATCCTTCACTGGCATAGGGATATTAAGGATCTTCAAAAGCAGTTCTAACTCTCATTGGGCCACGGTGGCCCTGAGAATCAAAGAACCAGAGCCACCACCCTGGTGTCATCCCTCCCCCTCTCTCTTGTGGCAGATAAGGCTCAAGAGCAGGAGAGAATCAAGCCCCAAAACTCTGGAGGTTTAACCATCACTGAGGTTAATAGTCTTACATTGTTCAATCAATAATACAAGGGAGAGGTGGGGGGAAAAAAGAGAAATAATAAGTGCTAAATGGAAGAAACCACAGTTAACTTACACAGCAGTACATTAATGGTAGTTAAGTGCTAAACCACATGGTTTCCTTTTGTGAGTATTTTAACTAAAGTGTTCAGTGTTTTCTTTCCACTAAATCCTATGTTTGTCATAACTATTTTAGACAGCCTTCAGACTTCAGTGGTGCTAATGGAGACACTGATGACATACTCTTTAATATGGAGTCCAGTTTATTTCATTCATTCTAATTTGTTCACATCTAAATACACTTGTTTACCCTCTCCCTTCTTCCACTTCACTCTCTTCCCAAATAGTGATCAGCTCTCTTCATTAACACCATTCCTCACCTACTCCACCTCACTTCCATGAACCTTTCTAGCTCTTTCTTTACTGTACCACCTAAAAATCTCATACACATATTTCAGGGAACAGTAAAATCTGATGAGCTATAGGGGGCAGGAAACTCCACAAAGTTCACCTTGCAGTGTTTCCTACAAATCTTCCTCTCACAGAAATAAGAGACAAGGAGAAGGTGGTATTCTCCCAACCATGTGGTTCTCAGCAATGTGGATGAAAGATAGCATTTCCCAGTCCCATCCCTGCTACAGTGCCCTTCTGTCCCCTACTCCCTTCTACAGAAGCCATTCACCACATACAGCTCCACAAAATCTCCCTCCCTCACAGGTTGCCAGTATGGAGTCTAAGCTAATGTTGCCCTGAGCAGCATTAACGTAACCACTCAGATATTCGTGCCTATCTACTGTCTCTGGTAGGAGGAAAATAAGTAGGGGAGAGGGATGGGGGGAGTCCTCCTCTCTGGCCCCAGCCCCGGGGCAGCCTGCCTGCACCCCAAACGCCTCATCCCCAGCCCCTCCCCACCACACCCCAGAGCCCGCACCCCCAGCCAGAGCCCTCACCCCCCCGCACCCCAACTCTCTGCCCTAGCCCTGAGCCTCTCCCACACTCCAAACCCTTCATCCCCAGCCCCAGTCCTCATCCCCCCCACACCCTAACCCTCTACCCCAGTCCTGAGCCCCCTCCTGCATCGTAAACCCCTCATCCCCAACCCTACCCCACAACCCTCACCTCTGCACTCCAACCCTCTGCCTAAGCTCCCCCACACACCTCAAACCCCTCATCACCAGCCCCACCCCAGAGCCCTCACATTTTTACATTATTTTTAAAAATATATATCGGCTTATAAGACAGGTGTGGGGGGCAGGACTTGAACCTGTTCTTGTCACCACCAAAAATTATACAAACCTGCCGCCCCTGCACAATAGCACTGATAGGTGATATCCTTGTCTTTATTTTCTATGAGACGTGACATTTACACAAGGGTATTTGGTCCTCAATTCCTGTTATTTTGTTTGATACCACGCTTAGCCTCCTAGATCATGCTAACACAGGACTTGACTTCCCACTGTACTGAGGCAATGTGCAATCTGCTTTCTTAAAGTGTTCATTCAATAATATCTACATTTACAACCCTGGCTCCAGATGAAAGGTGGTGATAGAGCTTGACCATGAACAGACTTTTCAGCATCATGCACAGTGGAGCTGAGCATTCACATCTAGTCTGTACGTGATGTTTGAGCTTTTAACCTGCTTAAAGCTGGAAGGAAGCAGAGGAAATAAAGAGATCAGCTTCCAAACTAGCAAAAGAAACAGCTGCAACAGAATCTTGGGCAGGGAAATTTGCTACCACATTGGGCTATGTTGTAGCAATTCTCTTTCATGAAGTCCTGAATATGTAAAAAGTATTCTATAATGCTGACTATTTATATGTGTGATGGCTTGAGGAATCTAACAATGTATAACATGAATTCTTATGTAGTCTATGAACTTTGTGTATAACCCTCAGTGTGTACTGAATCAGCCATTTGCTGACAGGAACTGTGTCATATAAACTCCCTCTCTTGAAGCAGCTATGGTACAATCAAAAAAGTTAACATGGAATGACTTTGCCCTGGTAGAACAATGAATATGCTAAAGAGATTGACCAAGCTAAAAAAAAAAAAGGTCATCCCATCTTGTCTGAAGGGGTGGAAGGGAGTGGCACAGTGGAAATTCCCCAGCAGAAAGAGAGAACAAAGGAAGAAGTGGTAGAAGCTCTTGTTAAAAAGACATGTTTCCAGGTATCAAAGTTAGGCTGATAGGTACTAGAGGGAACAAAGAGGACCTGGGCAATTATAGACCAATCTTTATAAAAGGGACCAAAGAGGACCCAAGGATTTATAAACCAGTCAGTCTAACTTTGATAAATGGAAAGATACTGGAACAAATTATTAAGCAATCAAATAGCCAGCACCTAGAGGATCGGGTAATAAGTAATAGTCAATAATGTCAAGAACAAATGCCAAACCACACTATTTTGTTTCTTTGACAGGGTTACTTGCCAAGTAGATAGGGGGAAGCTGAAGATGTGATATATCTTGATTTTAATAAGATTTTTGACATAGTTCCCTATGACATTCTCATAAGCAAGTTACGGGAAAGTGGTCTAGAAGCAATTACTATAAGATGGGTGCAAAACTGGTTGAAAGACCATACTCAAAGAGTAGTTATCAATGATTTGCTCTCAAACTGGGAGGATGTAACTAGTAGGGTCCAGATGGGATCTGTCCTGAGTCCAGCACTATTCAATATTTTCATTAATGACTTGGATAATGAAGTGGAAAGTGTGCTTATAAAATTTATAGATAACGCCCACATGGGAGGGGTTGCAAGCACTTTGGAGGACAGGATTAGAATTCAAAATGACCTTGACAAATTGGAGAATGGGTCTGAAATCAATAAGATGACATCATAGAATCATAGAACTGTAGGACTGGAAGGGACCTCGGGAGGTCTTCTAGTCCAGTCCCCTGCACTCGTGGCAGGACTAATTATCTAGACCATTCCTGACAGGTGTTTGTCTAACCTGCTCTTAAAAATCTCCAATGATGGAGATTCCACAACCTCCCTCGGCAATTTATTCCAGTGCTTAACCACCCTAACAGTTAGGAATTTTTTTCCTAATGTCGAACCTAAACCTCCCTTGCTGCAATTTAAGCCCATTGCTTCTTATCCTATCCTCAGAGGTTAAGAATAACAATTTTTCTTCCTCCTTGTAACAACCTTTTACATACTTGAAAACTGTTATCATGTCCCCTCTCAGTCTTCTCTTTTCCAGACTAAACAAACCCATTTTTTTTCAATCTTCCCTCATAGGTCATGTTTTCTAGATCTTTAATCATTTTTGTTGCTCTTCTCTGCACTTCTCCAATTTGTCCATATCTTTCCTGAAATGTGGTGCCAAGAACTGGACACAATACTCCAGTTGCGGGCTAATCTGAGCGGAGTAGAGCGGAAGAATTACTTCTTGTGTCTTGCTTACAACACTCCTGCTATACATCCCAGAATGATGTTCACTTTTTTTGCAACAGCGTTACACTGTTGACTCATATTTAGTTTGTGGTCCACTATGACCCCCAGATCCCTTTCCGCAGTACTCCTTCCTAGGCAGTCATTTCTCATTTTGTATGTGTGCAACTGATTGTTCCTTCCTAAGTGGAGTACTTTGCATTTGTCCTTATTGAATTTCATCCTATTTACTTCAGACCATTTCTCCAGTTTGTCCAGATCATTTTGAATTTTAGTCCTATCCTCCAAAGCACTTGCAACCCCTCCCAGCTTGGTATCATCCACAAACTTTATAAGTGTACTCTCTATGCCATTATTTAAATAATTGATGAAGATATTGAACAGAAACAGAACCAGAACTGATCCCTGCGGGATCCCACTTGTTATGCCCTTCCAGCATGACTGTGAACCGCTGATAACTACTCTCTGGGAATGGTTTTCTAAACAGTTTTGCACTCACCTTAGTAGCTCCATCTAGGTTGCATTTCCCTAATTTGTTTATGAGAAGGTCATGCAAGACAGTATCAAAATCTTTACTAAAGTCAAGATATACCACGTCTACTGCTTCACCCCATCCCCAAGGCTTGTTACCCTGTCAAAAAAAGGTTGGTTTGACACGATTTGTTCTTGACAAATCCATGCCTATTGTTACTTATCAACTTATTATCTTCTATATGTTTGCAAATTGATTGCTTAATTATTTGCTCCATTATCTTTCTGGGTAGAGAAGTTATTTAATTATTTTAATTTTAATTTAAGAAGTTAATTAAGCTGACTGGTCTGTAGTTTCCTGGGTTGTCCTTATTTCCCTTTTGATAGATGGACACTATATTTGCCCATTTCCAGTCTTCCAGAATCTCTCCTGTCTTCCATGACTTCTCAAAGATAATCACTAGTGGCTCAGATATCTCCTCAGTCAACTCCTTGAGTATTCTAGATGCATTTCATAAGGCCCTGGTGAATTGAAGACATCTAATTTTTCCAAGTAATTTTTAACTTGTTCTTTCCTATTTTAGCCTCTTCTGTTCCTACTTAATTTTCACTGGCATTCACTACGTTAGACGTCCAATCACCACCAACCTTCTTGGTGAAAACTGAAACAAAGAAGTCATTAAGCACCTCTATCTTTTCCACATTTTATGTTATTTTCACACACACACACACACACACACACACACAGTGTAACAGGCCTACCCTGTCCTTGGTCTTCCTCTTGCTTCTAATGTATTTGTAGAATGTGTTCTTGTAACCCTTTATGTCTCTGGTTAGTTTGATCTCGTTTTGTGCCTTGGCCTTTCTAATTTTGTCCCTACATACTTGTGTTATTTGTTTATATTCATCCTTTGCAATTTGACCTAGTTTCCACTTTTTGTAGGACTCTTTTTTGATTTTTAGATCATTGAAGATCTTCTGGTTAAGCCAGCGTGGTCTCTTCCCATACTTCCAATCTTTCTTATGCAGTGGCATAGTTTGCTCTTATGCCCTTAATAATGTCTGTTTGAAAAACTGCCAACTGTCTTCTGTTGTTTTTCCCCTTAGACTTGCTTCCCATGGGATCTTACCTACCAACTCCCTCAGTTTGCTAAAGTCTGCCTTCTTGAAACCCATTGTCTTTATTTTGCTGTTCTCCCTCCTACCATTCCTTAGAATCATGAACTTTATCATTTCATGATCACTGTCACCCAAGCTGCCTTCCACTTTCAAATCCAATAAAGATACGTGCAAAGTAATATATATAAGAAAAAAAACAAATGCCTGACTGAAAAGAATAATGGATCACATATTGAATATGAGTCAACAACGTGATGCCATTGCAAAAAAAGTCTAATATCATTCTGGAGTGTATTCACAGAAGTGTCATAGGTAAGGGCATGGCTACTCTTGCAGATATATAGCGCTGTGAGTTAAACCCGCCTTCGTAGAGCACAGTAGGGAAAGCGCTGCAGTCTGTCCACACTGACAGCTTCAAGCGCACTGGCGTGGCCACATTTGTGGCACTTGCAGCGGCATTGGGAGCGGTGCTATCCCAGCATGCAAGTGACTGCAATGTGCTTTTCAAATGGGTGGGGTGGGGTGGAGTGTGACAGGGAGTGTGTTGTGTGTATGTGGGGGGAGAGAGAGTGGGTTTTTGGGGTGCTGAGAGTGTCCGCATGCTGTCTTAAGTTCAGACCCCTCTTCCCTCCCCCCCCCCCGCCTCTCTCTGACTCACTCAAAGCAAACAGTAAATGTTTGCTTTTTCTCAGAACTGATAAGCAGTCAGTTTCTCCGAAACAGAGCTTTGAAAGGGCATTTCCACATTCCTGCAGCCGATTTCACAACAATGACAAGAGTGGCCACTTGACTTAAGGGGATTATGGGATGTTTCCGGAGACTGATCACAGCACAGTAACACAACACCTCGTTCATACTGGAGCTGCAGCGCTTCAGCGGGGGTGCAGCAAATGTTATTCCACTCGCTGAGGTGGAGTACCAGCAGCGCTGTAGCTGCGGAGTCAGAGCGCTCTATGTGCCTTGCCAGTGTAGATGGGGAGTGAGCCAGGGTGTCCGGGGCTGCTTTATTGTGCTGTAACTCGCAAGTGTAGCCAAGGTCTAAGACACAGGAGGAATTGTCCTGCTCTACTTGGCACTGGTGAGGCCTCAGTTGGAATACTGTTTCCACACTTCAGGAAAGATGCAGACAAATTGGAGGGAGTCCAGAGGACAGCAACAAAAATGATAAAAGGTTTAGAAAACCTGAACTATGATCAAAGGTTAAAAAAACTGGCTGTGTTTAGTCTTGAGAAAAGACTGAAGGGAGGACCTGATAACAGTCCTCAAATATGATAAGGGCTGTTATAAAGAGGAAGGTGATCAATTGCACTCCATATCCACTGAAGGTAGGATAAGAAGCAATCTGCAGCAAGGGAGATTTAGGTTAGCTATTAGGAAGAACTTTCTAACTCTATGAGTAGTTAAGCCCCGGAAGAGGCTTCCAAGGGTGGTTGTAGAATCCCTGTCACTGGAGGTTTTTAAGAATAGGTTAGACCAATGGTCCCCAACGTGGTGCCTGCGGGTGCCATGGCGCCCGCCGGGGCATCAATGTGTGCCTGCCTACTGGCCGCCGGACAAGCAACTGCCGAAATGCCGCCGAGAAGCAGCAACGTCAAGAAGCGTTGCCGCCGAAATGCAGCTGATTTTCAGCGGCATCACCTCTTGATGACGCTACTTCTCGGCAGCATTTCGGCGGCGATGCTTCTTGGTGTTGCCACTTCTCGGCGGCATTTCGGGGGCTGCTTGTCTGGCGGCCACGCTCCTCGGCAGCTAGTTGTCCGGCGCCTGCCACACAGAAAGGTTGGGGACCACTGGGTTAGACAAACACCTGGAAGGGATGATCTAGGTATACTTGGCCCTTCCTCAATGCAAGAGGTTTGACTAGATGACCTCTCCAGGACTTTATAACCCTACATTTCTATGAGTCTATGCTCTCTGAGGGAGGGGGAACCTTTTGACTGCTAGACCAGAACAGAACAGAGATCTTGTTGCAGGGGCAGAGAGAGATAGAACCTAAAGATTGAGCAGGAGGAGAAGCAGAAGGTCTGGGACCCTGAAAAGACTGATCAAAACTCAAATGGCTCTCCGAGTGGTGAGGACACTGGAGGGAAGGATTTTTGTGTGCAGGTGGTGTTGGTTTTGCATGGATCTGTAAGTCTCTAGGCTTTCTCTAGGAATAAGGTGTGTGTGTTTAAGTAGTTGCTTGGCAGAGTCCGAGGTCCTTGCTGTAACTGTTGTGTGACCCCAAAGCGTTAAACTGTAAACCAGAATACCTAGGAGAGTGGAGCTCTAGGAATATGTGTGCTCAAGTTAGAGCCCTGCAACCTGACCCAAACCCACAGGACCTGACTACAAGTGTCAGGTCCAGGTCGGGATGGATGGAAAATAACCCAACTCTCTTGGGCTTAGGTCAGCTCTCCTCCCCCTCCTCCTCAAAGGGGTGGGTGCATTGGCGGCTGTGTGCCCACACTTGCCAGCCACTGCCACCTCGCTGCACTGTGTGTGCTGCAGAGTGTGTGCGCTGAGGAGTCATAGTGTCTCTCACTCCACAGAACACATACAGTGCAGCAAGAGGTGACAGACAGCAGGAGCAGGGCATGCAGCCACCATCACATTGACTCCAAGAGCAGAAGGAGGAAAGACAATCCCCCAGGGGGGCAGCAGTGGTAGCACTCTCTTATGTTCAGGGGGAATGTTCGGGCTTAGGTCAGAAAACAATTTGGTCTTCATGGGATTGGGTGGGCTTGTTTCCAGGGCTGGCCTAAAAATTAGGCCCGAGCAGACCTCTAGTTTAAGCTACAGGGGAGGCTTGAGGGGGGTTCAGTACTTGTCTTGGGGCCTAGGGCATCTGCGTCCCACTTCCACAAAAGGGGACTACACAGGGAGCTTGCACCTTGGGAGTGATCCTGAGACTCAAGAGCCAGAGCCAGGGCTAGGCCACTGCTCAAACTCAGTGGGCTTAGAAGCACCCAGGATCCAGTGCATGGATCCAAACACAATAGCCTGGTGAGTGCTCAGCAGGGGGAGTTCAACCAGGGCTGTGACAATGATCATAAAAAGTGCACATCCTGTATACCATCCTGTATACCAATGTGTGCACGCACCAAGTTTGGAAAGGAATACTGTTCTAGCCACTTGTTTGGTTTAGTTATTTGCATCCGCATTCTTACCTAATTTTCACCCACCTCTCTCCTTATGTAACTGCAGAAAACTCCACTGTCTCCTGTTTTGTCAGGACACACCAAAAGCAATCTCAATCCAAAGGAAATTATGGATACCTGCATTATGAATTATTTATTGAAGAAAGCCCAAAGCTCTGCTACACTTATTTTATCATAATTTAGTTTATGGAGCTCTTCCACATTTAAGCCAAGGAGAAACAGGACTGAATCAAAGTAAACGATTGCACTTTTTAGTCAGTTAACAGGCACACATCACCAATGGCATTAAGCAACATTATTTTCTATGTATTTCTCATTTTTCTGCACTGTACTGAGAAAAATAAATTCAGCATCTCCCTCTCTCTTTCTCTCTCTCTGTCAAACATACTGTCTCATTATGCAATATATCTACTTTAGCAAAAACTAAGGGCCCAGCATTATAGATCCCGATTCAAAGTGCAATGAAGCTAACAAGAGGTCCTAACTGGGCAAAAAGGTCACAAAATTCAGAGGTTAAAGTTCCCATCATTTAATTGGGCCATACTGCACTTATGTAGTATTTATATTGTTGTTTGTATTGGTATGTTTATATCCTCATACTTAGGCCCTGACCCTGCATTATTATAGTTAATGGGAACTTTGCCATTGACTTCAATGAGTGTAGACTAATGGCCATGGCAAATGCAAATCTCGTTCATCTTTAGTGGAAGACTTCCTTCATCAAGCAAACAATTTTTGACAGTGTCTTGAGTGATCTGTTAAAATAAGCTTCACAATAATTATAGGGCTAAATCCTCAGATAATGTAAATCAGTGTAACCTTACTTAAGTCAAAGTGCAATTGGTGAACTTGGTGCTGTACCAGGAAGAAATGGTGCCATATTTTCATAACATGAGCTTGAAAGATACAAGAATCCTGTGAAGAAGCAAATTTTCATGCAATTTCCAAATCAATTTCTGGATCAGATTTGTCTGGTTTCATCTGAATATACTTATCTGAACATTCGGCAGCTTATCCAGAACAAATCTATCTCCAATTGTTTGTTTTTTGTTTTTAGTAAGCCAAACTATGCTAGAAGAAATATTTAGAAGAGAAAAGCATTTTTTTAACACATTTCCTTACAAACACACTAAAAAGAACTAGAGATAATATGGTGCACATTCATATAGGTCTTCACAGTATTGCAAACTGTGAGGTGTTGTATAGTATATTTTTCTCTTCATGAACATATCAGTGTTGTTGGTAATGATGTACCTGCATTGGAGGGTGAATATCCTCTTGCATATTAAAAGTTGGTGCTGAGCAATATGATTGCTCACCTAAAATTGGAGAAATCCACTATTTTCCCCTTGCTGCACAAACATAGTCGGCATTCACATTAATGGAAGTTGCCCCACTAGCAATATCTGCCTTCAAAAAAAAATGTAAAACTGATTCTGCAAATAATCCCATTGCAAGAGCACATCTGGATAATTTAAAAGTGCCTTTTAAAATATGCTGAGCGCTGGCATAGTTAAACAGGTTTCTGAAAGCATTGCTTCACTGTCTACTGCTGGGATTTTGGAACAGTGTCACTTATTCTATCAGTCATAAAAATGATAATATGATGTGATCTAGATTAAGTACATCAAGAAGAAACTGGGTGAAAGAAAGATTTCTCTTTTTATTTTTACTTTTTTTTTTTTTAACTAAGGAGCCACTGAGATGGTTGGTGTACCACATTCTTATTTTCTCAGCCTCGTAATATGCTAAAATAAGGATATAGTCTCCTTTTCAAATAGAAAAAAATAAAATTAAGTAAGGGATCAGACAAGAGGAGCCTTGAAAACCAGGAAAAAGAAATCTAGAAGTATACTTTGAGGTACAGCCGATGGAGTAGCTATCCCAGTTAGTACTAAATCATGGCCATTTTCTTCATTCCAATTTCCCCAGTAACAATAAATTTAATCAAAGCACAGACACATTCTGAAAAATGTGTTTGGACTTTTTAGGCTTCCTCCAGAACTGTTGTTCAGCATTTAAATAGCAAGCATGATAGGTGCATTAGAAATACTATATATAATATATATGATCATGTTAACTTTGGTAATTCCTGGAGGCCAACTGAGAATGGGACCCCATTATGCTAGGTACTGTGCAAACACAGTAAGAGACGGTTCCTGCCCTGAAGATCTTATAATTTCAACAGCAAGATGCGCTGTCCTGGACCCCCTTCAAAAATTTGGGCACATCACTTAATTTCTCTGTCCCTCAGTTTCCCCATCTGTAAAATGGAGATAATAATCCATCCCTGCTTTACAAGAACATTGTGAAGATTAATCTAATGACGTTTGGCAAATGATTTGAGAACAGCAGAGAGATAATGCACTAATAATAAAAAGTATTGATACTATTAAAGTTTCAGTGGACAGGGGAGGGAGAATCTCGCCATGATTATTTATTCTACAGTTTTGGATCCGATCTATATGGAATTATTGGTGTCTCTACTTACAGAGTTGAAATAACTTCTAGTTATAGATGGGACTGGATTAGTGCCCCAAATATGCACTGCTCATGCTTTGGGGACGTGTTGATTCTGATCTAATCCTGGGTCCATCTCTAGTTCCAGTCAATATTTCACTAATTTTTTATGGCAGGTGTAAAAATTTGCTAAGCATTTTGCCAAAGTTTAGCCGAACAACATTTGGTGACATCCAAAGCCAATTTGCAAATGCCCCTTTTCCCTAGCTCAGAAGCTGTCAACTGTTGCGATGGAAACAGGGAGAATTCAATTAAATACATTATCCTCACCTTCCGTGCAAATCTTTATTTTGATAATTACATGTAAATGTTTCAGCAATTTGCAAATGTTTTGGCTGCTTCTGTTCTCTTGGTGCAGTGATAACAGCACTTAGGTGCTTCCAAGAATGCAGCCATACTAGCTCCCGGACATACACAGCCATCCAAAAAGAAACAAACAGAGGATGAGTGCAGCCAGCTAGCACTGTGAATGCGGGGAGGTGTTTAATCCTGCAAATGTGTATATGCTTCACTTTACAGATATAGTCAGTCCCCTTCACTTCAACATGGCTACATGCTTTAAGTTCAGTATGAACAATGGTCTTTGTAAAAGCAGGATCTAAAATTGGATCATAAGTTGAAATTGTCACATGAAATCAAAATCCAGTGAAACTCCCTTGGTTAAACTCAGCCCTTGCGTCAATAGATTCACAAAACTTTTCAGTGGCAGCACGAATCCAAATGAATCTTGGTGGTTTTGAGACAGTTTGGGGTTCATTCAGAACCCAACACAAGAGACAGGTGTTGAAATCCAAATACAGTAGACATGAATTTCTGCAAACTGAAAACAGAGAGTCACATACAGCTCTAAAAAAAAGGCTTTTCTAACATTAAAACTACAGTACCTTAAAAAAAATCACCTAAATGCATATTAACCTACTGGTACAGTACTGTATGCTAAACACTGCAAAAGTATTTATTTAAAACTAATCTGTAGTTTATTTCTCATAATTACAGAAAGTTCTACGAAATTGCTTCTGGTCTATCTTAAAAAAAGAAAAACAAAAACCAACACAAAAACAGATTGCAACTTACTGTTAAAGTAGCAATAAACTCCAAAGGCATGTCAGTGCTTGTGGGTTGTTAAGAGGTTTATATCCCTAGGGTGTATCAAGCCTGATTGCACAATAAGAAAAGTGACTCCAAAGTTAGATGAAGGTAAACAATTTTACAAAAACAGATGTTTTGTCATTTTTATTAGCCTTTGTGGCAGCTTTCTGAAATAAATACAAAATAAAGCTGAATCACTAGGTGCCAAAAGCTTGTGTTGAAAGGGCTGCAAGCGTGCCAGTGTGTGGCAGATTGCAAATATCAAATGCATTCTTTTTCTGTGCCACCACCGATTGATCTGATCATGAAAAAGAATTAATAATTAACAGTAATTATCTGACTGAACACTTTTCAATATGCTGAAATCAGTTGGATGTTGTTTATTAGTAGCACACAGCTCTCTGTCTTCAGATGCATTGCATTCCGCATTTTATAAATTATTGTGGGATGGCTTAGTCTAACCTTATCATTTTGACTGGACGCTTAATCTTGCATCGTGTGAATGCCACATTCTTTTTCCTTCATATGCCTCTTTCAATTGGCTGTTCACCAGCCCTGAATGCCAGAGGTTACAAGAATGGGAAAAAAAAACTTGCTTCCTAATTAAAGAGTGGCAATTTGGCAATGTGTGCTGTAATTTCTCCACTTTAGTAAAAGTCATAGCTAGTCTGGTAATTGTATAAGAAGGAAAGTACTAAATAACAAAACCAAAAAGGAATGACAAATCCTGTAAAATACCACTGTAATTGTGACCTTTATACTCTACATTGTTTATTAAAAATACATACCGTGAAAGGTTACATGTTTTGATACAGACATCTTGAAAAGACCGCCTTATAAAAACACCGTAGAGTATGCTGCCGAATATCAAGTAAAGCATTGGTTGGCGTCTCTGTGAAGAATGACTCTTGCTCCCTCATCCCCTCAAATGTCTAGACTCCTCTGAGACATCCAGTGCTCTTTCCTGCATGGGGTCCCAGCCATCTCCTCTGTCATTTGAGGGGAAAAGAGTTGCAATAGGAAAATCCGTTTCTAGTGGAAGACTACTTCAGCTGTGGCATGCTTGCAACTCCCAGTGAAGTAAGGGGGAGTAGCATTGACATGGCTGTATAATTAGGCTCCAAGCGTTTCTTCATAAAAGAACGTAAGTTGTACCATATAATTCCAAATTTGCTATGTGGGCAGGAACCAATGGGTGTGGATGCAAGTCACGGGTACTTATTTCATATAAGAAGTAATGATTTTTAATGAAAATTATTAGAGCTGTCGATTAATCGCAGTTAACTCACACAATTAACTCAAAAAAATTAATCACGATTTAAAAAATTAATCGCAATTAATCACAGTTTTAATCGCAATCTTAAGCAATAGAATACCAATTGAAATGTATTAAATATTTTTGGATGTTTTTCTACATTTTCAAATATATTGATTTCAATTACAACACAGATTACAATGTGCATAGTGTATACGCTATCATTTTTACAGTGCAAATATTTGTAATAAAAATAATAATATAAACAAAAGAAATAGTATTTTTCAATTCACCTCATACAAGTACCGAAGTGCAACCTCTTTATCGTGAAAGTGCAACTTACAAATGTAGATTTTTTTTTGTTACATAACTGCCCTCAAAAACAAAATAATGTAAAACTGTAGAGCCTACAAGTCCACTCGGTCCTACTTCTTGTTCAGCCAGTTGCGAAGACAAACACGTGGGTTTACATTTACAGGAGATAAAGCTGCCTGCTTCTTATTTACAATGTCACCAAAAAGTGAGAACAGGCATTCTCATGGCACTTTTGAAGCCAGTATTGCAAGGTACTTATGTCATGTGCCAGATATACTAAACATTCATATGCCTCTTCGTGCTTCAGCCACCATTCCAGAGGACATGCTTCCATGCTGATGACGCTTGTTAAAAAAATGTGTGAATTAAATTTTGTTTGGTGACATGTTTTCAAATGTACCTTACTCTCTTTGAAATAACCAGATGAAGCTTTCATATTTATGGGCAAATGCATACTGTGCACTAGAGAGGATAACTGGGCTGCTGGAATTTAAACCGAATTGTAGGATGTCAGCTGTCCATTTTATGTAGAGGTTCCCACAAAACTGAATTGGAGAATCTATTATTAAAATTTACCATGAACCAGATACAATCTCTCCTGCATTTTCCCAGGGCCTTTTAAACAATTTTCTTTAACACTACTGTGTAGTGCAAGAAGTAGTAGTCATACATTAATTTAATCCTTGTATTTGCAGAGCAGTATGGACTTCAGCCACACAGCTCCCACAAAGGGATTTCTGGGGATCCCACTAAGGTCAATACTTTTTCAAAGTATCCTTTCAGATGTAACAAGTAATAAAGAACCACCACCATGCTGCTGTATTCCCCAGGGATGAAGCATCAGCCACTGTACCTCAGTCTCTTTCTCTTTCACACACCACCCAGCATAGCCATGTCCTTTTTAAATCAAAAATGTTTTAAGAAAAAAAGGAATCAATGAAAAATAAAAAGTTCTGCTAGTTACTTCTTTTTACGTTGATTCCTTGTGCACAGAATACCCACAGAGCAATATCATCAAGCAAAATTGGACCATTGGGGTCATCAGTGCTCTTGAAAAGGCACAATTTCTCAGGGGATGGACAGCAAGTTTTGTTATGCTCCGTCTCCGCTTAAGTGTTGTGTAAAGTATATGATAAAAGCAGATGGCACTACTCTTTCTAGATATGGTTGGAAAAATTGGACTTGCTTAATACAGTCCCTGGAGAGTTTTCTTGGAGCACGCCTCTGCAAGGAGAAACAATTATTTTACTTTTGGCTGCTATTGTCTCATGCTAAGGGAATACTTGTACAGTAATGATGAACTCTGTGAAGGGTGAAATGAATATTGCTGCCACTTCAGTATATTTGATGTGGAAGAATTTTGGCTACTATTAACTTGGCAAAACGTTGCTAGCTTTAATCACACAGTGACTTGTGTTTGCTTAAAAGTGATGTTTTATACTGTTATCCAAATGGAGCAGCTTGGGGCAGACTCACTCGGTAGTAAAACCATACATAACAGGACAACATGAATACCCTGGTTTTAAATATGCCTTGGAGAATGTTGACAATTTATTTTCTAACTTTTATTATTAAATTATTATGAAAGATTCATTTAAGTATACTGGATTTGAGGAAGACTGGCATATGCCATCTGTACTGTTCTCTGTTCAACAATATGGGGAAATGTCATGCCATTAGATCTGCATTTTGGGACTCTCAAAGGTAAGAATTTTTAGGAGTCCAGCATCCTCTGAAAGGGTCTCTCACCAAAGTCAATGGGAGTCTTTCCAATGACACTAATGAGAATTAGATAATGCCTAAAATAAGGCTCTCTTGTTATACAATCACCCCTCAAAAAGGAAAGCTCTACAAAGCTGCATATCTGGGGGGAGGGAGGGTGTTGGAAAGTTCCAGGCAAAAATACTACTTGTATTTGCCCATTATTGGCTATGGTTGGTTTGTACCACTCATGATTGGCTATAGTAAGAAAAAATATGAGTTTAAAGTGATGTCAGCTATAACTGGGATAACCCCCATGCCTCTGTCTCCATAGCTAACATTCAATCTTACATATCTCAAATAAGAGTAAGGGCAAGGTTGTGGCTGGCCCTGTGAGTATGTACAGAGCAGGTAGGTAGATGCCACAAGGAGTATTTCTCTCCCTTCCCTGCCCTCGTGTGCAGAGAGCAAGTCACATTTTGGCTGGGGAGCACTGGCACTGTACTGAGCTCATGGTCTTTGCCTACCCTAAGGGGTTGAGAAAGGGAAAGTTCATGAATGGAACTGGCATAGAGTGAGGTGGGGAGTATGCGGTACCTTCTCAAAGACAGGCAGAGTTCCCACACAAGTGTGCTCTCCCCAAAGACTATTTAGAGTTCCTTTGGGAGCTATTGTTTCTGCATAGCTTCTTTTCATCTCTCCTCCAAAGTGGACAATGGCTATTAAAAAGAAAAAACTGTAATCTGGTCTGAAAACCCAAATTTCGCAGGGCCTCTGGTGCTGAAAAGTCTACTGGGAGGTAGGTTTGGTGGCAGAAGATGATCACAGCTTTCCATCTGCTATGGCCAAATGTGGACCATGCTGGCTAGGGATGGTGTGTGACAAGGCAATGCATTAATTCAGCACAATCATGAAGGGAGCCCTGTAGTAGGTTAGCCGTGGTCCCTCCCCCCTCTGGGTCAGTGGGAGGCCACTCCACCTCACTACATCACTGGGCATCACCCACAGTCAGGGAATTAGCAGAGCACTGAACAGCCTATGGCTCTGACCTGCAGTCCAGGCAGAGCCACCAATGAGTCTCTAGGCCCCAGGTCCTCATGCAGGGTGGGGCACAACCAATCTCTGACTCCAGGCTGCAGTCAGGGAAGAGCAGCAAAAAAGTCTCTGAGCCCAGGCTCTCAGTCAGGGCAGGGCAGCAAATAGTCTAGGACTCTGGCCTGTACTCAGGACAGAGCAGCAAAGAGGTCAGGTGTCCTAGCTCCAGCGGACGGCTGACAAACACAGGCCTGTTGGCCTAGAAAGGGGAGGCTTCCACCCCAGGGCCCTAACAGTGGCGGAGTGTTCTGCCACTGGGTCAGCGGGGAATCCAGCCACAACATGCTGACCGCATTTTAGGCAGCAATGCGTCCAGACTGAGGTCAGCTACCCCTGGGCCACTTCCTACCCTCCCCTTGTGGTGTACCTGGAACTGTGGGGTGTCCTTCAGCTCCTCGAAGTAGGTAGCCAGGGGCAACTCCTTGGTGCCTCAGTCTGCTGGCGACTCCAGCCACTCTGGCCAGTCCTCAGTTCAGCAGAGCTCCCCTTTGATCTCCAGGCTCGGGAGCAGGCAGAAGGCGTCTGTCTCCTCTGGTGGCTGGAGCCCAACTGAGCTCCAGGACCCACCCTTTATACTTCCTGTCCTGTCTCCTGCCTTCTGGTGGGAGGGGTGATCACAGCCAGGCTCTGCCCACCTGAGTTCAGAGAGTGGTCCCTTCCCTTCTGGCTCAGTAGGAGGCCACTCTGCATCACTACAAGTCCCCAGCAGGAACTAAAGGTGAACTCCTCTGAGTAACTTCTGAGGGTGAAAACTCTGTGGGCCCACACCAGGAGCGCAGCAGATATGGTGGGCTTAGGGATATGCAAATTGTGCCTCCATATGACAGCAGTTGGCCATTAATGTAAATCTAGTAAGAAAGGATTTGTGTTTATACAGTGTTATTGTAGCCACATTGGTCCCAGGATATAGACACAAGGTGGGTGAGGTAATATCTTTTATTGGACCAACTTCTGATGGTGAGAGTGATAAACTTTAGAGCTTTTGAGACCCTAAAGAAGAGCTCTGTTCAAGGCCTTGTCTACACTATGTGGGGTAAGTCAACCTAAGTTAAGCAACTCCAGCTACGTGAATAACATAGCTGGAGTCGATGTAGCTTAGATCAACTTACTGGGGTGCCTACACTGTGCTGGGTCGATGGAAGACACTCTCCTGTCAACGTAACTTACGCTTTTCATTCCGGTGGAATACCAGAGTCGACGGGAGAGCGACCTGCTGGCCTTCACTAGACCTGCTAAATCGACCCCCGATGCATCTATCGCCGCAGCATTGATACCCGGTAAGTGTAGACATGCCCTAAGTTTGAAAACTTGTCATTCTCATCAACAGAAGTGGGCCCAATAAAAGATATTACCTCACCCACCTCATCTCTTGGTGTTCCTTGTTATTTAAAATATATTCCAGTTTAATGGTTATGTGAACTGGTTTGAAATGTTGCCCCATGGAAACATACTCAAGTAATCACACCATCATATATCTGGCCACATCAGAGAATAAACTTCAGACAGTTTAGCAGAGTTGGTCTTACACTATCTACATTCAGGAAAGCCCCCATAATTCTTTCAGGCTCAGCTAGATTGAAGTGCATTATAAAAAATGTGTGTGGAGCAGCTTCCACGATACCGGCTGTCTTAGTACTCATATTCCCTCATTTTCATGAGCCCTATCATTCAAAGGCAGTATTCCCCAAGGTGAAGATTGTAAATGGTATCCAGTGCTAGCTATCAAACATATGTTTAGGGTTCTTATATGTAGAAAACTGTAAAATGGTCTTGTAAACTATGTACACTTTGAATATAAAAAAGAAGAAAAAGTTGTTCTTCAATTCATGCAATTTTAAAGAAGACATGGATGCTCCCTTAGGGGCAAGTAGCTGTTCCTCCATCCCCTACTGATGATAATTTTTCTCTATCCATGCTATTCCCCAAAGAATGTGAGTTTAAATTCACTCTGTACCTTCCCTTCCGAACAACCCATCATGGAATATTATTCTGAAAATACATATTCCATCAAACATATATTAGCATTTTACATCTCTTTTAGGTACAGAATGTGTCAAACAATGCAATACAATCCCGTTTATTTTCTACAGTTTGTAGGAAACTGTCATCTGTTTCAAATCCCCTTCCAACTTTATTTCCACCTACATACAACGTCCTCTGAAACCTGTTAATCCTTACTTTTGAGGTATACTCAAATGACTCATGATGGCTTGTAGTTTATATTTGCAGATAATTATGTCAAATGTCTTCCCGCAATTTCTTCAGCTGTGAAAGTGCCATCGTTGAATCAGTTCTCATCAGTCCTTTGGCTGTCCACTATTTGTTTGTAATTGGCATTTCTGTGTACTGATGGTGTTCAAGAAGTTTCCCCTGTATGGGCACAGTGAATTCCATAAACATTTTGTAGTCATTTGTCTATCTTCATGAGTCTGGGCCAGTATTATTACTATTACTTAATATAAAGGGTTATAAGAAAATGGAGCCCTTCGAATGAAAGGCAACGTATGAGACTCTGATGTACAATATTGATTTTTTTTGCCTAAGATTCTACAAGAGCAGCCACTGCATTCAGAAATCACAGAAGGCCAAAACTATTGTGAGAGAAGAGGAACCAGAATGGAGTGAGTCAGAGAGGAAAACCAGACTGGATAACTCCCAAAAAGAATGTGCCTTCATTGGGGTTTCCCATAGAGGAGAAATTTTACCAGAGCCATTTGAAAAAGAACTGGATCACTCTGGAAAGAGAAGTTTGAAGAAAATGAAGCTCTCTCAGAGAAGCCAGACTACACCAGAGCACAGTGTTTGTAAGTTCTTAAAAGAATAGGAAGGACTAACCAGAAGGCAACTTAGCTAAGTATCTTTAGGGCAACTTCTGGGCCAGTGGGAACTTTTTATTTGAGGAAGAAAAGCCCTCCTTTTCCAGAACAACTCTAATAAACAAAACAAAACTCTCCCCCACTCAGGCTATTTCTCCATCTCCTTCTCAATAGGCAACTACCACCATTTACTACTCAGACCACTGATCCCTAGTAGAGAGCCTCCACAGCAAACTGCTGAGCTCCCTCACAAGGCTCCCTGTGAAGAGACTCTCACCAAGTCTTGTCTCCCACCTAGTCTCTCTCCTACTCAGAAAATTTTGCTTCTTATATCCTGCCCCTTTTCCAACATTCCCTTCCCTCTGCCTATTCTTCCTGTGTTCCCTGAAAACTACAAGTCCAATGGTGTCTGACAGCAATTCCCAGGGTGCTTTATGGTCCATGGCTGAACTTGGAATAAGAATGTGCAGGTATCCGGCTTGCACTTAAAGGGATAATGCAGATTGTGTCAATCATATTTGCATGTTTAAATTCTAATACTCTATTTTGTTTCTTATGGGTGTTTAATGAATAATATGGCTTGATCTGTTTGAACCCTACCGTGAATTAGTAGTGATCTTACAACTGGCTGTAAATATTCCTGCTCTATGTATATGGTTGCTTGATTTCCTGTATAACATAAATCCAACTGCATGGTAAATCTTATGGAAAAGGAGCACACTTTACTTCCGTAAGAGTAAGTATAGAAGAGAAGCCGTCTGAAGATTACCATGAAAGTTTATTATTTTGTGTGCATAAAAAAAACTAATTATTATATTATCTTTACAAATCCAGAAGCTTCTTTAAAGCATATACACTACCATTCAAGTGTAATTAATTCTGATCAGATACCCACTGATTTACTTGGTATTGGATGATTGATTTGATTGAAGAGTACATTCTTTTGAATTAAACGGTCAGAAAACATTACATATTTTCAAGCTATTTTCCATCGTATTGGCAAAAATTGAAGTTTTACATATGCAGAGTCATTCATATACTAAATGAAAGACATGCACTTCTATGCAACATTTAGTGTTTTCCTGAGATGGTCTGTAGACCACCTTCCATCTATATTATTATTCTTTTGTATCTTACCCGTTGTCATAAACAGAGATACATCTCATGTTTAGTAATGAGGGTAAAATACTCTGTTATAATCCCAATTTACAAAAAAGGAAAATCTTCCAGAGAACCATTACAATTAAAGATGTACAGCTGTCATGCTTGAAAACTTTTTCATTCCCTTAG
>NW_020664439.1:30856268-30912965 GCF_002925995.2 Terrapene triunguis | reverse complement strand
ACTCAACTGAGCTAGTTTTGGGACCAAGATTTTACAACTCCTTCCCAAATGAAAGCAAGAAGAGCCCAACCTAGCATCATTCCAACGTCATTCTTGAAGGATAAAAGACATGATGATGCGCTCAAAAGTAGAAGCCAATGATTAAGGGGTTCTCAGGACAAATTATTTGGTGGCCTCAGAGTATGGCCACCAACTCTTGCTGGTGGCCACTCTCACAGTTTTCCCTAAAATACTTAATTAGCTTTAGGAAAAACAAATAAATAAGCACATATACACGTCCAAATCATTGTAATTTATTTGTCTCTAGCTAGTAAGTCTGTTTTTGAAAAGTGATATTAACAAACATACAAGTATCACTTTTCACAGCAAACATAGTCAGCCCCACCAAGGCTTGGGACAAATTAAGCCCTGGATTGGGTGGGGGGAAAGGTGTCGAGGGATGCAGCAGGGGCCTACAGCCTGAAGCCCTGCAGCTGGGGGACAGAGCCCGAAGCTGCATGGCTGAAGCCTGGGGGCCACCACCGTGCAGCCAGAGCCGGGGGCTGGTGCCCAAAGCCCTGTGGCCAGAGCCTACCACCCCAGGGCTGAAGTCCAAAGCCTGAGCCCCACTGCCTCTGGGAAGGTGGGGAACTCGCCGGCTGCCTGCTTCTCCAGTGCTGTGCACCAGGTGTCTCCAGGGGGTAGGACTCAACCCCTGCTTGCAGCCCCAGCAACCAACACCAAAGTGGTGCATCCAAAATCACCAGGGAGGGGAAGGGGATGCTGCTTTGCCCCCCACCCCCTCCAGCAGCCCAGGAGACCGTGGCCAGAAGAAAAGCCCCCGGTGGCCGCATTTGAGAACGCTCTGATTTGGAGATAGAATTTTAGAAGTTCTGCTTACATCCTGAGTAGTGCTAAGAAGTTACTGATCCCATCCCAGTAAGTCCTTTGTAAGCCTTTATATAGGTCTTGCATATCAGAGGGATGGGCACACAAATACTCACACCTAGCAGCGAGCTGACAAAGTGAAGAGGATTAAAGTTTAGAAAAGAGAATTCCCCCAAAATATTTCCCTTCTGATGCTAAAGAGAAGATTGAGATTTGGAAGAAAACTATTTCAGCACTGATAGATCAAAGAGGAGATCGAATGAAGGTATCTTCTCCACAATATTTAAGTGTATGCATCAAAATGCAGGAAGCATATTAAATTGGAGAGGGCAGGAAGCTTTTTAATGGAGAGATTTCAGCTGGGTGAGATTTAGCAAATTCTCACTCATAGCTGCTGTGAGAACAATGGAATTGCAACAGTGAAGAAGAACAGGAGTACTTGTGGCACCTTAGAGACTAACAAATTTATTAGAGCATAAGCTTTCGTGGGCTACAACCCACTTCTTCGGATGCATAAGAAGAGGCCACTTGTAACACTCCACACCTGTCGAGGAAGCTCCTTGGACTCACTCACACATTACTTTTCTCTCTGTAGTACGGTCCTTCTCATTTTTCCTTTTCAGTAAAAAATGTTGGGTCTAAAGATGAGGAAAAATAAAGAGCAAATGTTAAAAATATTTTCTAAAAAGTTAGGACTCAATCAATCAACTTCTATGGAGTCACACCAGGGGTGAATTTGGCCCGATATATTTACAATAAGCACAATGGATTATGGTTACATGATATTCAATATTCTTCCATGCATACTTTAAAATATAAAAGAAATATAGTACAGTTAAGCTGGTGTGTTTTATAATACTTTAGTACCCATATCCACATCTTTAACTGGTATCTCCCAGTGAGTGGTATTATATATTTTGCATTTCTTCTTAACAGGACATGTTCCGGAGTCAATCTTTGATTAGGGTTTGATTTGAAAGGGCTAAGAAGATGCCTTGTGGATTGGAAAGAGACTATTTGGAATGGCTCCTTCTATAGATACCTGTGACAGTGTACCCCATAAGACTTTATGGGGGGGTGCTCATAAATGTATGTATGATATAACTGGAATAGGGTTTTGCTACATATGCCATGTAACATATCTATGTAAAGGTTATGATCTACTGGTTATGTTCATCCTAGTTGTATGCAGGCACCATTTGTGTGTTCAAAGTTATGAACATTGGCTGTATAATTGCTTGATTTCTAAGTAGCCTTAGTTAGAACATTTGGTCACTTCTTGGGAAAGGAATGTGCAAATTAAGTGCTCAATCAGGAAGCACTTAACAGACAAAAGAGCTTGGAAGACTCCAATCCACATAAGAAGTCTACCTGAGGATGTTCAAGGTAGCATGTGGGTAATAGCTGCTACCTGCAAGTCCTGAGTCATGCATGGGCATGTGACTTACCCATGTGATTCCGAATCTCCCTTTTGTGACTGGATTCAACACAGGGTGAGGAGGAGTGGAGTCAGTGGAGTCATTAGTGATTTACACTACTATGGGAACAAAACCAGGCCCCTTTTGTCTGCAGGGGTGAATCTAGCCCTTTAAATTTTAGATATATACAATGAAAGTTAGCTTTTTTAATGCCATCTTTATTCAGTATCTAACATAGGCAAAAAAACCCAGCACACTGAAGAATTATACTTTCATAGGTGAGTTTGTATCAAGCAGTCATTCTTGTCCCATTGCAGTATTTCATTTTCTTAGCATTTGATTAGAATCCATTCAGTTCCACTGGGATACACCCAATGATACTTCTCTGATAAACAGATATACAAGAGATTAATATATCACTGGCAATGCTTAGAAAGTTGTTTAAAGCATATATTCAATATCTACTTACCTTTTATGCGTACACAGATTTGCAGTGATAAATGGCCCATTACAGTAAGTGATTGTCTGAGGATTTAAAACAGAAACTGGAACAGAATACTGAATAACCCCTATGACCATTTAGTGGTCATGTGTTTCATTATTCTTACATTGCTGTATTATTTTATGTAGTTCCAGAGTGTCAATAGAAAGAGCAAGGAAGTAAGGGAAACAAATTCAGCATTATGTACAGTATATGGCCAACTGCTGCTAAGAACTTGAATTGAATGACACTCCTGCCTTCTCAGTGAGTTCAACCACCAAAGGTATCAGATTCAGCCTCCCCACTGTATGGGGAATAAATCCTGCTTTACCCTGCCTCCACACAGCCATCAAGGGTACCCTGCCAGCAGAACTGGTGTTCTGCTCTGCAAGGTGAAGGCAGGACTTGGGGTATGGGACACAGAGGGTATATATACCTCAAATGGCACCCATGCAGCCTACATGGGGTTCTCTGTGTGGCAGGGCACAAGAAGACAGAGGGGAAGAGGGTGGAGAGGAGAGGGGAGGAGACAGGCCCAGAGGATCCATTGGTACATTGATCCCCTTCACAATGGAAGACTGTATATCAGGTGATATAGAATGCTGCAGCCAGTCCTCTTACCTTCTCCCATGACAATATGCCCAGTGCCCAACTGGCTATTCAGGCTGGGTGCTGGGCTCAGGATTCACCCCAGGTTGCACAAGGCTGTAGAGCACAGGAAGATCTTCCCACCCGCCATTGCAATCCAGTGCCAGGGCCAATCAGAATTCCAGTGCTTATATCCCTGGGTCATAATGGAAGACATTCCAGTGGATTTGGCTTGCCAAGGCCAGGTGCTGACTTACCTCACTTCCAATACCAGGTGTAACATACACTGCTCCAATAAAATGCAGGTATAGAGGTCTTCCTTTCTCTGTCCTCCAGTGGCAAAATGCCTTCAGGAACTGCTGCTAGTGAGGTTCTTCCCCTCCCACACCCAAGTACTTTAGCTTAGCAATACAGGAGTCAAATACAGCTCTATATTTCCATTAACCAATATTTTTCTTATTCAGGCCAGAGCACTCATGTTAAAAACACAATCCAGCTTCCTGAAAACCATCACTATACTGGATGCTAATTGGTATACTGGATGCTAATTGGTATACTCCTGGCAATGTCAATAAAGAGGCCAGAGATTGAATGGGTATGGAGACTGAACTACATTCTAGGACAGGAATAATCCACACTAGTAGGGAAACTTGAGAATGTGTCGTCCTGTACGTGGTGTGTGGATAAACAGAGGACTTCATCTTCCAAAACAGTAAACTGTTACTTGTCACCAGCAAATAATTTACACAGGAAAAACAAAATTAAAGGGAGAGAAAAAAATGATGCAAAGTTATAAAAAGCTAGTTTATGCAAATGTAAATACAAACCCCATTTTTATCAGTGATAGTATTATTATAAGTATACATTATTATATATAATTATTGTTGTTGCTATTTATAATATGGTAATGTCTAGGAGCTCCAGTAACGGACCAGGACCCCATTCAGTTAGGAGCTGTGCAAACACAGAATATTTCCACTGTTTTTGTTATTACAGAAACCAGGATTTTTGTATATCTGACAAAAAACGTAACATTCTGTGGACAATTCAGCTGCGACAATGATTACTTCTCTGACTGATAGGGATCTAGCATCTAATTTTGTTTCACTCATTTATTGCTGATCTGTCTAATATAGATTAAGTCTATGTAGCCCAGATATTCAACAGACAGTCAATGTCGTGACATATGAAGATTTGTTCTTCATAAATTTTCAGGCTTGCACTCAGCTTTCTCCTCTCCTTGTACAGTTTCATCAAGGATCATGTCTTCTCCACGTAAATATTACAAGGCTGATATTTAGCTAAATAGGTTAACTGGCACATAACAATAAACTTATTCAATGTGTGACTAAGGCTGTGTAGGCTAAAAGGTGCAGATCTGACATTACAAAAAAACAAAAAGAAAACAAAAGAAAAGATGCTTTGGTATAGTCACACACAGGACACTGATTTATAAATGAAACTGATCTGAAAAGTCAAGTAACTAAGTGACCCTTAGAACCATCCAAATTTTGTGTCTGGCAATACACAATACATGACAGATGCCCAAAGGTGTAACTTACCTAGTCAACAGTGCCATACAAATCAGTTCTCAAGTTTCATCTCTTCTTTTAAACTTCCTAAAATATCTTCTGTACAATGTTTTTCTTACATAACTAGCAGAGCTACCATTGCTTTATCCCACTCTTCTCAGATAAGTACATTTATTGTGAACACTGAAAGGAAAATCTCAAGATGTTAATAAAGTGCAGAAGTACACAAAGGCTTGAGTCTTTTAGCAGGATTTCCCCCATTAGACTCTAGTGACTGTGGTTTTATTGTCAAATGAAAAACACTTCAAAATCCTAAACAGCCTTATACTGCCCCTCATATAACCACTATTGATCTAGCTATTGAATAAGGCCAGGAGAGGTCAAGAAAATCACACAGATGGTTGGAATCAAAAGTATGGGACTGATTTTCCACTCTCTTGCACTCGATCAATCACTTACACCTGTGCAAAACATTCAAAGTGAAACTCTTCTGGTTCCGGGTGACAAATCCTGAAGACCTTATTCAATTTTTACTCTTTTTGACTTTGAGGGAAATCCATTCCCTGTTAAAGTCAGTGAGAGTTTTGTCATTGACTTCAATGGGGCCTGGATTTCACCCTTTAATGGGAGCTTGTATGAGTAAGGACCTTAGGTTTTTGGCCTTTGAAACTCAGGAATGATTAGGAGCCAATTTGGATGCATGTCAAGCAATGTTTAGACTTGTAATCATGCTATGTATATACTGTACATGTTCAGTCCACTATTCTATAGCAATTTTTTAACATTATACAATCCAAATACATGCATGTACATACGTACATATAGAGAGTCATAGAAGTTAGAAATGGAAAACGCCTATTAGTTAGATCTTTTGAGTAGTTAGCCCTCTCTTCTAGTGAATTAAAAAAAAAGTATTTTATATTCAAATAGACAATGAGAACACTTACTAGAACTAGTTACATTTGATAGGAAAAAAATAAAAAGTAGAGAGGCTTTGAGGATGGTATTTTCAAATCACCTACAGTCCTTAGGTACCTAACTTCCACTGAAAGTTAATGGGTGTTGGGTGCTTAACTACATTAAACTTTTGAACATTCCACCCTAATTTCTAATGTTTTACGGTATAAGAAAACCATTAACTGATATGGTTAGGAAGAAATTTCCTCCATGGGCGGATTGTTCTAAAATAGCCAATATAGGGTTTCTTTGCATCTTCCTTTGAGACATCTGCTGCTGGCCATTGTCAGCGATGGGATATGGTCTAGATGAATTGCTGATTTAATCTGAAATAGCAGTTCTTATATTCCTATGATCCCCGATTGTGTAGATAAACAGAGGACTTCACCTTCCAGGACTGTAAACTGGCACCTGCCACCAACATATAATTTCTCCCCACCCATGTGCCAATTCAGAATTGTTCCTCATATTATGATCTGCAGTACTTTATTAAACCTAAATCAAAATAATTCATGTACTTTTCACCCACCTTACTTGTTGTCTGCTCAAGCTATACATGACCAGCCTTTGTGGGGAGAAGCATGTTTGTTGAGGGGTCGGCAACTCATGGACAAAAGAAGACCTAAAAGCATGCATCGGTTACAACATTACATCAATAACAAATGACATGGGTCAAACATAATGCAGACACACATCAGTTTCTTCTTAAATCCTTTCATCAGAAAATTGATTTTATCTATCTCATGCATCCCCCTAATCAATCATGTATTTCCAGAAGGCTCACTATACATCCTTGAATTTTTTAAAAATTATTGTTATTATTTTTGTATGTATCATTTAGGTGGCCAAGCTACATATATTTAGTTCCTTTAATCTTTCCTCATGCATCAAATTGTCAGTTCTGCTAGCGCTTTAATCAGTTTTGTTGCTCTTCTGTGAATACCCTCCAATTTCTCAATATCTTTCTGGCACCTATGTGCTCAGACCAAATTAGCATTTCAGGTGCACTCATAAAAGAGCACTATAGACAGTAATGATCTCCTCCCTTTGTAGCCTAAGGACTCTGCACAGAACACCCAAATCACAATTATTTTGGGGGTGGTTTTTTGGCTATTGAGGACATGTTGGCCAATCCCAATGCCACTAAGAGGCAACAAGGTTGACCAATAGCAACAAAGAAGAGTTGTCATCAACCAAACACCATAGCACCACTTGGTGACTGTGGTGCATCTTACTGGCCTACCTCACAGGGTCAGCCGGGATAGGTAGTGCTTCTTTGTTGCAATACACATTATAGGTTCTTATTAGCAAACCACTATCAACCATTCATGTCTTTTGGCATTACTGCTTTCCAAGTGCCATGCCTTCCATGTGTGTACACAACAGAGCAGTATGAAATTCAGTGAATTTACTTTGCAGGGTTCCTAGTGAGTGAGTATTTTCTTAGGTTTCAATCTGAGTATCTTTGCAGGCTTCAGACTTTTTGTCTTTGATATCAGGTCCAAAAGAACTGAAAACATCAAAGCAAAATATTTTGAGACTGCCGAGTTTCACTTCAAAACAATGAGAAAGGTCATAGGATATCAATGAAAAATCATAAATCATCCTGTGCTTTCTAATTAATTTAGAATATAGTTTTATTCTATTCATTCTGGTGTTGGTCTCTTTAATACAGATCAACTTCCTATCTCTCAGTGATGCAGGAAGCAGTCAGTGCCATGAAAAATAAATCAATCTGTTTACACATATAGTGTGTAAAATTTGTTCATCATAAAGCTGTACTCAATTTCCTTTTATTAATACAGGTTAAACTTAGCAGGCCTTTGTTGGACCTGATCTGAGTATCAAGTTTGTTATGAAACCCAAACTAAACGTCTCATGATTTTATTATGATTTGTTATTGTTATTTTATTTATTATTTATTAAGGGGAGGGATAGCTCAGTGGTTTGAGCATTGGCCTGCTAAACCCAGGGTTGTGAGTTCAATCCTTGAGGGGCCACTTGGGGATCTGGGGTAAAATCAGTACTTGGTCATGTTAGTGAAGGCAGGGGGCTGGACTCAATGACCTTTCAAGGTCCCTTCCAGTTCTAGGAGATGGGATAATTCCATTTATTTCTAGGGGGGAGGGATAGCTCAGTGGTTTGAGCATTGGCCTGCTAAACCCAGAGTTGTGAGTTCAATCCTTGAGGGGGCCATTTAGGGATCGGGGTAAAAATCTGTCTGGGGATTGGTCCTGCTTTGACCAGGGGGTTGGACTAGGTGACCTCCTGAGGTCCCTTCCAATCCTGATATTCTATGATTATTGAAACAGGTAACTTCAAAGTGAAAGGTTAATATGCTATTACCAATCCCCTCAGCCACCTACAGAAAACCTTTTCACAACCCTACATGGACTAGGACTTGTCTGGAAAGATAACTTGCTAAGAGTATTTTAGGTGCTATCCCCAAGCACATATCAGATTATTTTATTTCAATGACACATATAGGGCCACCTTGCTAAATTACACCTCCCTGTTCTGGTGTGACCCCCCTAAACACACAGGGAAGATTCAATTGCTTGGGGGTCTGCTGTGCAGGAACAGATAAAACTTCTAGCATAACTCCCATGAGCTCAACAAGTAGTAACTACTATGGGGAGCCACTGAATTATGGTGTAAAACATCTCGTTGTTCAGATTTTTTTCCCCCAGACGTTCAGTCCAGGAGTCCTTATCAATGTCCCCTTCTCAGCCAGCACTGAAAACCACTTCCCTGATGGACTTTCTGCTGGCCTGGCCTTTTCCCAAGGCCTACACAAGAAGAAGCTGATGTAGAGCCTGAGATGCATCTAGCCTCTACAGTAGTTTTGTAGGCATTGCACGGTATTATTTTACTGTAATATTTTAGATGAAACAGGGATTATTGCTATTGTCTGTGTGAACACTGCAGGATTCAGTCTGTGAAGAGATTCACAATCTGAACCATGTAATTTCATTCTCAGGAGTTGGTCACCCCATTTAGGTTTACTTGGGAGTTTGAGTTGAATGAACTCAAACTTACAAGGGGAACCTCTATTGCTAGCTACTCCCAGCTGACACTCATCTCTATGCCATGCATGCCCTGAGACCTTCTCTTCATACATAGGGGGTCTTCAGATAGTCTCAGAGCTTGCAGGGGGAGAGGCAGCCACTCTTGGGCAGGTGGTAAGTGAGGTCAGATGGACAGAAGTTTGCTGACTTTCCAGCTATTCAAATAACCTCAGTCTGTGTAAGCCAAACTTTCTCAAGCATAGGCCAAGGTTTGTGGCCACATCAAACTTTGAACCCTATGCTCAGTTAAAGCTTTTAAAAGTTACTTCTATCCCTTTTCCACTCAGTAACTTTTCTGATTGATTACAAAAGATGAAAGGTCCTTCCTCTCATTACCAGTTACCTGAGCCATTCCATCTTTTTTTGATGCATCCCTGCATGACTAAGTTTTTTTCCAGACTTTCAGATCTCTACTTCTTTTACTTATTAAACATGTGTCACACAAGGAGCAATTCTCTACTTATGCAGGAGTCAGCTAATTAGTATAGTATCCTATCATTCTGTCACACTGGCTTGACAAACAATATAGCAGATTAAAGAGTTGCTAATTGGCTGATTCGGTTAGCAGCAATTTCACAGTGCTAATGTCCCAAGAAAACATTAAAATGTTGCTTTGATCAGACTATGGAAAAATTACACAAAATGAGCCTTGAAAGAATAGTCAGTAAGTAACAATAATGCTATATGATGTGGAAACATATGCGTTATCACTTGGAAAGGCCACAAAGGTTGTTGGAAGTTGAACATAGTGTCTGAACTAAGCAGGACAGAAAAGGTGTGAAAACAGTAATTTAATCACTATGGAACGGAAATAAATCATGTACAAAAAGTTATATGAGGTATCCTTACAAAAGGATAACTTACCCTCCCCAAATAAAACTCCCAGGGATGTCAATGGGAGCTGAGTTAGGCTAACTGCCTGACACTTCTGAAAATCACATTCTTAATCTTAACTATCTTGTTAGGTGAGGGTCGAATGTGATTAGATCCTAGCAACACCTGGGAAGACCTATCCTTCTACTCAGTGGTCATTATGCCTTGTTTATCTTATAAGCCCCTTGACTCTCTACTGGGCTAGAGAAGCATCTTGCCTCATCCCTCCAACCAACAGTCTACCCAAGTTGTAGAGGTGGCATGCAATAAATTATACAATGCTTGCTTGCACTAACCATTTTTCTATCCACTGCTAGCAGTCCTGGAATTTCAGGAGAACCAAAATTCACCAAGGTATCTTAAAAAAAGAAGAAAAATTGCAATTAAAGAGTGTTGTTACATGCTACAGTACTACAATCTCAAAACTAAAAGAAGACAAAAGTTACAGCTTTTAGATACTTTTAGGTTAAAATGGTATAGCATCAAATATATTGTATAGTAAGTAATATAGCCATACTGTTTTACAGTACAGAAGATACATGCACTAAAAGCGTATTTTTTTAATTTTCCAAATCCAAAAAAATTACTGGAAAGACAAGTGTGTGTATATATAATGCAGTAGAAAACACCTAGCCCTTACCTTTCTTTCCTCAAAGTTCTGTATAAACAAAACTAGTTAATCCTGGATAAAGCTTTTCTGCATGATGACTGAGAACACTAATGATGAGTTCTTGAACCTCTAAAGGGTAGAATCAAATTGACTATACAAATACAGATCCTCAAGTGATGTAAATCAACATGGGCTTTATGAATGTCAATGCAGCTAGCTGGATTCATACTAGCTGGTGATCAGGCCCTGTACATATAAACATGTTACACCTTACAAGACTTAGTTTTGGAGTAAAAATGTTATATAATCTTTTAATTCCCTTATTTGGAGTTTCCTGGAAGCACACATTGCTCACATACCCCCTACACGGGCCTACTCAAAAAGGAGCAGTTTCTATTTCTCTATATAGGTATTTAAATATAAATGCAAACAATACAAATACAAGAATAAAATACTCAAACAAAATGATTACAAAATAAACAATATGAGCTCATTTCTAATACACCTCTACCCCGATATAACACGAATTCGGATATAACGCGGTAAAGCAGCGCTCCGGGGGGGCGGGATTGCGCGCTCCGGCGGATCAAAGCAAGTTCGATATAACGTGGTTTCACCTATAACACGGTAAGATTTTTTGGCTCCCGAGGACAGCGTTATATCGAGGTAGAGGTGTACTCTCTATTCCACTGAGGTGTAATAGCAATTATATAAAGTTATTATGTAAAGGAACTGAAAGAAAGAAAATATTCTGATAGTTCAACTTTTGTAAGAGGTATTTTTTATATAAATTGATCTAGTAAGCCTCAAGAATGGTAACAGGATCAATTGTTTTGAATATTTCCCCTTGTAAACATTTTGGACCTCAACTAGTGTAAATTGGCATAGTGTCATTGACATCAATGGAAATATGCTATTTTATACCAGGTAAGAATCTGGCCCATTATGTATAGAGAACAGACATGCACCTATTTATTTTCTAATTCATCTTATGAATCTGTAAGGTATTGATTTCTGAAACACACTGGAGGGGCTCGGACCTTATTAACTTATTTAAATATGTATCTGAAAACAAGTCCAATTATAGTCTAAGAAATATTCTGGGAAATCCCAGATGTTAATATTATTTAGCATTTAGACTGCATCGTAATTTTCATCTTAAAGGTGTTTCACAAACACTATTGTGAAGTCAGTATTTAAGTGTTGTTTCTAGTTGTAGTATTTTCGTTTTGTCGGTTGGGAAATGGAGACAGAGAGACTAAGGCCAAGTTTTCCAAAATGAGAGCCTAACATGAGACACCAAAGTTCATATTTAGGCACCTAAGTATCCATTAGACTGTAATGTATTAGTGAGTACTGCCCATATTTCTCCCACATGAGTTATGGTTGTTGAATGCAATAATGGCCTATCATATAACAACAGACAATTTTATTAAGACAGGAGGAGATTGAATCTTCCTTTCATGAATAGCAAATGAGCCAAACAAATTTGCATGATTTCTGTGTGTCCCAAACAGGTGTCCTTGACAGAAATAAATCAAAGTCAAACATATGTACAGGAACTTAGCATGAATTTTGAAAACCAAATACATACATGAAAATCATTTTCAGCAACCTCAGAGATGTGAAAACTAAATGCACATTACTTCAAGAACGGGCTACAGGATGAGAGACAGTTGAGATTTCCTGACTCACATTCTTTGTCAATAATAGGACAAACCATGATCACTAAAGCCGAAGTTAGATATACTATGATCTATATAAGCCTCTTTTCAGGTATTGCCATCGTTTTGGTATTTAATACGTGCAGTGTATAGAGGTGATTAGTTCTGTGGACAACGGTTGTAGGTCCTGAGCCAAAGCCCACAGAAATCAAAATCTGCAAATACTTTTCAGTCCTGAGAAGAATGCAGAAACATGCCTGCTTATCTAAATTTATCCAAGCCTCCATTGGACTAGAAAGTAGGCTGAAAATATTTCACATCAGGCTTTATTACTAGATTTCTAATTTTTCTTCATTCAGTGTTGGCAGAAACATCTCAAAAACAACCTCTTTCGTGGCAATTAAGTAGTTTTGCTCCTGCTCTAAACCAAACACAGGAATTACAGATTCATGTGAAAATATATTTAAAGAAATTTAACCCAACTTCTTTGAAAATTTAAAGCTCATCCTCTGTTTGATTTGAGTTGTAAGTGTGGGTTCTGTTTAGTTTTCCATTCACCTTAACTGTTTCACTCATCCAAAAATTCTTATCATCTATTTAATTAGGTTTTTTACAAGACCTAGATCATTGGCCCTTTAAAATCTCTCACGTACATTAGAATGGTAATGGTACATCATTAGATGCAAATGGTAGAATGGTCAGTAATGTAGAAAAGGCAGAAGTGTTCAATAAATATTTCTGTTCTATACTGGGGAAAAAGCCAACCAATGTAGTCACATCAAATGAGAATTGCATACATTCCTTTCCAATAGTAACTAAGGTGGATGTTAAACAGCAGACACTAAAGTTATACATTTTTAAATTAGCAGGTCCAGATAACTAGGCATCCAAAAGTTTTAAAAGAGCTAGTCAAGGAGCTCTCTGGACCATTATTGTTGTTTTTTGAATAAGTCTTGGAACACTAAAGAAGTTCCAGAGGACTGGAAGAAAGCTAATTTTTTTGCCAATATTTAAATAGAATAAATGAGGTGATTCAGATAATTATAGACCTGTCGGTCTGACATAAATTTGGGAAAAATAATGGAAAGGTTGATATGGGACTCCATTAATAAAGAATTAAAGGTAACAGAATTTATTCCAGTTAACACGGGTTTATGGAAAATATATCTTGTCAAACTATCTTGATTTTTTTTTATGAGCTTACAAATTTGGTTGATAAAGATAATTGTGCTGATTTAATATACTTGTATTTCTGAAAGTAGTTGACTTGGTACAATGTGACATTTTGATTAAAATACTCGAACTACACAAAATCAATATGGCACACATTAAATGACTGACGGGTCTCAAGATGTAATTGTAAATGGGAAATCTTCATTGAGTGGGTGGGTTTCTAGCAGGCAGTGGCTTGATCACAGTCTGCAAACAGAAATTTGAAATAGAAGACACTTCAGCCTAGCAGCCAAAGGTATAACAAGAGCCAATGACTAGAACATGAAGCTAGACAAATTCAGACTACAGATAAGACACAAATTTTGAGGAATAAGAGTAATTAATCACTGGAACAACTTACACAGGGTTGTGGTGAATTCTCCATCATTGGCAATTTTTAAATCAAGTTTGGATGTTTTTCTAAAAGATATGTTCTAGTTCAAACAGTAATTAATTTAGGGAAGTCCTGTGGCCTGTTTTATACAGGAGGTCAGACTAGATGATCACAATGATCCCTTCTGGTTTTATAATCTATGAATTTATTAAAACCTTCAGGATAGGAGGAGTTTTGAAGGTTCAGAACTGTACCTTCAGTGGTATCTTTGAAATGAATTGGTGGCAAATTTGCAATGGACAGGTGTCCTTGTTCATAGTCACATTAGTTGGAATTTTGGTTGTCAGTTTCAGCAGAAAGAGCCAGGACTGATTGTCCCAAAGACCAAATCATCATTTATACTCTCCAGGGGGGTCCTTCCAATTCAGGTTTGAGGCATGCTGCTGCTACTAATATTGCAGAAATGTTCTGTCAATACAGAAAAACAGCTTTCAATTCCTTCTTAAATTTGCCCCACCCCCTGAATGAGCAATAATTTTACCAACAAAAACAAAATCTAAAGACATTTAAAAGTATGTTAAATTATGTATGGTGAATATATTTAAGATTCTTTGATACAAAGAACTCATTTGAAACTAGTTACTGGACAGTGGGGACAACAAAATACTGCAAGCTATTTCTCAACAAAATCTTTTGACCACCAAAGTTGTGAATAATGAAATAATGTCCAAAAATCAAATTGGAATATGATTAATGTCTCCCTACTCCCCGTCACTTAGAGAAGGATGCAAAGACAATGTAGTATGTCTTGCAGTTACAATCAATTAAACAGGAGAAGACAAGATAATAAGTATATTTAACGACATTTGGACTAAAACAGGATTATAAAAATTAACAGTATGAATTTTGTTACTTTCACTTAATGTACTCTTGGAAGGTTTTTAATGGATGGTTAGTTGTAAGGTCAGCTTCCAGTGCTACATTTCCATTCCTGTCTAAAACAGTGAGGAAAAAAAACTCATGTAATCTGCAGGAAACACATTAGTGCAGTGTTCTGAAAAATGTTGAGCCACACTCAGAAATAAAAGCAGATGCCTTTAAGAAGTGATAAATGTTTAGAAATACATAGTGAGTGCTGATGGAATTGTAAATATTGTGACACAAATGTTTGGGGTGAGTTAAAGTTTTCTTTCATTGCCGTGGTCTCACTAATCCTAACGTACTCCATAACCCTCGATAAAGCATGTGGCTTGAGGATATAGTCAATTAAACTAGAGAAGACATTGACCCTCTTACCACATGTAGACTATGATCAGTTGATATAGATGAGTTTGATAAGAATGGTGTGGATTTGAACCACTCCTTAATTCTGAGTTGCTCTTTCCTTTGTCCAAGAGTTTCCTGCTTCCTACAGAAAAAAAACAGGCAAACTCATTCTATTAACACCATCCTCTTGAGACAACGCAGACTGCCCTCTCCCTTCAGAGACTAACATACTCCCAACATCCCTGTCCAATGGATCGAAAAACCCACTGAAGTACTCTTGTATTAATTTAGATGGAATATATGGGCCCAAAAAGTCAAAGGTGTTAACAAACCCAGTCACTATTCAACATAAAACAGTTTTAAGTACGGTTGGGGTTTTGTATACAGAGACCTCAGCCTGCTTAGTACCATGGCAAAAATCACCATTAAAAATGTTTTAATCTTGTACTAATGATACAAAAAAAGAAGGAAAAGAGTTAAAACGTTTGAAATGTAAAGTCATAAGTAAGGCTTTCTTTTTAACAATATTCCTTGGACCCTTCCCCTTAAGCTGTAGAGTCTTTAGAAAGGAATGCCCCTTGTTTGACAGCTCTTTACATGGTAACTATTGTCCTTTGGGGGGAAAGAGAAGTTAGTTCAGATGGGCTGGAACTGTTATTGTTGCTGTTGCTGTTAAAGTCCAATCCTGCTTCCTTTAAGACAAAACAAGACCAACACACACACAAGGCAGAAAGAAAAGAACAGCAAAGACAGAAAAACGCAATTTCTCTCTCTGATGTTGACTCTCACTTGCAACCTCACTGCTGGTGAAACACAGGCACACCACACATCTATCAGCCACTCTGAGACCTGGCAAACTTTACCAGTGTGTACATACAACCCTTCCAGTGTAACACATCAGAGAATGACTCAAATATAAACAATACTTTTTTCTTTGCTAGATAGCCCCTTTACTTCAGACTCACAATATAATCATCCCATGTTTAAAAAAATAAGAGGATTGCAGGAAACATTTGTTGCATGTATTTAACTACAATAGTTTCTTGACCATTAATCTGATTGTGGCATCCAGCACTTATTTATCCTCCTCTTTCTCCATCAAATTGAAATTGACTGTTATGGTCACCACAGGGCAAGCTTAGCAGCTGCAAAGAAACAGATGGAATTTTTCCAGCAGTAGCATTTTGATGTCTGTAAATCCTCCTGGCTAGCCTCTAGGTTGGCTCAGTGGATAGCTACAAACATGCCTCTTGGGCTGGTTTGAGATCAGCCTTCTATTGAACTTTTTTGTTGCCTCACATATCAGCCTCAGAAAATAAAGAAAGTGATCTCCTTAATATGCTTGGGTGCAAATATTTTTATAAAGTGTAAGTTAAATTAACGAATGAAACTATTTCCACAAGCTCTTATACTTACTGGGCAAAAGTCCATGCTGAAATTACAGCCACATAACATGTTGTTAAACATCCCTTATGTGCAGTAACCACTGAAAAGGAATCAGAAATAAAATCCATAACATCAACATTGCACATTGTTTAAAAACCATGATGCTTAAGTCAGTGGTTTCCAAACTTTTTACTACGGTGACCCAGCGTCTGCATTTTGTCTGTTTTGGGGACCATAGATATAGTTATATATACACATACTGTACTATTTACTATTTCTTTACATTCAAACCTGAAAGAAAAATACAAAGTTACATGCTTTCTGCCCTGCTCTCTCCATACCCCAGCTTGGCCCCCGGAGTTGCCCGCTCAGTTGCCTCCAGCCCCCTTGCTCTCCATCTCCCACCTTTGCCCCCTCTTGTGGATGAAGAGCTACAGCCCTGCAGTTTGAGATCATCACTCTTTTCAGTGAGAGTGGGAGACAGGCTACAATAAAACAAATAAAAAGACACAACCGCCCTCCAGGCTGTTTCTGTCCTGGGAGACAATTGGTCTCTCAAAGATTCCTTTATGGCCAGGGGTCTTGCTGAAACAGACACCAAACAACATAGATCCTCTCCTACCAAGGTGGCCACACAATCCCAGTCTTCCCCTTTATCAAGGTGAGGAGAGCCCCGCTCTGGTCCCCAGATCCCCTGCTCCTCTTCCACCAGCCCCCTTGCTCTTCCTTTTGCTTTCCCAGCCCTGTCCCTTCCTGAAGTCCCAGCCAGCTGGGGAGGCCCTGTGGGGGTTTGGAGAGCAAGACCATCCCACACTCACCCCACAGCAGCAGCTCCTGTCTCACAGGTCTGGGCCCAGCTCCCAGCTCCATCTGTTGTGAGCTGGTGCATGAGGTCAAAGCACCACTCAGGTTTGGTCCAGTCGCCCCCCTGAAGCTGAATTATCTGTTCACTAAGGGACTGAATTTCTGCCCCACCACAGAACCTGATACCATACTAACAAGTGAAGAACTAGAAAAATTCTTCCGCTGACTCTCCCTCAAAGAATTCTTTCTTAACAACGATGACATCACTCACAATTACCATGTCCCCACCAACAATCATAAGAAAAAAGAATCATCTGACTGGACACCACAAGGTAGACGAAACCACACTCTTGATCATTACTTTGATTGCTTCATGAAAAAAAATTGACTGTGAAATCCTAACAAACATCATATCCACCACAATCTCTCCACTGCTGAGAGGACAGCTATACAGTCCCCAAAATCTAAACACCAGATAGTAATCAAACCGGCAGACAAAGGTGGCGCCATTGTAGTCCTCAACCATGATGACTATGTTAACAAAGCCAACTGACAACTCTCCAACACCATCTACTGTAAAGAACTCAAAGAAAACCCCACGCCACAGTTTATCCAGGAATTTAAGGATATCATCAAATCCTTCCCCAAACAACTCAAAGAGAAACTCTACAAACTCATCCCAGGGATATTCTACATGCTCTTCAAAATACACAAAGAAGGGAACCCAGGCAGACCCATCATATCTGGCCATGGGACTCTTACTGAAAGAATATCAGGATTCATAGAAACCAGCTGTGACACTGCACCCCCATATTCAGCATAGTGGTATGATTATAATATGATTATGACATAATTATGATGCATCTTGTACAAGATATGTCTTGTCAGCTGTCTATGGAAAAGTTATGATGTGCTGAATATAATTATCCTATGCATATGCATGTATCATGTTTGTATCTAAAGTTATGAATATTGACTATGTATCTGTATTTCACATGTAGTTACACCTGTGGGACACCCACTATGCAAGATGCTTCCAGTCCAGATAGCCGGCTGTAAAGGGCCTATTCAAGGTAATGGGCCATTATGGGAAACAATAGGCCTTAGGAGAAGCTCACCTAGTGAGCCTTCCTGAGAACACTCCAGACAGCCTATGAGTAATGACTGCTATGACTCAGCAAGGAATACAAGGGCATGTGACCAGACCACATGACACTGAACTCCATTTGGGTACCTGTATTTTTCCACAAACTGGACTGGGAAGTGAGTTTGAGACAAATAATTACCGCCATATGGAAAAGCTATATAAGGTGAGGAGTGACATCATCTCTTGGCCTCACTCCCCATACAACAGAACTCCTGGAAACACCTGAGGAACAAAGACTGAACTGGGAGAAGTGCTAGTCCCAGGCAAAAGGGATTCTAGCCTTTGTATGGAAACTTGGTGGACTGCTTATGTCATCAGTCAGGATGAGAAATTGCTAATTCAAATCCTATCCATCTAGTATTTTAGGCTTAGTTTGCGTTTTTGTTTATTTGCTAGGTAATCTGCTTTGATCTGTTTGCTATCACTTAAAATCTATCTTTTCATAGTCAATAAACTTGTTTTATGTTTTATCTTTACTAGCGTGTTTTTGAGTGAAGTGTCTGGGAAAAATCTCAGCTTGGTTAACACAAGCTTGTTGTGCATATCTTTCCCACATCGAGGGGAAGGTGAACTATATTAATGAGCTTACATTGTACAGATCCCTGTGCTGTGTAAAACAATATAATTCTGGGTTTATACTCCAGCAGGGATACAGGGCTGGGGAGCCAGTAAATTGGCTGTTGTCTTCTATCTGTCTTTGAGTGGCTTAGGTAAAGCACTCGGGTAGCTTAATTGCATGTGTGGCACCACCTGCTGTCATGTTGGGTGATAACAGGGCCTGGAGAGGCTGGATGAATCTCCATCAAAGCAGTGTGAGAAGGGCCAGCCCAGCTGGAGGGTTAGAGGGCACAGCAGTTCCAATGGTTCCCAAACTGAATGCCAGGGTGACAACCCATCACACCATCCTCAAACCACTAACCAAACAAAGTCTCAGCTTCCTCCAGGACACTTCCGACTTCCTCCACAAACTCTGCAACATTAAAACCTCCCTCAGAACACCATCCTTGCCCCCATGCATGTCACTTCCCTATTCACCAATATCCCTCACAATGTTAGCATAGCTGCCTGGTTCAAATATTTACAAGACACTGGACAAATATTTACAAGACACTGGTCCACCCCAAACACATCACCAAACTCATCCATTTCATCCTCACCCATAATAATTGTACATTCAACAACAAACACTTCATCCAAATCATGGGAACAGCCATGGGTACTAAGATGGCTCCCTAATATGCCAACATCTTCATGAGCAGCCTTAAAGAATAATTTCTGGACAAATGCACCATGAAATCAATGACATACCTGAGATACATAATAATATTTTCATCCTCTGGACAGATGACTTAAACTCCTTCATAGATTTCCACCACAACTTCAACAACCACCACCTATCTATTAAATTCTCTCTGGAACACCCCCACACCTTAGAACAGGGATCGACAACCTTTGGCCCACGGCCCACCAGGGTAAGCCCCTGGCAGGCTGATCCGCTTTGTTTACCTGCCGCGTCCGCAGGTTCGGCCAATCACAGCTCCCACTGGCCGCAGTTCGCCACTCCAGGCCAATGGGGCCTGTGGGAAGCAGCGCAGGACAAGGGATGTGCTGGCTGCCCTTCCCGCATCCCCCATTGGCCTGGGACAGCGAACCGTGGCCAGTGGGAGCTGTGATCAGCCAAATCTGCGGACATGACAGGTAAACAAACTGGCCCGGCCCGCCAAGGGCTTACCCTGGTGGGCCGTGGGCCAAAGGTTGCAGATCCCTGCCTTAGGGCGGGTCTTCACTACAGGGGGGAATCGATTTAAGATACGCAAATTCAGCTACGCGAATAGCGTAGCTGAATTCGACGTATCGGAGCCGACTTACCCCGCTGTGAGAACGGCGGCAAAATCGACCTCCGCGGCTCCCAGTCGACGGCGCTTACTCCCACCTCCGCTGGTGGAGTAAGAGCGTCGATTCGGGGATCAATTGTCGCGTCCCGACGAGACGCGATAATTCGATCCCCGAGAGATTGATTTCTACCCGCCGATTCAGGCGGGTAGTGTAGACCTAGCCTTAGAATATGTGCTAACTACCTATGCTAAACAATCTGTTCCAGCTTGTATGCTGTGGTGCTTGGAGTACCTTTCTCAGACCTGAAGAAGAGCTCTATGTAGCTTGAAAGCTTGTCTGTCTCACCAACAAAAGTTGGTCCAATAAAAGATATTACCTCATCCACATCTCTAATATCCTGGGACCAACACAGCTACAACAACACTGCATACCTCATTTCTCCTTCAGTTTAGTAACTTATGCTTTACATATTAGAGAATAATGCTCAAATATGTCTGATGATGGTTGATCAAAGGCATGAAGGGGCCAGTAATTCATCATTCAGTCAAACCTAATTTGATATACAAGATGCTGAATGCAGAAGATATGCCCGATGTCACAGTAGCAGGAAATAATTAGCGCTGGAGAATTTTTTTTCTTTTTTTACAAAATGCAGTTTCCTGTTGACTGAGACTCTTCGTGAATAAGGGGTGAATTCTTCAAATAGTTTTAGTTGAAAAAATATGGGGGGAAATTCTGAAAATGTCAAAATTTACATTTCAATATTTTCAGTGTGATGTTTCAAAATAATGGTTCATTTCAAAATTTAGCTAGCTTTAAGTGAAAAACAATAACAAAGGGTAAAAACATACTTGAAATTAAAATGAAACATTTTGTTTCACATGAAACAAAACATTTCTTTTAACCCAAATCCCTGCATATGAACTGTATTTCCTGGGGGGAAATTAGAAAGAAAATGTACATATTTTAGATTAAACACAAGAGAAAACCTCTTTTTAATTCTTTGTTACTTTTGGATGTCATCCTCACAGTTGCAACACTGGATAATACATTTCAGGAAATCTTATCTACTAATATTGATTGTTACAAAGATTTCTATTATACTAACTGCATTTTATTTTTTCATTCTCCATTACGGAACTCAGGACAAGATATAAAAACTGAAGGTGATTTTTTTTTAAACTTTGGTGCAACTGGTTCACACACCTACCTGCCTCATATAGTTGCATGTTAAGTTATCAGGTGCATGTGTTAATTGTCTAATTGCATAAATAATTTATCTGATTTGTAAAGCAAAATTCAATTTTCATGCTAAAATACTTGTTCCTTCAATGAAATATGAAATTGTTTACCAACAAATCTGTAACACACTGAAGTAACTAGAAAAAGCACAATGAAAATACTATCCCATTATTTGAGGTTGATCTAATTCTTACGTAAATGAATGATTTAATTGCTAATATGTACAGTTCCTTTCCTTCTGATGATTAAGGAGCCCGAAGAAAATCAAAATCTTCTGTAGAGCACAGCATAATTTTATTAAATATCCCAGCCATATATAATAAAATGTAATACACAGATTAAGGTAAATTTAACCTATTCTTAAACTGTTCTGGTTTTTCACCTTCCATTTAACTTTGCTGTAAGCAGAAGTGTACTTACAGCTGATTACAATTATACTGCAGAGAAGGAATTCAGCACCCTCATTCTATTGAGCTGCGATTATTGTTGATGTCAGAATTCACAATTTGTAGGTCCAACTGTAGTACAGAATGAGTGAAAATTAGAGACTTTCCTGTCTTAAGTGTTGTGGTGACTGATAGTACAACCTCAAGACCTGTTAAGCCTTATGCAACTTATACTGCAATATGTCAAGTGTCTTCAATTCCCCCATTTAAGTCAGAGGGGAAAGTGGATGCTCAGCAGATTGCAGGGGGATGGCCCCGTCTGAATGCTTCTGATCTGAACATCAGGCAAAGGGGCAGGGGAGGGCTGACCCATTCATTAGTCAGAGTGGAACTTTTCATCCCTGAACTGTTCTTATAAAAAAAAAATTCCAGTCAATTAGTGTACAGTAGTGGGAGTTGTTTGCTTCCAGATTATTAACCGGAATGTTTCTCTTAAACTTTAGGAGGATTTTAATCACAGTTTCAAAAAATCAACTTTGTTTTCAGAATCTGCAGATGATGAATCCTCATCTCACTGGATGTCACATTAGACTATGTCAGTCACACCGTGTTGAATAATGTAAATGGCCTATCCCATAGCAACCTGATCTATTGCCTCATTTACCAGCCAGAGATGGGGGGGTTTCTAACTTTCAGTTAGAACAGGCTGAAATAGTCTTCCTTTTTTTCGTTTGGTTCCACATATACTTTGTATAAATTGCTGAGTTCATGCATCAGGCTATCAGCTTACTGGTGATGGAACACTGGATAATTGTCTCTACACAGCAAAAGAAACAATACACAAGTGAGTCTCAGAACCCAAGTCAACTAAACTGGGTCTGCAGGGCTCTGGCTTGGAGGCTCTCTGGCATGGTGTGTGGAGGTGTGTGGGTTGTTTTTGTTTGCTTCTCTGTGTAGACAAACCTTTTGTGTTTTACACCTAATTCTCATAAAAAGTCACCTGTTCATCATCATCCACAAACCCTGGAGCAAGAACGAGTAAGTTCTGCTTCTAAAAAGTTTATTGTTACTAATTCAAAGTGATGTAGAAGGTACTGTAGACAACTTGGTTTTCTCCTGTTTGACCTTGTGGGCTACAAATAACAAATCCTTGTACTGTATTGGTAAATGAACTGATTCAGGCTGACACAGAAGTGATGAAGAAGTGATATACATAGAACATCAAGCTGTCATTTCTAGAAAAAAATGTTTAAACTAGCGGCGCTTTAGAAAATGCCTTAAAACACAGCAATCTTTAAGACAATTTTCTTATGTTACAATATCAAAAACAAAAGGAAAGAAGGCTGCAGTCAAGTACCAGAGGACAAAAGGGGCATTTTGAAAAAATTCAGTACTGTAATTACCAACAGGGCAATTGGTATTCCTATGAGATTGAAAACAAATAAATATCATGTATGCTCTGCAAATTTCTTATAAGATTCATGGAGTTTTCTAACTTGAAAACATACCTGTGGATTAACTTTCAATGGTCCCTGTTTTAGTTACATTCAATCTGCATGCTTTTTTAAGCAATTGCTAAAGTTTTGACATGAAAGGGAGTGTTGAATCCTAGTTAGTGTTTGAGACTAGGAATCAAACATTCTTGGTTCAATTGTTGTTATTTGTATTATGATAGTGGATAGAGGCCCCATCCAGGATCAGGGTCACATTGTGCTGGGCACTTGTCATGGTTACCAGGCACACTGAACTTCAGATGCCTTTCAGTCTCTCTAGAGTGTGCCCCCAGTTGACAGGCCTGGCTTCCTTTGCATCTCTCAAACGGTTGGAACCCACAATCCAACCTCTCTCGGACTGGCTCTAGTCTGCAGCCTCCCCACACAGTGTTAGCGTGACAGACCCAGCTACTTTGGGCACCTGTAAGCCCCTTTCCAATCTGAGCCTGTGACAGCAGCTGATTAAAGAGACCAAAAACAACATGTTCAAATGTTTATTCATTCACCCAAAGGTAGATAGTACACAGAGCAATGGGTAAAAACAATAAAGGCCTATATGCATACTCGCCCTTACGTTACCTTTGCAAGCTTTGGTAAATTCCATTCAGCCCAGTCGCCTCCATCTCTGATTTGGGAGAGCCAGCCTGCTCACTGCAGTTTGTGCAAGTCTCTCTCACTGCATCTGTCAGAGACTCTCCCTGAGCCACTGCAAGCAGCTCACTCACCCCATGTCCTGCCCAACCCAGCACCTATAATCCTAAACTCATGTCTGGGAAAAGTATGACTTGCCAATGGTTGGAGACAAGTAGAGGCATTCCCCAGTTATTAGTGCCTGACATTGTTCTCTTAAGAAGCTTTATCTTTGCCAATGATTCTTTTTTTTCCCCTTGTTTGCTTCCCTCCTAGTAGCCTTCTTTGATTTAACTGCTTGCAGTCAGGCATTATAATATCACACAGGTAAATTGAGGTGTAGGTAATATTATAAATAATAATGCACATAACTCCCTCATTCTCCATAGCACTGTACAAACATTTAGTAAGAGACAGTCTCTGATACAAAGAACATTCAGTGATCACCTAACTTCCATTGAGATTAATGACGATTAGGCACCTAGGTGTTTATAAATATTCCACTAGGTGCCTATTGGCACGCTGTCTAGAGTAGCTCACAACTGAGACTGCCAATCCCAGGTCAAACTGTCAGAAAACAGGGCAGACACCCCAAACTGTTGGTATATTCTATAACTAGATTTCACCAAGCTAGTAACACATATGCACTTCTGGATTACTATCTTTAGTTTTACCATGGAGCCACAAAAAGTCCCCTTAGGTTTTCCAGCGCATCTTGCCACCCAGACAAACTAGACTTTGTGTTAAAAGTTATTAAAACCAAAAATCATCTCACATTGGGTTACTCTCAATCCCAAATGATTGGTCACTTACCCTAGGTCAATGGATACTCTTGATCTCACACCAAAACAACACTGGCAGCCAATTTCTTTAATAAACTCACTAAAGATTTATTATCCAATAAAAAGGAATGAGAGTTATTGAGAGGTAATAGCAGATAAAATACATTAACAGGTGAGTCCAAGTTTGTAAGTCCAAAGTGATAGCAGAGATGCAGTAATTGGCTAGTTTTCCATAAGTGTCTCAGGGTTACCCAAAATAACTTCGGGGATCTCTCTGGCATTTGGAACGTTCCCTGAAAGTGTCCAAGTAGCTGAGAGATACAGGATCAATCCCTGGATCCATTCTTATAGTTGCTTTCCATAGAAAGCAATCTGGCAAGTGTTTTCATCACAGCATGAGCTCTTACTTTGTTGACTAAATGCAAACTGAGTTTGTGAAATTCCATTTTCAAACACAAGGACCCATGCTTTGAAGTTAGAGACCTTCTTCATTTACATTTCCAAGGCTCCAATTGCATTTGATGGGCAAATGTCATTACTGGGATATATACTATGGAAATTGTAATGTAACAGCATACAACAATCCTTCATTAGTTTTCATGAAGTTCACACATCAAATACATTCTCATCTTAATACTAAATCTTTTGATCTAGGGTTAATGAAGAACAGGGATATACATAATGTAAATGGATAGCAATCAACAAGTTACAGATAGGTGAAGACACATTCACATTTCCTTTGAAGTAAATTAATACTCAAGTGAATTCGTACACTTAACATTCCTTTAAAAAGAGCAGAAGTACTTGTGGCACCTTAGAGACTAACACATTTATTTGAGCATAAGCTTTTGTGGGCTACAGCCCACTTCTTTGGATGCATAGAATGGAACATATATTGAGGGGATATATATATACACATACAGAGAGCATGAAAAGGTGGGAGTTGTCTTACCAACTCTGAGAGGCCAATTAAGTAAGAGGAAAAAACTTTTGAAGTGATAATCAAGATAGCTCAGTACAGACAGTTTGATAAGAAGTGTGAGAATACTTACATGGGGAGATAGATTCAATGTTTGTAATGGCTCAGCCATTCCCAGTCTCTATTCAAGCCTAAGTTGATTGTATCTAGTTTTCATATCAATTCAAGTTCAGCAGTTTCTCATTGGAGTCTGTTTTTGAAGCTTTTCTGTTGCAAAATTGCCACGCTCAGGTATGTTATTGAGTGACCTGACAGGTTAACGTGTTCTCCTATTGGTTTTTGAATGTTATGATTTCTGATGTCAGATTTGTGTCCATTTATTCTTTTGCGTAGAGACTGTCCGGTTTGGCCAATGTACATGGCAGAGGGGCATTGCTGGCATATGCTGGCATATATCACATTGGTAGATGTGCAGGTGAATGAGCCCCTGAAGGCATGGCTGATGTGATAGGTCCTATGATGATGTCACTTGAATAGATATGTGGACAGAGTTGGCATCGGGCTTTGTTGCAAGGATAGGTTCCTGGGTCAGTGTTTTTGTTCAGTGGTGTGTGGTTGCTGGTGAGTATTTGCTTCAAATTGGGGGGTTGTCTGTAAGCGAGGACAGGTCTGTCTCCCAAGATCTGTGAGAGTGAGGGATCATCTTTCAGGATAGGTTATAGATCTTTGATGATGTGCTGGAGAGGTTTTAGTTGGGGGCTGAAGGTGACAGCTAGTGGTGTTCTGTTATTTTCTTCGTTGGGCCTGTCTTGTAGGAGGTGACTTCTGGGTACTTGTCTGGCTCTGTCAATCTGTTTCTTCACTTCAGCAGGTGGGTATTGTAGTTTTAAGAATGCATGATAGAGAACTTGTAGGTGCTTGTCTCTGTCTGAGTTGGAACTCAAATTGATATGCAAACTAGATACAATCAACTTAGGCTTGAATAGAGAGTGGGAATGGCTGAGCCATTACAAACATTGAATCTATCTCCCCATGTAAGTATTCTCACACTTCTTATCAAACTGTCTGTACTGGGCTATCTTGATTATCATTTCAAAAGTTTTTTCTCATACTTAATTGGCCTCTCAGAGTTGGTAAGACAACTCCCACCTTTTCATGCTCTCTGTATGTGTATATATATATCTCCTCAATATGTGTTCCATTCTATGAATCTGAAGAAGTGGGCTGTAGCTCACGAAAGCTTATGCTCAAAAAAATGTGTTAGTCTCTAAGGTGCCACAAGTACTCCTGTTCTTTTTGCAGATACAGACTAACATGGCTGCTACTCTGAAACTTAACATTCCTTTGATATTCACATACAAGTTAATTGGCCCATTGCTCTGACCAAAGTTGGCCCATCAGTGTCACACCTATCTGCATCCTTAGGTTCCTAAATACCTCTAAAAATCTGGCCTTAATCCACATCTGTGAAATGTGTTAACACTCCTCTCCTAACTCACAGGTGAGGCTTAACATATACTTGCCAATCAGTTTGTTATCTTCAAATGAAAGTCTCTATAGAAGAGCATTATTTCAGCTCTTGTGTGGAATACTTATTAGTGATTTAAAAATTCCAGGTGGATGAATTATGTTTACAGACACTGAAAAAAGGACATTTAAGTGTAGTCTATTTTAGGCCTAGCAGAAGTCTTTTTGATGTCTTAGAGATGTTTTTGCTGTTGGTAATATAACTAAGATTTTAAATTCTATGGGTTAGGACCAGGGCCGGCTCCAGCTTTTTTGCCGCCCCAAGTGGTGAAGAAAAAAAAAAGAAAAGAAAAACTGATTGAGCTGCCGCCGAAGTGCCGCTGAAGAGGAAGAGACGGAGTGAAGGGACCCACCGCTGAATTGCCGCCGAAGACTACAGCGGAGCGCTTGAGCTGCCGCCGAAGACCCGGACATGCCACCCCAATAACAGACGGAGTGCCGCCCCTTTCTATTGGCTGCCCCAGGCACCTGCTTCCTTCGCTGGTGCCTGGAGCTGGCCCTGGTTAGGACTTTTTGCATTTCTCTTAAATTTATGTTTATGTCTTTCCTTTATGCTTCAAAAATTATCATCATTTATAACTACCTTTAGAGGTATTAAGCCAAACCATCTTTTTAAGATAATGATATTCTACAAAGGATTAAGAGGAAAGAATGTCTCGAAAATGGCAAAGTCAGAATTCTTGAAACCCAAAAATCAAGCAATCAAAGCGCAAAGTAAGTTCATCTAAAATAAAACTGTGTGGTATTCCAATGGTAGTCAATTACAGAAGAGAGCATAGGAAGATGATAGGGTTAGGAGACCTATGGTTGGTACATTGAATAATCCCCATGTGGAAATGCACCACTGGCCAATTTAGCCATGGATTAAGAGGGTGTGATACTCACTGAATGCATTACATTTGCATTCACTAAAAACAGTGTACATTGTAGCCTGCCAAATGATATGAAGGCAAAAGAGCTAATATAAATGGCAACCTAAGCTTTCTTTGAATATTATTTTAGGAAAAGAGTCCAGAAGCTTCAAAACTCCCACTGCGGTACTGAAAGATATAGGATAGTTTGTGAATGATGAGAAAAGGAAGAAATGTGTTTGCAGATGCTTATCACCTGGACCAATTTTCTTCTGAAGGCTGTACCATCTGAAATCTAGACATTCAGCCTTCAGTGAAGTACTAGCCCACAGAATGTAAAATCCTACTTAACAACAACCACAATGATGGCAGCTAAAGCAGTACTAAAATATCTACTGAGCCTGAATCTATCAAGGTCATGGACGCAGGTGGATGATTTCATGGAAGCTTCTGCTATCTTTGCCCTTGATGTAACTAGCTATTTGGTAGAGTGACACTGAATGGGGTATGGGACATCATCATTTTTAGAGCTGAAATATGCTTCTCTAATAGATTCTTAACTCGATTTAATGTGAACATGTATACTCTTTGCCCCTTCTTTGGGCCTCTATACAGGATAAACCACCTCTATGAATCTTTGAATTCTCTCGTTCTATACCAGCTTAGCAATCATAGCACCCAGGCATTGAAGTCCATAGGCTTAAATCCTCAGCTACAGCAAAGGAGGGCTCATTGCCACTGTGGGAGAGCCAAAGACAGCTCTAAACCCCCTTTCCATCTCCTGAGATCCTGGAGTAGGCCTAACAGCTGTTCTAATTTCTGCTAGCTTATAAACAGGGATTCTATGGGACATTATGTCAACAAGAGCTGCCATTGCCAGAACACCACATACTTTGTCCCTGGTTTTGTATCACCCGATGATGTAATGTTCACTACTACCATTTTGTTTCACCAGGCGTTTCCCCTCCATAAGGGGAATCCCTAGCTCCCCCTTTGGACAGCTGTAATGAGGAGCTGAGTCTCTCATGCTGAGATTCTTTAATAGTCTTTGTCTTAGGATATAAAGTGAATATTCATTTACGTACAAAGATGATGAACATTTTGGGATAAAGGATGGCACCATTCTCAGCATTACTTGAACTTGCTGAAAGAGTCTAGGATTATAGGCAAGACAATGCCTGGAACTCTTCTGCTCTGCCAGTTGAACAGATGGCAACTAAGAATTCAACTTTAACAGAGGGCATTCTCAAAAGAGCCCTTTTGAGAGGGTCAGAGGAGGAGGTATCATTAGCACACAGAGGATCACATTGGAGACACAAGAAAGGATCACTCTGACTGAAGCTCTCAATGCATTTACTACCTTTTAAGAAACTTTATCACACTTGTATGAAAGCCAGTTGGAGAGTGATCAATCCTACCTGTAAAGACAAATAAAATACTCAAAATAAAGCTTGAAAAAACTGGGTTTCAGACCTTTACGCAGACTGTCTTACAGAAATTTAGTATGTCTGGTATTTGGGCCTTGAAAAGTTTAGGCTTGAACAATGAACAAAAGCAGGAGAAGGTTGTCCAGTCTCTAGCACATAAAAAGATGCCTTACAAGACTGTAACAGTAGAAATGACTGCCTGAGTAACATTTCTTCCTTAGTTTTGAGTGCTCCACAGCCAAGCTGTAAATAAAATTGTAATTTGAACTGCAAATGCAAAAGGTCCCTGTGCCAGAATGAGCCTTGCATCAATACATCCTCTGTCACCATTAACCAGTAGAGTTCCTGAAGTGAAAGGTCTAGTTTAAATATCACAGTCCTCATGACCAGCCAGGACCTACTACAATGAATAATCCTTAATATCTGCTTCTTTTCAAGTGCTCTGCATAGGACTAGTCATGGGGGAAAGACATAAGCCACATTAAACAACGAGCAGGGAGAAAGAGCAGAAAAAAGATTAAATATATTAGTTTATAACATAATATTAGTTGCCATAAATTAACCAGAATTCATTAAAAAGTATTTTTAGCTTATTTAGCATTGAGAAGCATGCATTGCATTGAATATTATGAAGTAACCACCAGTTACATTAAAAACAATATGAGTTCTTTCCATCAGCTACTTAAAAACAATTGTGGGGAGACAGTGAGGAGACAGTGACACAAAGAGATGTGTTCAGTTAAGAAGAATGGGATCCACCAGACTCCACAAATGGTCCTAAAATTCCAGAGGAAGTTAGGAACAATGCCCTCCATTAAATCTAGGAGAACAGAGAGAAAGGAGAAGATAAATGGGAACATAATGAAGACTGAATGTCTTTAAGCTGAACGGCAGAAACTCAGAAACTAACCTCTTAGCTAATGGAATTGTACAGGATATTGTCAGGAATATATTCATCTTGTGTGGAGAAAAATGTCCTACGTTTAACATATTCTTTTAACCAAATTAACAAATATTTCACTCAATAGGCTAATGTCGCTCTAGGAACTGAACTTGAAAACTGAATTTACTTCCTTGAAGATATCTCCATCAGTCCCCAGTGGCTCAATAAAGAGAAGGTTTTCATTTACAAAGATTGATCACTCCAATGATCCAGGAAACAGCCAAAGGAGGACTAATATGTACTCTGTGGCTCTACCTAAAAAAATACAACAAATGATATGCTGATTTTATTCCCTAAATTGCTTTCTGCTTAACTGAATGTTGCCTACCAAAGTAGACTTATCAGATTTGAACAAATGGCCTTAACTGCTGAGGGGGAGGAAGGCTCTTCTATCATTCTATCATCACAACACTGCACAAACAAGTTAAAAAACTGACTGTTATCAGAATAAAATTCTGATTTTTTAAATTGCTGGCCACATATCAGTAAAGTGACTTCAAAGTCTGCACCAGTCCCACAGTCCTCGTGAGAGAGACAAATACAATCTTCTCCACCTCACTGGGCTCTGAATTCACATACACACTTGAACGCTCTAATGGCTGATGCAGAATGGGGAGGTTCATTTATGCAGCTGTGTTTCTTGCTAGGAGCATCCTGCACCAGTAATGATTTTCAGGTGCATGCATGTCTTTATCTATAAAATCTTTTATTTTCTGTGTATCTTGGAAATCTCAGTCTGACAATCCCAGATTTGTACAATTGTGAGTGAGACATTCGTAGGAGGGAGCCATTGACTCAAATTCACTTCTTCCTCTAGCAGAGTTAATGTGAAGCTTGGGTGAGTGACATGCTAACAGACAGACTCCAAATGATGTGCCTTCTACCATATGGGAGGGACACCTGGTGCAGGAAGAAGTTCTGAGGGGGAGTTCAGGGGGCAACTCTGTTCTTTCAAGCCTCTGGGACACAGGACAGCTGAATATAACAGCAACACCAGCAGAAGGAGGGGAGCTGCCTCTGTAATCTCTTCAGCAATAAACAGACCTGCTTGTTTGATTAAATAAACTTGTGTGTCTTGTCATTATTCTGGGGACTATGGCTGATGTCGAGCCAGTTAATGAGAAAACCACAAGATCACTTAACATTCCCTAAGTCTGACAAGCTCAAGTTTGCTGAGCCTCAGGATGTGCTGTGAGGTCTATCTATTTACCAGACATTCCTAAGGGAGTAGATTGAGGAGTTTCTTTACATTCCTCCAGTGGAGTTTGTGTTTACATTATTAGTGTAGGGGACTTTTTCCTGGTGCAGGAACCAACTAGGGGCAGAGCTCTTCTTGACCTGCTGCTCACAAACAGGGAAGAATTAGTAGGGGAAGTAAAAGTGGATGGGAACCTGGGAGGCAGTGACCATGGGATGGTCGAGTTCAGGATCCTGACACAAGGAAGAAAGGAGAGCAGCAAAATATGGACCCTGGACTTCAGAAAAGCAGAGTTGACTCCCTCAGGGAACTGATGGGCAGGATCCCCTGGGAGAATAACATGAGGGGGAAAGGAGTCCAGGAGAGCTGGCTGTATTTTAAAGAATCCTTATTGAGGTTGCAGGAACAAAACATCCTGATGTGTAGAAAGAATAGTAAATACAGCAGGCGACTAGGTTGGCTTAACAGTGAAATCCTTGCTGGTCTTAAACACAAAAAAGAAGCTTACAAGAAGTGGAAGATTGGACAAATGACCAAGGAGGAGTATAAAAATATTGCTCGGGCATGCAGGAGTGAAATCAGGAAGGCCAAATCACACTTGGAGTTGCAGCTAGCAAGAGATGTTAAGAGTAACAAGAAGGGTTTCTTCAGGTATGTTAGCAACAAGAAGAAAGTCAAGGAAAGTGTGGGTCCCTTACTGAATGAGGGGGGCAACCTTGTGACAGAGGATGTAAAAAAAGCTAATGTACTCAATGCTTTTTTTGCCTCTCTGTCTTCACGAACAAGGTTAGCTCCCAGACTACTGCACTGGGCAGCACAACATGGGGAGGAGGTGACCAGCCCTCTGTAGAGAAAGAAGTGGTTCAGGACTATTTAGAAAAACTGGATGAGCACAAGTCCCTGGGGCCAGATGCGCTGCATCCCAGGGTGCTAAAGGAGTTAGCGGATGTGATTGCAGAGCCATTGGCCATTATCTTTGAAAACTCATTGATTGGGGGAGGTCCCAGATGACTGGAAAAAGGCTAATGTAGTGCCTATCTTTAAAAAAGGGAAGGAGGAGGATCCAGGGAACTACAGACCAGTCAGCCTCACCTCAGTCCCTGGAAAAATCATGAAGCAGGTCCTCAAGGAATCAATTCTGATGCACTTAGAGAGGAGTAGAATGATCAGGAACAGTCAGCATGGATTCACCAAGGGCAAGTCATGCCTCACTAACCTAATTGCCTTCTTTGACGAGAACTGGATCTGTGGATGAGAGGAAAGCAATGGACATGTTATTCCTTGACTTTAGCAAAGCTTTTGATACAGTGTCCCACAGTATTCTTGCCGGCAAGTTAAAGAAGTATGGGCTGGATGAATGGACTATAAGGTGGATAGAAAGCTGGCTAGATCATCGGGCTCAATGGGTAATGATCAATGGCTCCATGTCTAGTTGTCAGCCAGTATCAAATGGAGTGCCCCAAGGGTTAGTCGTGGGGCCGGTTTTGTTCAATATCTTCATTAATGATCTGGAGGATGGCGTGGACTGCACCCTCAGCAAGTTTGCAGATGACACTAAACTGGGAGGAGTGGTAGATACGCTGGAGGATAGAGATAGGATACAGAGGGACCTAGACAAATTAGAGGATTGGGCCAAAAGAAATCTGATGAGGTTCAACAAGGATAAGTGCAGAGTCCTGCACTTAGGACGGAAGAATCCCATGCACTGCTACAGACTAGGGACCGAGTGGCTAGGCAGCAGTACTGCAAAAAAGGACCTAGGGGTTACAGTGGATGAGAAGCTGGAGATGAGTCAACAGTGCGCCCTTGTTGCCAAGAAGGCTAATGGCATTTGGAGCTGTATAAATAGGGGCATTGCCAGCAGATCGAATTACATGATCATTCCCCTCTATTCGGCATTGGTGAGGCCTCATCTGGAGTATTGTGTCCAGTTTTGGGCCCCATACTACAAGAAGGATGTGGAAAAATTGGAAAGAGTCCAGCGGAGGACAACAAAAATGATTAGGGGGCTGGAGCACATGACTGATGAGGAGATGCTGAGGGAACTGGGATTGTTTAGTCTGCAGAAGAGAAGAATGAGGGGGGATTTGATAGCTGCTTTCAACTACCTGAAAGAGGGTTCCAAAGAAGATGGATCTAGACTGTTCTCAGTGGTACCAGATGACAGAACAAGAAGTAACGGTCTCAAGTTGCAGTGGGGGAGGTTTAGGTTGGATATTAGGAAAAACCTTTTCACTACGAGGGTGGTGAAGCACTGGAATGGGTTACCTAGGGAGGTGGTGGAATCTCCTTCCTTAGAGGTTTTTAAGGTCAGGCTTGACAAAGCCCTGGCTGGGATGATTTAGTTGGGGATTGGTCCTGCTTTGAGCAGGGGGTTGGACTAGATGACCTCCTGAGATCCCTTCCAACCCTGATATTCTATGATTTGATGATTACCACCAATTGAATATATTGTGGTATTTTATTGCGGGGGGGGGGTTCCCTCCACCACCTCCTCTTTTTGTTTGGCCCTGCTGACTTCATCACACTTCCCCCAATATCATGGTTTTTATGCTTGTTTATCAAGTAGTTACACACATTGACTATTTTCTAAATTCCAAAACCCTTCTCAATTGAGTTTGTTTTGCAGAAATTAGCCTATGTTTGTTTATTGATCAAACTCCAGTTTGTGTTAAACTTTACACACACACACCATGATAACAGTCACATCTTTGTACATCGGAGGAGACGCACCTCCTCCTTTTCCTAGTCAGGCTTTACACAATTTTCAGTTGCCTAGTGTTGATGGCCTGCTTACAGTGTCCAAGCAGCAGGATACCCGTGGTGGCAGAGCTATCAGCTGGTAACAGTGTTATCCCTGTCCCCATACTTGAATCTGACACTGATGCCAGAGAAGGGTGTGGCAGAGCTGCTAGAAAAATGGGGAAATGTAAGCAAAAAGAAAAAAATCTGGAAAAATGCAGCTCTCTCACTTTAAAAAAAAAAAATGCAAAAATTGAATTTTTCCCACCAGCTCTAGGGTGAGGGGGAGAGGGCATTGCCAGAGGCTGATGAGCTTCAGTTCTGCTCAACTGGTGTACACTCTTACAGGGATACAAATCAGATGGTGGCAGCCCCTTGTGCTGAGGCTCAGTTCTTCCTTGAGAATTGCAGTGCCCGAAGAGCTGCCTTTCCCCATCTCTGCTGCACAAAGCAGTTGCTCAGCCCAGCAGAGAATCTGGCTAGTATCTCTATTCAGACATCAATAAGAGTCCATAGGCTGGCAATTCTTCTGAAGAGGACTGATCATAATGAACTAAGAACAGAAAATAATCAATCAGGTGTTGTGGGAATAGAAAGTGAAACAGCTCAAAGGAAGACTGAATGTATTCCAATTACTTGTCTGCCAGAGTTTTAGAAGGTAATATTTTAATTTAGCCAACAAATCTATACATTTTCTCTAATGCTGGGTTCTGTATTCATTGGAACAGCCCAAAACATTAACCTAATTCATTAGTGGTCAATATGAATGTAACTTTATCATTGATTAGAATGGGAAAAGTCATTAATAAACAAGAGGGATCGTTTGTAACTTTCTAGAATTTATATTTATTTTGTTCCCACTTTAAAATTCTGACTTTTTACCAGCTGTAATATGGGGCAAAAATAAAATCATGTTCCATCTTGGTTTTTCTGTTGCTTTTCCCCAAAAAAACTTTTCATTAGTCTAAACTGATTATGGGTCTACCTTAACTTTGGCATTTACTGATTTCTGAGTGTTTACATTTGCAACCACAATATTCTTTTAACATAGTTTTTAAAATTTAATTTCCTATTTTTAAAAAAGCTAGAATTGAATTTTTTTTTAATTCCATTATATGAAACCCTTTGCTAGGCAGAAGCAGAATTCTCTGTCCCACCCAAGCTGCAGAAATCGTACTCAATGAGACATTCCATGTGCACCTTCATAGGTAGTACTCTTTATTCAATACACATTGCATATATAGTCCATTGAAGTCAGTAGGAGTATGTCTACTCACAGCAATGGACTATCATTCAGGCACTGGGTAGGACTGGGTGTCCATATTCTAGTAGGGATCAAAATCCCACACAACATTTTTATCTTTGCATTTTCTATATGTTTGCATAATCCTTAGCATAATAAGGCCCCAACAAACAATTATTAATACGTGTTGCTATTAGAACACTGTGAGATTGTTATTTGAAAACCTATTACTATATCATTATTTTTTAAATTATCACATTCTTGAAATGCAGTTTTAATGGTAAATCCAAATAGTTGTTCACCAAAGTATGGAAAAGTAGGAAATAAATATTTTGTGGCACATTACAGTTTTCTGCCTAATCAAACTTAGCTGCTTTGAACTGTCCTTGCTTTCTTTTTGTTGATTTTGGTTGGTTGCGGGGGCTTTTGTTAGTTTGTTTTTAATTTAATGACAAACAATTGTTCACGGCTTTTCTTCTCAAAATTGGCTTAATAATTTTTGGTCAAACATCAAAAAAAAAATAATTTCACCCTCCAGCAGAGACTAGCCCTAGAAAATTTCAGCCAACAGGAAACATTTTAACAAAGTTAGAAGCAACTGAGAACGGTCCTTTAGAATGGAAATGCTCAGGCAACCTCCCCTGTAGCTATCACTACATGCTCCAGCGATAAAATTAATCTAGAGAACCTAGCTATCCAGCACTGAAATGAGCAAAGGGAAAGAATGTATATTCAGATAAAATTTGACAAAGGGTTAGTTTTCCATTTTACCTTATGCTGCTTATTTAAATTTCAACTGTCCATATTTTGGGTATGACTGAATTTAAAATATAACTCCAAATGTTATTGATATATAATGAAAAGTAAGTTAACGACAGAATAGTGAATACGTTTCGAGACATGTAAGTGGTGTTCCTAAAATGTCCTTAGGGGCTGTCTGGTAAGTATTTACATTCCTCTCTATTGCAAGCTGGCAAGTTACAAAACCTTGTCATTGCAATTTGTCACACAGTTTGTGTGTGTGTAGGCACTGTATAGCTGAAGTTTCATCTCCTGGCCCAAAGCAATATTGGATGTTACTGATATGGAACAAAAAGTCACATGCATAATGAAAGACAAAAGCATAGAGAAAAAGCGATCTACACCTACAAATGGGCATCTCACATGTTCTGCTAGTTCTGTAAAATCATCCAAAGTTGGGTAAGAAGGATATGCTTTCTTTAGACTACCACTACTAATGCTGCTCTGCTTTGATCAGATACTATGTAGTGAAACACTGTGAAAAGCAGAAAGGATTCAGTTATGAGCTGTCAACTTCAGTAAAGCCAGTGCTACTTCTGAACAGGGACAGTTTAACCCCTCACTGGACCCCAGGCAAACACACATTTCTGGGCCCTATTACTGGGCACAGAAAAAATCGACGTTGAGCATGGACCCTCCCCTTCCACTCTGACCTCTTCCCATATTAGGCACCCCCACAACAACAGCCTGACCACCTTGGACCATGAATCCTTTCACGCACCCTCTCCCCGAAGCTTCATCCCTCAAAGAATCCTCCCTACTATCCCCTCCCAGGAACTTCTGCCTTCCCCACCCCGCTCCCTGAGCCTTCCCCTTCCCCTCTCTCATGAATGGAGTTACACCACTGGGGTCAGACTTTGGAGAGGAAGAGCTAGTGCAATGGCCTTGGCCTCTCACAAATCCACTGAAAACTGTGCAGGAGGTAAAGTTTCACCAGATTTGGGGGTGGGCCCTAGTACCTGTTCTGCAGGACCAGAGCAGGAAAGAACTCCTCAATGGCAGAGATTTCTTCCCGCAGAGCCCATTCCTGTGGGATTTTACTGCAGGAGAGGATGATCTGGTCCCTCAGGATTATTTAAACTGTAAAGCAGAAGAGGAAGAATGAACCTGCTGGAGGAATATAAAATTAAGAACAATATAGCAGAAAGCAGTAATCTCAATATGACAATAAGGGACATTCTGGAAGGCATGCATGCGTGCGTGCGCACACACACACACAGAAAATGTTTATTATGTGAAGAAATTCAACAAGACCCCAGTGAAAAGCAGTTAAAGTTGTTATTGAGGGTAGGGTTTTCAAAACTGCATAGTATTGTTAAAATTCTTCTCCCACTGAACTTAGATTACAAGTTTGGTTGAGCAGGGCAATAGTGTTGATGTTATATAGTTAGGCTATTATAAGGAATTTGACCTGGTACCACATAACATTGTGGTTAAAAAACTAGAAAGATATCAAAAGTTAACATGGCACATATTAAATGGATTAAAAGCTGGCTAACCGAGAGTTCTGAACATGTAATTGTAAATGGGGAATCATCATTGAACAGGTGTGTTTTTAGTGGAGTCTTGGCAGGGATCAGTTCTGGGCTCCGACCTGTTTAACATTTTCATTAATGACCAGGAAGCAAACATAAAAGCATCACCAATAAAGTTTGCAGATGACACAAAAATTGGGGGAATGGTAAATGATGAAGAGGACAGGTCACTGATTCAGAGTGACCTCGATCGGTTGGTAAGCTGGGAACAAGCAAACAATATATGTTTTAATATGGCAAAATGTAAATGTATACATCTGGAAACAAAGAATGAAGGTCATACTTACAGAATGGGGGAACTGTATCCTGGGAAGCAGTGACTCTGAAAGAGATCTGAGGGTTGTGGTTGATAATAAGCTGAACATTAACTCCCGCTGTGGCCAAAAGGGCTAATACAATCCTTGGATGCATAAATAGGGGAATCTCGAGTAGGAGTAGAGACGTTATTTTGCCTTTATATTTGGCACTAGAGTGACTGCTGTTGGAACACTGTGTCCAGTTCTGGTGTCCACGGTTCATGAAGGATGTTGATAAATTGGAGAGGGTTCAGAGAAGAGCCATGAGACTGATTAAAGGATTAGATAACATGCATTATAGTGCAAGGAGCTCAATCTATTTATCTTAACAAAGAGAAGGTTAAAGGGTGACAATTACAGTTGATAAGTATCTCCATGGGGACCAAATATTTTATAATGGGCTTGTAAATCTAGCAGAGAAACGCATAATGTGATCCACTGGCTGGATATTGAAGCTAGATAGATTCAGACTGGAAATAAGGTGTAAATTTTCCACAGGGAGAATAATTAACCACTGGAACAATTTACCAAGGGTCACGGATTCTCCATCACTGGCAATTTTTAAATATTATTTTAAAATCTTCACATTCTAATATCTTAAATGTTTTTCTAAAAGAAAATTATTTGAATTATTTTGGGAAATAGCAAAATAGCAGTTGGTCCAATAAAAGATATTACCTCACCCACCTTGTCCCTCTGAAATCTTGGGAGCAAAACCTCTACAATACCACTGCAAAACCAAAAATTATACTGAGTTAATTCAGAGAAGAGTTTTCCTTTATTTTCCTGAGAGTAAGTAGTTGTAGCACACCTGTGTAGAAATCACTTTTTCTCCAATACAGTACTAAGTTTGAGATAAATAATTTACATAAATCCATAATGCATCCACCAATTTCTCATTTCTCAAGTGCATTATAGTGCTAGTAGAGAAATGACAAAGCAGTAGTTTTATCTTTTTAGACCCAACACCACCATACTTGACATCTGAATGATAAATACAGCTTCAGGCTTCCTATTGTTGTATTTTCATAATCCTAGCTTCTGGGCATTTATGATCTAAGGCTGTCTGTTATGGTCTAAGCTGTCTGTTAAGTATGGTAAAATGTTTTACTATTGAAAATTACTCTAAAAATATTTAAGTTTGTGTGTGTTTCATGAATGGATATTTAACTGATGTTTAGAAAGCCACAGATATTATTTGCAAAACACCCATTTGATCCATTCTCAGGGCGCTGAAGACCATCAGGTACAGCATCTGAGGGTTCACCCTGTTAAAATCTTAACAGTGCAGTGCAGATGGAAATGTGCACATTTTTCATTACTGCTGCTGACAAGAAAATTAGTTCATGGTGTGTCACTCCCTGTTCTTTCTACAATCTCTGAATTGTTACACCATGAATGTTTGGGAAAGACAGTAAAAGGAGACACTTCTCTCCTTTTAATACACTGGTAGAAGTTATACTTGCAGTGGGAACAACATGCTAAGTATGTGCACCTTTGAAATATGCTGCATGTCCTCCAGTGATGTCTCATGCCTAGAGGATGTCACATCAGTAGATGTAGATTGCATAGTTAATGGCTGTAGGAACAAACAGTGAGGTACATTAAAAAATAATTGCATTCCCACTCAACACTGGAAACACTAATGGATATCCCAAATGGGTAAATCAATTATACATTAGAAGGTAGACCTATATAGGCTCACAGCAGAACAGTGGGAAAGATGGTGGTGCTGCAGAATCCTATGGGCAGACAATCAGTTGGTGTAAATTGTTGTGGCTTCAGTGGGTCTGCCCCCTGGAACTTGAAGGGAGAAAGACTGGACCACATAGAAGAGAAACAGAGAAGACGAGGTAGCCTAAGGGGGAATGGCACAGACAGGGAGACAGGCTGGAGGACTGGTATGCAGAGATGGGGATTCTAAGAATAAAGAAGCCAAAGAGCAGAAAAAACCCATCCCTGAGAGATTTCAACCAAAGGGCTTGCAAGACTGATGTGTTTTTGGTTTTTTTTATTACACTGCAAGAGATAAGCTAATCTATTTCAAGAACAGCGTTTCTTCTTGTTTTCTGAATCATTTTCCTTTGGGGGAAAAAGATTATAGAATCATAGGACTGGAAGGGACCTCGAGAGGTCATCTAGTCCAGTCCCCTGCATTCATGACAGGACTAAGTATTATCTAGACCATTCCTGACAGGTGTTTGTCCAACCTGCTCTTAAAAATCTCCAATGATGGAGATTCCACAACCTCCCTAGGCAATTTATTCCAGGGCTTAACCACTCTGACAGTTAGGAAGTTTTTCCTAATGTCCAACCTAAACCTCCCTTGCTGCAATTTAAGCCCATTGCTTCTTGTCCTATCCTCAGAGGTTAAGGAGAACAATTATTCTCCTTCCTCCTTGTAACAACCTTTTATGTACTTGAAAACTTATCATGTCCCCTCTCAGTCTTCTCTTTTCCAGACTAAACAAACCCAATTTTTTTCAATCTTCCCCCATAGGTCATGTTTTCTAGATCTTTAATCATTTTTGTTGCTCTTCTCTGGACTCTCTCCAATTTGTGCACATCTTTCCTGAAATGTGGCACCCAGAACTGGACACAATACTCCAGTTGAGGCCTAATCAGCAGGAAGTAGAGCGGAAGAATTACTTCTCGTGTCTTACTTACAATACTCCTGCTAATACATCCCAGTGTTATACTGTTGACTCATATTTAGCTTGTGATCCACTCTGACCCCCAGATCCCTTTCCGCAGTACTCCTTCCTAGGCCATTGTTTCCCATTTTGTATGTGTGCAGCTGATTGTTCTTTCCTAAATGGAGTACTTTGCATTTGTGCTTATTGAATTTCATCCTATTTACTTCAGACCATTTCTCCAGTTTGTCCAGATCATTTTGAATTTTAATCCTATCCTCCAAAACCCTCCCAGCTTGGTATCATCCGCAAACTTTATAAGTGTACTCTCTATACCGTTATCTAAATCACTGATGAAAATATTGAATAGAACGGGACCCAGAACTGATCCTTGTGGGACCCCACTCATTACACTCTTCCAGCATGATTGTTTTATTAAACTGGTTTCGATTTTTCAGCCAACTGCCATCATTTTTTCCTAAGAACTATTCCAAACATTCTTCCAATGTGTAAAAGTGGCTTGCATGTCTCTTCAAGAAGATTCTCTAGTTCCAATATGGCGCATGTCAGGATAATGTAATATGGGCCTGTTTCTACTTCCATTAAAATCAGTATTATACCCCTGGGGACTTTCAATAGTGCAGAATCTGGACCTCTATTATTAGAGAACTTGATGCAGTAGTTCTTTCATGATGAGGGGAAAAAATTTACACCTTTTCTTTCTCTGATATATGGATAAATCCATACTGGTAATTTTCTAACCTGACCTGTTGGCAGGTATTTGTGTGGATGAATGTGAATGTGCTCTCTCTCTCTCTTTCTTTCCTTTTGGTCAACAAAAAAATCACTTTTCTCCCATCACTTTTATTTTGGACAAAGAATTGGTACTGTAACTGACCTTAGTTCCTGCTGCATTATAAACATGGCTTCTTTAAAGTAAAGATGACCTAGGATGAAAAACCTGAAAGCCTAGAGGGGTTTCTCCCAGCAGGGAATGTGACTCAGGTCTGGATTCTCCTTGAAAGCCTTGTGAAAAGCTTCCCTCCAGCAAAATACTAAAATAAATAGGGAGAGAACATTGCTCATACACATCCAATGGCACAAAATAAATAAATAAAAAGGCAATAACACCTGTAACCCCACTGAGAGCAGCCACTAAGCACCACTAACTTATGAATAAATAGCATTATTTGTTACTATTTCTATTCCCTGACAACCATTCTAAAAGTGGACATGAGTCAAAACTCCACATCCAAATTTTGAGAATATCTGGGTCTGAATCCACATCCAAAATTTCTGACTAGACCCTATTCTTACACTGAACCAAATCAAAACCTTGGTTGCAGTCTTCCTCCCCTCTTGAGGTCTGATGCACTTCAGATCCAATCTTAGGAGCTTGAGAATAAAATAATGTCATATTCACATCAGACAAAACCTTGCTCTGTGGGGGGATCTGGTCCCTTGAAGCCACAAAAGCAGTGCAGTTCTTTCTGCTTGTTGGGGTAAACTAGGAAGCATTTCTTACTTGGGTGACACAAAGGTGGCAATTATCCCTGACTCAAAATTCTAAATAAAGAATCTGAGGTCAAACATAGCTCTAATGCCCAGTCACTGAAACCAGCTGGAAACATGGAGCTCAGCTATGAAATATCTGTAGACACACACACACACAAATACATAAAATGTGTTAAAAATCAATTTAGTTATATCGAAAGGTAAAGGGGGTATATATCAGTGAAAGAAATTTTACAAGTTGGGACAAAGATGCTGCTCACTCTTGGATTCATTTTTGGAACTAAAGCTTATGAAAGCTCCTTGGAAAATAATTTTATGTGTCTAGACTCTAGAACATTTAATACAGCAACGGACCAAAGAATATCAAGCAATATATACCTCTTGTAGCTAAAGGACTCTTACATTGTAAGCATAGAGTAACATGTGGACAGGGCCACCACAGGGCTCTGGGTCGGGGGTGCCCGGCTCAGAGACTCTGGGCTCGGAGCTGGGGGTCAGGTCTGGGGGGGGGGGGGGGGTCGGGGGGGGCCCAGCCCGGGGGGGGGGGGGCGGGGGGGGGGGGGCAGGGGGGGGGGGGGTGGGGTAAATTGCCCCCCTTGCCCCCCCCCCCTCTGGGCAGCCCTGCATGTGGAGCTACATTTTCAAAAGAGCACAGGGCCAAATTTCCAAGATCTAAGCACTCACAATCAGGCCCGATTTTCAAATGAACTAAGCTCCTGTTTAGGACCAGATTTTCAGCAGTGTTCGGCACTTGGCCACTCCCATTGGGACACTTATGGCTAGATTTTTATAAGAGCTCAGTGCCCAGCATGTTGCTGTAGGCAGCATCTTTACACAGTAATACATGTCCTTGCAACGCTTTTACTGTCTCTCTAGCAATATTTGATTAATTTCTTACAGCTTTTTCTGTGCTGCTACAGCCAGACTTGGAACACACCTGAAAATATAACACTGCTGAACTGCAGTTAACCAAATTGTCTTTTTATCCAACGTGCTGAAGCCATGGTTCAGGAAGCATAAGTCTGCACATGCTGAAGTCAGACCAGCATGCATAGGAGCTCCTACAAACGGGCCTTTGCACCACAGGGAAACCTTTAATTTAGGCCCATTGTCTTCAGTGGACATGCTCCTTGCCATAAGCCCTATATGTCCCATAGCGTACACAGGATCAGGCCCTAAATCAGGCTGAAACATCATACACAAGTTGCTTGCAGCTAGTACTGTTGTTAACAAAAATGGTTTCACGTCAAGAAAGTAATGTTCTTGTTACAAGACAACAAAAATTGCAACTTGGCCCCAGCTACAGATGCTCTTGCCAAACTTTAGAGAAAAAAAAATATAGATTCGTTTTTAGAAAGTAGCTTCTTCTCAGATAATTAGTTCATAACATAGACATTTTGGTATTTAAATAAAAATGAATTCAATATATGATTCAAGACTGCATTAAAAAAAGTAAGTACTTGTTAGTGGAATTATCTCTCTAGGCGCTAATAAAAGGGTAACGACTATGAATCACTTGCAAAAATACCATAGCTCTAGCCCATGTACAATGGAAATATGATCTGAACAGTCAGGTTCTGAAATTCTATTCATGTGCCTGGTTTATATTTATTAAAGGGAGCTGTGGAAAATAGAGGTAACATTTCATCAACAAAACCATTTTAAGACTTTTTGCTACATCTGCATTATATTTTTCATGGCACACTCCATAACGTGGCCATAAGAAGGCAGATTCCAGTGATTCAAGATACAGAACAGCCAATAAAGCAAGAGCTGTGAGAATCAGAAAGAAAGAAGGTAACACAGCCAGATCTGAAACAATTTCAGCAACATTGCCTTCGTTTTAAAAACCCTCATATAATCCAGCACTATTTTTTAAATGTAATGCTAAATTATTTAAACCCAGGAATTGCAAAGGTGACAAGAGAAGGATAAGTTTAAAAATCAGTTACAGAGGTGCAAATCATAAAAATTTCCCTTCCTTTCCCCCAAATTCTAGGTCCTTTCAACCTTTAAACTATAAAACGAAATATCCTCCCCACAGTCTGCCTCCCCCACCATCTCCAGGAAAGAAGGTGCTCCCAGAAGTTCATAGACCAATTTAAACTGAAAAACTTACTCAGAGAATGCCACCCAACCAAGTTTCCAAGAAGCAGGGTTGACCTATGACTGTACACCAGGGATCTGCTCACAGTCCCTGCAGTACCTTCTATGACTAACAGCCACACATCCTCAGAACTGCAACTGATTATGAACTAACATAATTAAAAATAAATCTTCCAGCTCAGAATTTGCCGTCTATAACTGGATACTAATAAAATTAACTGTAACCCTGGAATTTTATTAAATATAGGCATTATGATGCAAAGGAATCAGAGCGTTACAAAAAGGTGTATATTTGTAAGTTTCTTACAAACAGTGCTTGAGACAAGAAAATATAGAAGGAGCCTGTATTCTTTTCTAGAAGACACACACACACACACACACACACACAAATGCAGTGCTCAGACGTCTCTGTATTTTGTTATCCAGATATCCACATTCTAATTACCAGCTGGTGCTGTATCTTATCCCACCTGCACTCAGATCTCTGCAGCATTCTTTAGGTAAATGGGAAATGCCAGGAAAGTAGATGGCAGTGAAGAAACTAGAATATGATAGCTACTTAAAGAGATTAACTTTCTCATTATTGTGTCTCCGCACATTGTAATTCAAACAGCTGGTAGCCTCATTTCTGTAACTACGGAAAATTAAATCAAGAGAGAGAACGCTCCTTTTTTGTGATGTTGTTTTCATGATTACTAGACTTTGTTATGTGCCTTCTGTGCCAGTGCTCCTGCACAGAATGCTCACTATTATATGGCCTGGAATGGTTGTTTCATCAATAAAATTTGCATTTCTTTAATCTGCTAGGAAACTGTTCCTGTTAGCAAAAGCCATCAGTTAATCTGAACTAACCTGCGTCAGTGGTGCTGATGGTTCACCTTCCTCTTGCACAGTGGAGGCAGACAAGAAATGTATTTAAAAAATCAAGTTAGTTTAGTTTTTAAGAGCCTTTCTTCATAGGTACCAAATTTTTGGAGCAGCAAATTTATCTTTTATGGAAACATACATAAAACACTGTAATGTGTGCTTAGATGAAAAATAGCAGTGTCTCTTTTTACTGGACAGGGGGAATTGTGAGCCAGATCCTCTGCTGGTGTAAAATAGCATGGCTCTATTGACGTCTGTGGAATTTTGCCTATTTACACCATACATTTGGCTATATATGAAATTGTCCCTGGTTGGGCCCTGGGACTGGCAAAAAAGTGTTTTCTTATGGAAATTTTGAGCAAAAAAATCACTTCATTTTTTGGAGCACAAGGAGAGTGTTGTCCCAGTTATGAAATTATTCTTGAAACCATTAGAGGCTGAGTAATCCAGAGCGCACCCTGGATTGGGACTCAGGAGATCTCACAACAGATATATATTTCTGGCTTTGCCACTGACCATACACTGCAACCTGCCATGCCTGTTTCCCCTCCCATCTCTTTGTCATCGAGTCTATGGGAAGAGAAGACTGAGAGGGGACATGATAGCAGTTTTCAGGTATCTAAAAGGGTGTCATAAGGAGGAGGGAGAAAACTTGTTCACCTTAGCCTCTAAGGATAGAACAAGAAGCAATGGGCTTAAAGTGCAGCAAGGGAGGTCTAGGTTGGACATTAGGAAAAAGTTCCTAACTGTCAGGGTGATTAAACACTGGAATAAATTGCCTAGGGAGGTTGTGGAATCTCCATCTCTGGAGATATTTAAGAGTAGGTTAGATAAATGTCTATCAGGGATGGTCTAGACAGTATTTGGTTCTGCCATGCGGGCAGGGGACTGGACTCGATGACCTCTCAAGGTCTCTTCCAGTCCTAGAATCTATGAATCTATGACTCTATTTACTTTGTAGGCTCTTTTGAGCAGAGACCATCTCTTACAATGTGTCTGCACAGCACCTAGCACAATGGGTCCCAGATGTTGCCTGTGCAGTACAAATCATACATAATAACAACAATGCCTTACACTGAGAAAAAAAGCACTGCTTGAAACACCTGCCTACGCAACAACATTTTGTGACTGCAGGCAGATGGGCTAGGCTCTAAAAAGTGAAGCAGTTGCCTTGTTCTCAATTTTGCTGAAATAGACTTTAAAAAAAAACTCTAACAAAGATGAGGTGAGTAAAATGTTGCTCAATGAGGTAAGGTAAATCGAGCAGTTGATTGTTTCCCTGTTCTTTGGTGATACATAGGTCTTTGAGGATAGAGTGTTACTTATGTGAAAAGCTGACTAGGTTAAAATGAAAAATACTGTTAGTAAAATGCAGAGGAAAATGTGGTCAACAGTCCACTAAAGCAGTATTTTTCACATGTCCTTTGACTATTTAGTTCAGTTAAATTCATGATCCATAAAATACAGAGCAATAAAATCCATTTCTTGTTGCTGTGTTGAATTAAAGTATTACTAATCATGCTTGACAAAAACATTGTTTTACTTAGATACTCTTACTCTGTTTTTTCGTGGGGAGGAGGCAGGAAGCTAAGCAATTGCAGATATTATTTCCTCTTGACTAGGTTTTGATCCAGGTCTTTGTTTTCTCTCTCTCCTGCCCTACCAGCTCCTGCATATACAAAATGCCAGCCTACCAGCATAAGACTGTGGTTCCCATCCATACTGTGTGTTAAATAAACATGAAGAAAATTACTCCCTGCCTAGGGAATTATTGTCTAAAGGCAGTGATGGAAAATGTATTAGAAGAAAAACAAAAATATTTTAAGAAGGTTTAATGACATACTAATATGTGCTCAGGAAAAACAAAGGAGAGATGGGAAAGTTCTGAATGTATAAATTGATGTTTATAGACCATTATTGGTAGCGAATTCACTAAACTCAGTGGTCTCAGTTGTCCCTTGGAATATGCTTCCACACAGGGGCATAAGGCCAAGAAACCTCACTTTGTTCCCTTAATGCACTACACACACTTTGACTCTGAGCGCCCAAGGATAAGTGGACTCTGTGTGACTGCTAGCCCTTGCCCTGAGAGCAGATGGGCAAGGAGTTAAGGAAGGGGGTAGAATGCTGGCTCCCCCTATGCCTCATGCTGGCACCACAGATGATCCTGCATTGGGGATGGGAATGTGGTATTGTAGTTTGCTGCTGGTATAGAGCAGCCGCAAATTACTACCTTCTCCCGGAACAAGGGAAAGCAGGGAAGGAACTGTGCCACCAGATACACAATTTCTTCCTTGTACTGCCCCATACTCAGGGCTTGTGACAGAGCTGCAATCTACCAAAGTAAAGGTGAATATTGCATTATATACAACCTGGATGAAATCCTCATTGGCTTACTGATGAGAGTACAACTCCATGGAGTTGCACCTGCTTACACCAATGACCTTTTCATTCGCCTCTATCTCACCACAAATGGATATCAGTCCTTGAAAAGTCACCTCCAGAAAGTGCTGATATGACATTACAGGACCAGCATAATGGTGTTACACCAGGGATCATTTCCAAAAAGGGGCAATCATGTCAAAATCAGCCCTGCACCCTGCTGGGTAAATGAAAACGTAACACAGTGGATCCAAAGCCAGTGTTAATTTAGACTCTGGTACGTCTCTTTACTTTAAAAACATTTTTCTTTCTGGTATTTTCATTTAGGTGGGTTTATACTTTATGTCTAAGGAGGTTTCCAAACACTCCTGCTCATCATTAGCATTATGCGGCTGCACAAAGGAGAAAGGGGATGAAAGACGCTCCCTTCCCTTTCTGTGCCAGCTACCAGTACCTCTGGTTGCAGCATGGAAAGGGAAGCAAGACCTGTAGAACTGCTATTTCCCCCATGGGAGTGAGCAGAGCCTTGACTCCGACTCCAGAGCAATAGCCGGAGTAGCAGGAAATGTAGGCTGTGCCATGCCTGGACTCAGTGCAGTTTACTTTAGTCTCTGGAGCAGGGAGAAACTGGCAGACAGACGGTGTCCATTCAAACCCCAATCTGCTTCCCAGGTTGCTCCTGGACAGCAGAATTATGCACTGCCTCTTTATCAGGGCAGATGGCAAAGTCAAGATCTAGACCCTAAAATGTTTGTGTTCTCTTGCTTTCATTTCTACTGTTCTTGAATTGTATACATGACTCTGAGATACTCTTTGAGGGAAAGGATTTCATTTTAATCCTTTAAATGCTATTCTCAGTTACTGTGGTCACAAGCATTAAGCTTCTTCTTTTCTCCTCCTCTACGCTCCCCCACCCGCCAAGAAGAGAAAGAGGATCACAAGGGAAAAGTCAGAATCTCCAATGCAAAAATGAAGTTTGCCTTTGAACAGGTCTCTAGGGCAGCATAAAGGTGGAGTCATTACACTGCTGGCTCAACCTACAAAGCAGAACTGAGGAGAAGAGAAGCCAAGGGAGCTAAAGTGCCGGCACCATTTGACAGGCACTGATGTTTTTGTTGCATCATGTGGTAACTGAACACCTCTTTGTGAAAATCTCTCTGTCGGGACTGAAATAAAAGAAACCTGTCTTCAAAACTCATTTTATTTACTGTGATAAAATCCAAAACGCTATCATCATTATTACTATATACCTTTGTAAAGCACACATCCCCATGCAATGTGTACTGTACTCCTTTATGCAGAAAGAACTGCAGAAAGAACTCTGCCAAGGTTCATTTTATTCTTTAATAAAGGTACCATTGATCCCTATAAATTTCCTTTTACACTTATAATTTTAAGCCACTTACTTCAAATATAAAAAGCAAGATGTCCTGTTGTTACATTAAAACATTGCCCTCGTTTCTGCATGAACTCAAGTGATTTTTTGGCTTACTTTATCCTTTTTGATGATAACACCCCCGTGGTGTCTAAATGGAAGGTAACTACTTATACAAGAGTTAAGGGGGACTGTTGAATTGCAAATGAGGATGACTTATGCAGTAAGAGTGTATACTTATAAGTAGTTCTGAACTATGGGTGACTGAAAAAAAATCTCTTTTGCATTTCTCTCTATAGCTTCAAAATTGAAATTCATCAATTTTGTCCTCTAGTCAAATGTAAATGGATGCACCATACCTAGCAATTTGATAGGCAAGGCTGCTCTAAATTTCAGGCTGGAAAGGGTTCCCAGTGTAAACATCTATAAAAAAATCAGCCTTCTCCCAGCCATCTCTGTAGAAGAGAACTCTGCTATGATTGCAATTTACTAAAGCATACAAGAGAAGTTTGTTGTTGATGAGCTTTGCTCGGCTGTTCTCTGCTGGAACTGTTTCCTCTTGACGTGTTTTGTTGTTGATGTAGCTTGCTATTGGCCTCCATTTTTACCACAGTATCCCATTAGTGCACCAGTTTGTACACGATGCTCCATGCTACCTGAGAAGTTTGGTATTGGTATGATTAACATCAGTATCAAACCCTTTGCTTATTAACAGTGTCTCAGACTGTTGCTTTTTCTAATCTTAATCTTTATTTTTTTCTTTTTCGAAAGAAAAACTGTATACTTTAAAAACCTCAGAGCCATATACTGTCCTTGAAATGTAGAAGGGAATCCCATTACTATTCTGCCCTCACATATTTATGTGCAACTCATGCAATCCATGCATAATTGAACACAAAATTTGGTCTTGTGTGATTATTTTTCATCATACTTTTGGTGCAAACATTCATAACAACAATAAAATAATCTAAATTATGAGAGTATCTGGATAGAAAGGAAACTGAAGTAAAATTCCACTGGAATACCAGGGCCTCCAGACTATAATACCTTAACAACGTTGTACTTTACATTTCAGCTGCATTCAGAAACTTAGAAAAAATGTATTAATACAAGAAACTTTATAAAGATGAAAATTATAAATCTCAGTGGAATAGATGATTCCATAAATATTATACTACATAGTCAAATACTAGAAACAGTCAATTAGCTTTAATATCTGTATAGAGCCTTTACTGATAACTACAGTCATAGAGTTGCAGTGCTGGTAAAATATATCTTTACAATGAATAGCATTTGAAGGAAAAAGAAATTATTCAGTAACTTTAGACTGCCAATGAGAGGAAATAACCTATAAGTATCATCTTCTGCCTGATGTAAGCAACTGAATCAATGTCAAAGAAGTGAAGTGACATATAATCTTGCTCCATCATTCTTAACATCTCATGGCAGCGAGTAAAATACAAACACAATGCCATTGAATCTCGTGCAAAAGGAAATTAACTAAAATATTTTTAAAAGATGCATGTGGGACCAAAAATATTGTTTTTAAGGACTGCTAATCATTAAATCAGTTCTGCTTAAATAATATGGTATGAGAAAACCACAAACAGTTCAAAGCTAAGGTTGAGTTCAGATAAGTATTCCAAACTCTGAAGCTAAAGCTTACCCAAATTTCTTGAGCTGATAAAACTAAGTCAGAAATTCAAATAGAAAAAAATGGTTCCTAGTCTGTTCTATAACAGTTGTTGTTCAAGATGTGGGTCCAGGAATGTATTCCACTCAGCTGCGTTCATGCCTTGTGTATCAGAGCCAGAGATGTATTTCCTGTAGCAGTACCACTCAGGGCAGCGCATGCACCTACTCTTCCTCATGACACCTCCTGAAGCTCTTCTTAGTGGTACCAGATGACAGAACAAGGAATAATGGTCTGAAGTTGCAGCGGGGGAGGTTTAGGTTGGATATTAGGGAAAAAATTTCACTAGGAGGGTGGTGAAGCACTGGAATGGGTTACCTAGGGAGGTGGTGGAATCTCCTTCCTTAGAGGTTTTTAAGGTCAGGCTTGACATAGCCCTGGCTCGGATGATTTAGTTGGGAATTGGTCCTGCTTTGAGCAGGGGGTTGGACTAAATGATCTCCAGAGGTCCCTTCCAACCCTGATATTCTATGATTCTATAAGCTATATATAGGTGGCACTGCCCCAATCCCACCCCCTTCCTTTGTAACAGAGAAGATGGTCTAAGACTCGGATGCACGGAGGACGAAGGGTAGGTCATGGAATACATGCCTGCACACATATCACGAAGAACAACTGAACTGGTAAGTAGCTGTTTTGTCTTCTTCGAGTGGTTGCAGGTGTGTTTTCCACTCAAGTGACTCACACGTGGTACAATATGGTGGGTGGATACAGAGTCTATTTTTAAATAATGATTTTAATATCATGGCCAAAGTTCACATCAGATCTGGATGAAGTGGTAATTGTGTAATGATGAGTGAACATATGTACTGAGGACCAAGTGGCAGCCCTACAAATCTCCAGTATAGGAACATCTTTCAGGCAGGTAACTGATGTAGCCTGGGCCCTTGTCAAGTGGACCAAGAGTTTCTGTGGAGGAGTACTGAGCTACTCCATATACTGTTGTAATGCAAGAAGTAATCCATCTAGACATCATCTATGCTGACACTGTTGACCTTTCAGGCAATCAGCATAGGAGACAAAAAGATAAGGAGACTGTCTGAAGGCTTAGTCCTGTGCAGATAGAAGGCCAGCACCTCCTGTCATATAAGGTATGTAGGCATTCCTCTTCCTTACCAGAATGCAACTTTGGGAAGAAAACTGGGAGATACACTATCTACGTTAAGTGAAAAGCTGACACCACTTGGGTGTGGCCACAAGGCTTCCTTGTCTTTGAAAAATATTGTGTAAGGAGGGCTTCCAATCAAAGCTTGTAGTTCATACACTCTCCTGGTTAATAGCTATGAGGAAGGTAATCTTTTGGTTAAGTGAGTCCATGAGCTCAAAGGGCAGGCCCATAAGCGCTGCTAACACTGTTTTGAAATCCCAAGGAGGTACTGTGTCCTTAATAGGTGGAAAAGACTTGCCACTCCCTTGAGAAACCTAGTAATTATGGGGCTGGAGAATGCTGAGGCCCCTTGAATGCGAGGGTGAATAGCAGAGATTGCTGCACTGTGTACCTTCAGAGAACTCAAAAAGGCCAGAGGATTTCAAATGCAGAAGATACTCTAACATGTCTTTGGCTCTTCATTTCAGAAGGCTGTATCCCATGATTAGTAGACCAAATGGAAAATCGTTTCCATTTACTTAGGTAAGTTGATCTCATTGATTGCTTCCTACTATTGAGTAAAATCTCTTGAGCCTCTAAGCAGCATGCCTTTTCCTCCTGGTCTAGCCACTCACAAGCCATGTCATCAGATGGAGGCTGCTCAGGTCTTGATGTAGAATTTGACCATTCTGCTGCAATAGTAGGTCTGGGAGGAGAGGCTGATGGTGAAGAAGTTGAACTGTGAAATGGTAATGGTCCAAGAACCAGCACTGTCTCAGCCAGGTCAGGGCTCTGAGTAGTAACCTTTCACAGTTTCATTTCAGTTTGTGAATGACCTGTGAGATCAGAAGGATTGGGGGAAATGCATACATTAAAATAGCCCTATGACCAAGTGGCTGTGTGTGGCCAGCTTGTTGGGAAGACAATGGTGTTGGGACAGGAAGGTCTCCATGCTAATTCTTTAAGTGAGCAGTAAATGGACAAACATGATTGTAAATGGACACTTGCAAAGAATTTGTTGTTATTACTAATGGTAATTTTTGTAACTAATATGTTGCTATTACCAAGAACTGTAAAAATGTACAATGTGCCTAATCTTTTGGAAAATCCCTTGAACATGTTGAAAGGAGTGCATAAAGACATACTTTAGGTTAAAAGGCCTTGTTATACTGATGTTTCACAGTTAATGCCTGTAAACAGTATTGGAACTTTTCACAGGGGAAAAAACATTCCAGAACTGATGTGCTGTATAAAAAAGGGAAACCGAGGCACACTACCATATTGCTTTCACCACTAAATGCCAAGATTCCTGTACTATGAACAACATTAATATCTACATTGATTTGATGTTAATGGGGTTCCAAACATTTGCCAGAGCTTGTATGGATAAAGTAGCTGTTTTCTTTAGCTCTTGACAAGATCACGTGAAACATACAGGAACCATGCTGCAAAAGCAGATCCAATTCACTATTGTTCTAACCAAGTTTTACCTTGAGTTTGTAAAGAGATTCAATCATGTTATTGAACATGACTTTGATAAAACATTTCTGTTATACACTGGTATGGCTTCTAACCCAATACTAGCTGTAGTGAGACAGACCCAAGGATGGGGAGCTCTTGGGATGCAGTCAGTGATGTTTGTGTCATCCCTTCCTGCATCAATTTTGCATTGGGGGTGTCACATTATTGATCTGAACTGGAACCATATAGAACATGGTTGCAACCAAAGTCCTGTAGTGGCACCAAATCTTGTATAAAGGGGGTCAAATAAGGTATCTAAGACAAGGTTATGATTTGCTGGTTATGATTATGCTGTCCATATGTGTGTATTAATTTTGTAGTTGAAGTTATGAATATTGGCTCTATACTGTCTGTATTTCAAACTTATGCTAAGCTTCTGGGAGACATCCCAGACAAGTTGGTGTTAGCTCTGTCTAGCCTGCTTGATGGCCCATTAAGGACCATCAGCTATACAACTGACCCATTGAGAGAAGGTAGATATGCCTTGTAACTCAGCAAAGTATCCAGGAACTTGCCCATGTGATTCCAGACTCCATTTTGCTGTAATTTTCCACAGTAAGGACAAAGAGGTGTTCTTACACCTGGAAAAGATTATAAAAGGCTGATGCCTCATCTCCATCTTGTCTTCAATCCTGCTTCTTACCTCTGGAGGGACTTTGCTACAAACGGAAGCTCTACACAAAGGACTGATGACCCATCCCAGCTGTGGATGTACTCCAGAGACTTGATTTGAACCTGCAGTTTATTCTATCACTGCTACAAGCCTGAACCAAGAACTTTGCCATTACTGTATGTAATTGATTCCATTTAACCAATTTTAGCGCTCATCCATATCTTCTTCCTTTTATGAATAAACCTTTAGATTTTAGATTCTAAAGGATTGGCAACAGCGTGATTTGTGGGTAAGATCTGATTTGTATATTGACCTGGGTCTGGGGCTTGGTCCTTTGGGATCGAGAGAACCTTTTTTCTTTTACTGGGGTATTGGTTTTCATAACCATTTGTCTCCATAACGAGAGGCACTGGTGGTGATACTGGGAAACTGGAGTGTCTAAGGGAATTGCTTGTGTGACTTGTGGTTAGCCAGTGGGGTGAGACCAAAGTCCTCTTTGTCTGGCTGGTTTGGTTTGCCTTAGAGGTGAAAAAACCCCAGCCTTGGGCTTTAACTGCCCTGTTTTAAGCAATTTGTCCTGAATTGGCACTCTCAGTTGGGTCCTGCCAGAACCAGCATCGTTACAGTTAGCAAGACCAGACTGCAGACTGTCTAAGAGCAAAACTCATGAAAAACTTCTTGTTGCCTTTTGTAGCAAACACCTGAAGGAATGCAAAGGAGGAAAGCTCAGCAAGATCTGTGAATTGCCCAGAACTCAAGAACATTCATAAGAATATTCAATGCCTGCTCTTTCCAGAGAGCTTGAGTCTATGAGTGTAATAGACTCCTTGGCAGGATTAGGTGGCCTAGTTGTTAGCACACCTATTGCTACCCAGTGGGCAGGTCTTGCAGTCCAGGCCATCTTTTAATCAGTGGTGTAATGAGGTAGGCAGTGGTAGGGGAGCCCAGGCCCACTCATTCCACCAGGCTCTGTCCTAGGGCCTTAGGAGAATCAACAGTGTCTGGCCCCCTAAAGGTGCCCTCCAAGTTACCCTCCCTTGGTCTTTTCCTACCATCGGCTGTTCTCCAACTTCCAGTCCAAATAGAAGCTTAGCATACAGTCTTAGTCCTTGGGGGAGGCTTCTCCAGTGTCCTTCTCAGGAACCTTCAGGGTAGGTCTGCCCTCCTCCCCAGCCTCCCCGTTCTGAGCTGGGTTGCTCCCTTTTCAACCCTTCCTCCAGTTGGAGTATGTTCTGCAGAAGTGGGCCCAGGAATGTCCTTTAATCCCTTCCATCCCAGTGTGAGGTTTGTATATCTCACCACAATGACCCTTCTAGATCAGCTCCCCTCTAGCACAGAGACATCTATTATAATTGTCATGGTGGGAGAGGGCAAAAAAAGGGAAAGCCCATACATACATTGTCCCATTTCATCCACCACTCTAGGGAACATAATACTGCAGGTGTGAGTCAGACCAACTTGTCCAAATGGTGCTTGCTTGGATGATAGACCAATTTCAGCCATGCCTAAAGCGTGCAAAGACACAGTCTTGTGAACTTAGTTACATAAGTACAAGAGCCCATGTGGCCTAGCAAACTCAGAGAGGTCCGAGCCATGGTGGATAGGTGAGCCCTGAGAGACATGCATAAGTCAAGGATCATTTGAAATCGCTGTTGGGGAAGAAAATTGGTCAAACTCAGAGTTGAGCAGGCCTCCAATGAACTTGAGTCTCTGAGTAGGAATAAATGTTGACTTTTCCTTGTTCAGGATGAGTCTCAGATGACCAAAAAGATGGATGATTAACCTGATGTGGCCGTGAACATGGTCCTGGGATGACCCTCAAACCAGCCAATCACTGAAGGGAAGACATGGATTCCATTCTTTCTTGAGAAGACCACCATCGCAATCACCATGTGTTTGGTGACTACACGAGACACCAATGACAAGCTGAAGGGATGTGCCATATATGGATAAGAACTATATACCCTATCCCACCCCTATCATAAATCTGAGGAATTTCCTGTGGGCAACATTGCCACATGAAAGTATGAATTTTGAAGATCAAGAGCAGCAAAGCAATTCTTATGATCTATACAAGGAAGCATTATTGCTAGGGTAACAGTGTGGAATCTCATTTGCTTGATGAACTTGTTAAGAGTCTGATGGTTCAATATAGGTCTAAAACCTCCCCTGGACCTGGGGATCAGGAAATGGTGGGAGTACAAATCCTACCCCTGAAACTGCAGGAGAACTTTCTTTATAGCCCCCAGGATAAGCAGAGTGCGAACTTCTTGTAGGAGTACAGATTCGTGAGATGCATCCCTCAAAAGGGACAGGGAAGGAGGAGGGATGGAGAGGAACTGGATTGAATCTCTTAGTCCCGCAGTATGTAGGACCCACTTGTCCAAGATTATTGCTTCCCAAGTGCTGAGGAAGTGAAATAATCTGTGCCCGAAAGGGAGGAATGAAAAAATCACTGGTGGCTGTATCGCTGTCCTCAAAGAAGTCAAGAATTAGATTTCTTCTGAGTTTTCAGACAATTCTGCTTACATTTCTTGTTTAAATACAGGTTATTTCAGCACCTTCAGTTCTGGTTCTCACCTGGGCAAAATTCAAGAGTTATTAAATATTTAACCAGTCTTAGGATCTTAGTATATCTCTACAGGTGGCAGTGGGGAGTGACTGTTATTGGCTTTTTAGAGTGCAAGCTCTTCAGGTCAGGGACTGTGCTTTCTTCTGTTTGTACAGTGCCTTGCACTTGGTGGACACTATGGCAAACACATAACAACAACAATAATAATTTGCTCAAAGCGGTTCACCCATGTAAGCAGAGTCAGGATGAGCTCTACCCTGACATCTGGTGGTGAA
>NW_020664439.1:30856076-30856258 GCF_002925995.2 Terrapene triunguis | reverse complement strand
GAACCCGGCCCTTGTTGCTGCCAACTTAGATGGGCAGAAGGGTTACACCCATAAATAAATAGAAAGACATGAAACAGACTCCAGACCCAAATCCCCTTGAACTAAAGGTAGTTTGGGATCTAAATCCAGATCTAAAGCATAAAACTCAGGCCCATCTCTATTACATGACCTGAATCCATACC
>NW_020664439.1:30825683-30855976 GCF_002925995.2 Terrapene triunguis | reverse complement strand
TTTTTTTTTTTTTTTTAAATGGAGATATCCTATCTCCTAGAACTGGAAGGGACCCTGAAAGGTCATCAAGTCCAGCCCCCTGCCTTCACTAGCAGGACCAAGTACTGATTTTGCCCCAGATCCCTAAGTGTCCCCCTCAAGGATTGAATTCACAACCCTGGGTTTAGCAGGCCAATGCTCAAACCACTGAGCTATCCCTCCCCCCAGTTTTCATAGCTAAAGCTTATTTTTCTACTACTTCAATTGGGCCTTGGTTCAGCAATCCATCTCTATTCAACAAAGCTCTTACGCACATGCTTAATTTAGATTCATACTTAAGTGTTATTGGGGTCTTGCTGAATAGGGATGGAGTAAAGCATGTGCTCAAATGTTTTGCTGAACTGGGGGCTAAAACTGTAAATGGGTTTTTTTTAGGGAACTGCTGCAAGGGCTGCACCCTTCTCTTTTCTCCTTCTCAAACATTGAAACAAATGAAGCTGTAAAATGACCAAACTACTCTGTGGTCAGTGGAGTAGCAGTCTGTCTAGCAACTGGCCTTCATCTAATAACTGTTCTAATCAAGTGGAAAGGTATTTTAATGCAGCAACAAGTAAAGATATAGATTTATGATAATTTATACATTTTAAGAGATAAGATAGAGTGTGATGCAATGTATTGCAATAATTTTTAGAATATGGAGTCAGAATAGGATTTTTTCTACAAAAACACTTCAAGAAGATGCATTTATGTCTCACGGATTATATACTGCCATTCTTCATTCAGTTTAGTTCTGGCATATGTTAAGGTATTCCCTATTGTGTCTTTACAGATACAAACAGTAAAGTATTCAAAGCTCAAAGGAATGCAGCTAACAGCATATGTGTTGTGTTTCATCACAACAATCATAGAGAATATAAATTAGTGAAGTCATCTGTGTCATTTGTCTGCCTAATTGGGCTTCCCAATAGGAACTGGCAATATGTTGGGATGTTTTTTTGTTTTGTTTTTTGCTCCCATTTCAAATGTTTTAGTTAGCAATGTATCTTATGGTTTTGAAAATGCAAATACAATGCATCCTAAAATATGCTTTCTGTGTTTTAAATATGTTGTGACTTCATGATACGGAGGAGTTTCAATATTCCTGGATGAGCTCAATGTCTTCCAGCACAGTTTGTCTCTCCATTTTTCTCTTACACTCCTCCCCACCCCACTGCCTTTTCTGTTTAATTATTCCATTAAAGTAAAAAAGAAGAGCAATAGGAAGGGGAACAAGAGGGTACTGTGGTCAAAATCTAGAACAAACTATATTTCAGCAAAGCAGGGAATATCTGAACACTGAAAGCTGCCAGAAATATCACAGTTATGGAGATCTTAAAATCTAAAGCCAATGCTTGGTGACTAAGGTCAGGCTCCCAAATCCATATTTCAGCTTCTGACTAATTTTATTTAGGAGACAACATATGGATTTAGGAGCATCTCTTCAGGCTCTGCTTTAGGCTCACCTTATCTCCTGTAAATTCAGTCTAAGATTCAGGTGATATATTTCCGATGGTATTTCACTCACTCTGTGGCAGCAGTGCGAGAGGACTAGTCTGAGGCTGCTCTCCCACTTTGGGATGTCCTGTCCTCAACTTCTGCAATGTATAGTACAACAATGGGTATGTCTACACAGCAATGTAGGCCAAGGGTTAGGGGGACTTGCGTTAACTGAGCTGCATCAGGGACCTTGGGTTTGAGCATCCACACTGCATTTTAACTCTAGGTTAAGGATTTTCTGACCTCTATTTGAACCGAGGGCTCGGGCGTCCACACTGCAGTGCACAGACCTGAGTCAAAGTAACCCTATCCCAAAGAGTCTAGTGCCCTCCCTCCCCCCTCACCGGCCCTGTGTCGACATTGTAGTCCTATGAATATGTTGCACTGTGAGAAAACTCTACTGCCCACCCTGTTTCCTCATGGTGACGATGCTACTGATGGGACTAAAATGCCCATAAGGAGCACATGAGTATATACACTGCACAATTAGCTCCTTTGGTGACTGCAGTTTGAGAAGGTTTTATACTGAACTACCATCTAATCTGAGAATTGGTCTCTCCACCTTTAGGCTGAGTCACATTGGCAGGACAATGCCCATGTGCACCTGTTCTGAGATACATAGGACATCAGTCTCCAGGGCTGTCAAATTATTAAAATGAAATTTGGCAATTCTTAATTTTTAAAATGGGATGTTCAATGAAGGTGTCTTTGCTTGATTGATTTTTTTCTTATTTCTTTATTTTTGTCCGTTTGTTTTGAAGTTTGACATAAAATGTAGGTTACAGAGGAAAAACACACACACACCAGCCTTGCATCCTCAGGGCTTGGGGTGTAGTGTGCTCCATCATCCCCTTGGGGATCCCTTGTCCCAGCCCCTGCCAGACGCCAGGGAGCAGGGAAGGTTTGGGGCTGGCTCCCACAATGCACATAGCCCGGGCACCTCTGCACATGCTGTGACGGGTTCGGTCACAGAGACCCACCCTTGGGACTGTCACCTGATGTGCTGAGACTGCCTCTGAGCCCATTTTCTCTGCCAGTTTGGGTCTTTAGAACCCTGCCTTGTTGAGCAAGATATGCTAATCTGCTGCAACACAGACCCGGGGTCTGACTCACACTCCCAAAGCTGCAGACTTAACTGAAAACGGCTTAGCAAGTGCTCCTGTCTCTAGCACCCAGACTCCCAGACCCCAATGGGATCCAAACCCCAAATAAATCTGTTTTACTCTGTATAAAGCTTATACAGGGTAAACTCATAAATTGTCCACCCTCTATAACACTGATAGAGAGATATGCACAGCTGTTTGCTCCCCCAGGTATTAATTACTTACTCTGGGTTAATTAATAAGCAAAAGTGATTTTATTACATATAAAAAGTAGGATTTAAGTGGTTCCAAGTATTAACAGACAGAACAAAGCAAGTTACCAAGCAAAATAAAATAAAACATGCAAGTCTAAGACTAATACAGTAGGAAACTGAGTACAGGTAAATCTCACCCTCACAGATGTTCCAATAAGCTTCTTTCACAGACTAGACTCCTTCCTAGTCTGGGTCCAATCCTTTTCAGACCAATGTTGTGGCTTATGGCGTGGGTCCAACAATCACTCACACCCCCAGAGTTACTGTTCTTTGTTCCAGTTTCTTTCAGGCATCTCTTTGGGGTGGAGAGGCCATCTTTTGAGCCAGCTGAAGACAAAATAGAGGGGCTTCCAGGGCCTTTTATATTCTCCCTCTTGTGGGCAGAAACCCCTTTGTTCTTCTGTGCAAAATCACAGCAACAAGATGGAGTTTGTAGCCACCTGGGCAAGTCACATGTCCATGAATGATTCAGCTTTTTGCAAGCCGACACCATTGTTTACATGTTAGTTTGAACATTCCCAGGAAAGCTCAGATGTGTATTGGCATCTCCCAAAGTCCATTGTCAGTTAAGTGTTTCTTGATTGGGCACTTACTCAGAATAGTCCTTTCTCAAGAAGCTGAACAAATGTTTTACTGATGATACTTAGAATCAAACACACTGAGATACAAGTACATAGAAAATATTCATAACTTCAAATACAAAAACGATCCACACATACAGACAGCATAATCATAACCAGCAAATTACAACCTTTCCATAGATACCTTACTTGACCTCCTGTGTACAAGATTTGGTGCAACTATAGGACTTTGGTTGCAACAATGATGTATATGGTCACAGTTCATGTCAATAACGTCACAAACGCAGCTCCAGGGATGGTGGTTGGGGCCAGGAGCACTGGACAAAGAGCGGAACAGGACCTGCAGGGAAGGGGAGCATGACCAGAGGAGAGATGACCCCCAATAACCTGGCAGCTGGGAACCTCCTCCCACCTGTCAGCTTTGCTCCCTGCTCTGGGCAAGCTCTGCACTGCAGCGAGGAGGAGCCCAAGCCGCTGCTACAGGAGGCTGCAGGGAGGTTTGGGGGCTGGCTCCCACTCACCACCCTCACAGAGTATGCTATCTGGGTGCTCCTGTACACACAGCCCCAGGGAGGACAAGGGGGTCCAGAGAGCAGAGTAGAGTTCAAGCGGCTACCCTGAAGGGAAGGGAAGTGGCCAGTGTGTTGGGGAGATGTCATCCCTCCACAGCCATGCTGAGCTGAGAGCTCTACTAATTTCCTCCTAATCTATAGCTGACTATACAGATATAATAACATCCGCGTCACTCCCCCAACCTCAACCCCAAATTACCACTTTCATCGCTTTAAGGCTTGATCCCAAATCACTGAAATCAATGGAAAGATTCTGTGATGCCAGGTAATCCAAACTCAGTGGTCTGAGAAGATTTGAGGGAACATAAGCACAATACTAAGAGAAAGTAACTCCTCACTGACAGCTATGTAGGACCTAATTCTGACCTTTGGGAGATAAGGGGAATCCAACTCTCTGCTTACCGTGTTAATGGGAGAACATGAGGAAGCCATTCACATGCACAGAGATGGAGACAACTCCTCCCTGTTTTGATAGGAACTTTTTCTGGTCTCCCTCTCTTCCCCATGGAGTAGCTGTGGGGGGAAGCCTCCAGGTTGCTGTAGTCTGTGAAATCCATGGTGAGCTGTTCAAGGTGAGTCAGAACTCCTAGGCAGGTCCATCATGGATCAGAAGGACAATCTGTACATCCTTTCATTCTGGCCTGACCATTCTATGTGGTGGTCAGCTGTTGCTGAGCAAGCATACATGAGAATAAGAGAGATTTAGGATTGGGCTCCTTAGTGCCTCATCTACCTGTTCATAAACCAAAAGTTGTGAGGCCATTGTAATATTCCAGTAATTCAGTATGGAAACTCATTAGTATGGTGCAAACCATGGGCTTGATTCTTCTAATATCAGTTTTACACCCGCAGCCCTGGGGTCGCCTACTCCAAGGCAGTCTGCCTGGTGACAGGGGTGCTGGGGGTGCGGGAGCACCCTCTGGCTTGAAGTGGTTTCCATCATATGCAGGGTTTACAGTTTTGTTCAATGGCTTTCAGCACCCCCCACTATAAAAATTGTTCCAACGCCACTGCCTGGTGATCCCCAACCCCAGAGTAGTTCTCATGCCACATGGGCAAACCTGCTGGAAACTAGGCAAGGTCCCACCAGAGTCCTCTTGGGTTCCATTGGAACATTGGTGAAATCAAAGTAGTTGTGTGCAACATTTCAATTTTGCTGTATCAGCAAACTGTGATGGAACAACATTTCAACATAATTTTTCCGACCAGCTCTGGTGGCCATGCCGCATTCTCCTCTATGCTCCCAGATATCACAGAAACCCCTCTGAGCATTGTGCCTCTGGAAGGTGAGGAAAGGACACCTCTTCTCTGAAGCCTGCTCCATTTGGATCTGGATGAAGTTCTAATCAGAAGCATATTTGGGAACTACTCCACTCACTTTCAATGGCTGAAAGAGGCTTTCGGCGCATCCACTGTCTATTAAGGATGTCATTCTCCCATTTGATGGCAGAGCCAAGGGTGAAATAAGGAGCACTGGCCAGTTTTGTAAGAGGTCAAATCCCCAGAATCCCCTAGAAGAGGATTGAAAACTCTGCCCTTCAGAAGTCATGGAGTTTCCTAGCCCCTACATGAGAAAGCCAAGATTGTGCCAATGGTCCTTTACCTCAGCTTCAACAAGTGTTTTACCTGAGTAAGGACTGCAGGATCAGACTCTTGAGTAAGGATGTGATTTCCCACCTTTCTGATTAAAGCAACTGTCAGCAAAAACTCTCCAAGAACAAAGGCAATTGCAAATTCTAGCAAGTTTCAGGTAGCAAAGAGCTTAAGTACTTATTCAAATTTATTGTTATGGAACTATTTTTCTTTGTTAGCATTTCTGTAAGTTACAGGTATCAATCTTTAATGCTCCGCTTCTAAAATCCTAGGTCTATAAGTGTCTTTTTAGAACCCTATCACCAGTACTTCACATAAATCATGCCAGTTGAAGATGCCTCTATGAAAATTGAAAAAGTAAAAGCCCTATAATAAACTGTGAAAATGACCCATTCAAAGTTTTCAGATTTCACACTACAGAAAATATTTGAGCTCAGCCTTTAAGTTACTAGAGAATTATTCTACAGCAGTTATCACTGATCCATCGGAGGATAGTCAGCAATAATTTACTGTAAATTTGCCAGATGGAAAGACTCAGTCAAATTTAAACAGCTGACTTTTGCATTTCAGTCTAAGCACATCCAGTGGTATATCACAGAAGAACAGGGGGGCAGCATCATAACTAAGAAGGGGTACACTCAGCATTGACTCCTCCTTGAATGAGATGGCAAGAGTGTACTACGTGGATTTTAAAAGAGAAAACAAATGACACTATGGTGATTTACACAGCAGAGAATATGACCCATTTTCTATGTAGTAAAGGAGTGACATGAATGGCAGAGAACTAAACAATGACATAGGAAATCGTGGTGTACAAGTCACATTGAACAAGACAGAAAAAGAGATTGAACATTCTTGTTAGATGGGAATAAGAATATAGATCAATGGACAGCACCATGAAGAAAAGTCATATGTCAGAGGCTGAGGTATTTGCCATTGAGTTTGATAGGTAAAGAATAGCTTATCAGAAAGAAGGATTTCAAGTGAGAAATCATCAAAGAAGCTGGGAGAGAATATAAAAAGCAGCGTAACAGATCAAGATAAACAAAATGACTATCCACTGCAGAGAAAGTGCCTGAGAATTACTACTTATTCAAAGAAATGGGTTAACAGCTGCATAATTCTGGCTGTATATGCAGCCACCAAAGACTGTCCCTGTCCCAGAGCAACATCAGCCAGCCTCATGGGAATGAGAATGAGGTTGTGTGCTGCATACTGCCATTCTAGCACAAAGGTGAATACCGCCTGCCTGCCTGACTTTCTGGTGTGTATTTATTTATTTTGTGTGGGATAGAGAGAACTAGAAGTTCATGTTTCAGGTTTTACCAAAAAATCTGGGGAGCCCAAGAAACATCTACCGGGCATCCCAATGAACTGAAACCTATCTTAAGACCTAGCCAAATCAAAGCATTTTACAGGATGATTCACTTTGATTGCAGTGGTTGTTCAGTTATATGAAGAGCAGAGAGGAGACTAGGGGAAGAGGTTTTTTGGATCCACTAGAGGAGTATGGAGTAGTTTCCATTTTCCAAGTTTCTCTTGCTCAGTTGAAGTTGCTCCTCTTCTGCTTTAAGGGGCAATTCTTCCATTTTTACCTGCCTTTCTCCACAAGTAGTCCACTGATTTCAAATAAATAGGATTTCAACAGGACTAAGGACTATCGCACAGGGGTGTGGTGAGGATAAGCTCCTTAATGACTGTGAGGCACTCAAATGCTATGGTAACGGGAGCCATATAAGAACCTGGCCCTAGATAATTACTGTCCTGGTTTTTGAATATAAAACAGGAGAACTGATAGCATAATAATCCTTTTCTACCTTGCAGAGATATTTTGTGGATAAAAATCTCCGATGTCTATGATATCCTCAGATACTATTGTAATGGGGACCATAAAAGTATATAAAGGATTGTGACCACCCGATCACAGGGAGTAACAGGTACACAGCATCTGTTTACCACTGGAACTAAGGCCCACAAAGTCCACGCAGAAGGGTAAGTGGGAGCTATTACTTCTCCTACATGGGCATCTAGTCCAGCTCACAACCTAACCCAATGCGGTGCTGCAGAAACCTTTTGGGATTTTTCTTTGTGTGTGTATTTATTTTCCAAATCCCAACATACAAAGAAGGAATAACAATCTCATTCACATATCATCCTATCCCTTTAAGTGTGTGCCAGAACCACGCTATGTGACCCTTCTCCAGGCTTACAAAGCTTTGCAAGTGGATTTGCTCCCTGAAGAGATGAATCCTAAACTTTGGCTGGGATTTGGCTGTTCCTGAGAGTTGGTCTCAGAGGCTGCAATTCTTTTAAAATGAGAGCACTTGGATAAGCATGGATGTTTCATCACAATATTCGAGCACTTGTCAACCATTCTTTACAGAAGAGATTGTCCAGGAGAAAGCAAGGACTAGACAATGATGCAGCTCAACTTGACCAGTGTACAGTTCTCCAAAAAGGTAACATTTTTCACCTTTTACAAATACACACATTAGAAAAGTGGATGAGTATATTTGCTTGAAAAGGACCACTTAGGCAAAAGGCTAACTTTACAGTGAATATATTGTACTTTAAGTAAACACAGGTGATGTCCTTCTAAGGGAGGGTTCTGGCCTTTGTGACTGAGGACAGTGTTGGCACAAGGCTATCACTAGTCTCAAAGCATGGAGACTACATTAAGGGAGACATGACCACATCTGTAATGCCTCTGTTCAGAATGGTGCATTGATACTTTCACTCTGTATCCTTGTGCTCCCAGAATCCAGAGGCAAAGAGCTGCCCTGTACACTACGATTTAGAAGAGAGGCAGAATGGGAAGCAGTAGTTACTCATGGAGAAAAGGATGACTTAGATTCCAGGGGGTTCACTTAGTGGGACAGAGAGTGCTAAACCACAGACCATATTTAGCAGATTAATTTAACCAGTGGAAGTTTGAAGGCCAGGGACAAGCTAGTTGCCACTCATTTTTGGAATACACCACTCCAGGAGCAGGCCCAACAATAGACCCTACTCACTCTGTGAAATGTCTTGACACCTCCTTCCATCTTCTTTTCTAAACAATGGATGCCCACATTCCTCCTGAGGTGCCTGTTCCCACACAACTGCATCCACAATGATACTGCTTGCCTAAAGAAAGATAAACCAGTTAGCTATGATGATTTTACATGGGTAGAGGAAACATTCAAGGATAATTATGGATATGAGAAGAAAATGGCAGGGACATATTTTCAGTATTGCTGGAACTACCCAGCATCTGACATGCTAATAATATCAGGAATGATACACTTTTGTGCAGACTGGCCAGCAGATGGCTTGGCGGGGAATATATATTCCCTACTCTACTTTCCTATACACTATATCTTTGCCTCATTGACTATCCAGCTATTTTCAAACCTCAGCTGAAAACATGTCTCTTTCCTCTTGACTATGTCTCTCTAAATCTCCCTCTCCATCTGCTATCAGCTGTGATTTTAGCTTTATAACTATTATTTAACTCTGTAAAGCATTTTGGGATACAGTTTGATGCACAAAATAAAGTATCGTGTTGTATTAGCTTTGTGTTTATAAAACACAGAGGAAAGAGCACATCAATTTAAGCTTGTAAAGAAGCAGTGCTTGATTTTATGCATTATTATAGTTTTATTGTAGATTTTTTTTGTTTTCTTTCAATAAAATTGATTTTTGACAAGATCATTGTGCCACATGCATAACTAGTCAGATAAAGACCTATATAGTTATTTAGGCACCACTGCCATCTCAAAGTGCCCTCAATAAAGCTTAATAGACCACATACTGTAGCTCTGACAAGTTAGACTTTGATGATTATTTAGAGTTGCCTGTTTTCTTTGTTCTCTCTTAGTAAGAGATGTCGCACTCATCACAGGCTGATTGGTACTTTCCACTGAACAAGGAGGCAAATTTGCACTTATGATGTAGCCATTTGTAAAGCTTTCTGAAGGGTGGAGAATTGGAAATGAAATATAAAGAATAGTAAATTAAAGATATGAAGTAACCCAGCAATAAAAACATAGCCACTGAAGGGGAATTTCTTCAGAAGAACTCTAGAAGACAGATTTCTACACTAAATATAAAATCATTTAGAGACACCTAGAATAAAGATCTGAAATGACATGAGGTCAAAGATTGTCTTTTAGACTAATGTAGCCATTATTCTGCTAAGACTATTTAGGGATTCATTCTCTTCTGACTTACACCATGGTAAATTGTTAATAAACCCATAGACCTCAATACTGTTATACCAGTCAGATAAGGGAATTAGGACTTCGCTCTTTAAGATCAAGCTGATGCATTTATACTGGCCCAGATTCACCAGTGTGCTCTAGCAACACAAAGCAGCTGTAAACTCAGTTTCACCAGCCAGTTAAGCTGGGTATACAGCTGCTTTGTGGACCTGAAGGGTACTAAGTAGGCAGAGTGCTCCTGGTGAATTTGGCCCATAGAGTATAATTAGAGGACTATGTGAGGCTGATCCACTACTGTGTTACTTTGATTTTATGCCACTGGAGTAAGTCAGTAACTCTAATGGAATTGCACTGGCATAAAACTAGAATAATGCAATGAGAAATTAGGCCCACATGCATTATCTGGTTGTTTTTCACTTTTTTTTCCATGTATGTGTGCCGAAGGTCTCCTGGTTTTCTGGATCTGTTGTTGCTATTTTAAGTTGACAAGACCATGAAAATATAAATTCAAAAGAGAGAAAAAAGATGACCAAGTTGGAATCTGCATTAGTAATAAGAGAACTTAATAATGTCCAAAGAACAGTTCAACAACAAACTAGTGATTCTGCATTTTCAAAATGTCTTTGGAATGGTTGATTAGAAACTACATCTGTTCTGACAGCAGCTTCATGAACTGGAACAAAATAGCAGACTTCAAGACATACACACATGAAAAAAATGATTAGAAGATCATTTATGAACAAGACTGATGCAATACCATACAATGGACTTATGGGATAGATCGACAAAGGGATTTAGGTGCTCAAGTCCAAGATCTAGGCATTACTGAGATCCTCAAAGCAGCTACTCAGCTGCCACTTAACTCGGTAGGTGTTCACTATGTCACCTAAGTTTCTACCAGTAAGCTTGTGCATAGCTGCCTCAGTCTAGATGTCCGAACACCTATCTCATACCTAAGCCCCTGCCAAAGGAGGTGATGGTGTGCTTATAGACCCATGGTAAGGGTAGTCTCCTGGGAAGTGGGTGACCTGGGTTCAATTCCCTGTTTTAAGTGATGATGAGAAAGAATTTCAACTTCAGTCTCCCCCTCCCAGGAGAGTGCCCTGACCACTGGGATGTTGAATATTCTGATGCGGGGCTCTCAATCTTTTCTGTTGAAAGTGTTCCACTGTGCAAAAATAACTAAATAGTCATGTGACATTATACAACATATTCTTTATGAAAATATGCTTGTGGTAGGAATATGACATAACTAAGATATGTTTATGCAAGATAACTCTTGTAAGGTATCATTGGAAAGGTTATAATTTACTGAATAGGATTATCCTATTTGTGTGCATGTATCATTTGTATATCTGAAATTAGGAATATTGACTATGTATCTATATTTCAACTATGTTACTTTGGGTGACGCCCCCTGCTAACATTTCAGGTACAACAATTAAAAAGCCTGACTGCTGATGGCCCATCAGCAAGAGACAATGGACTGTAAAAGAGCTTAGTCTTTCTGTGAACGTGTGGGTCAGCCTGTGAAGAATGGCTACAGGGGCCCTATAGAGGCATGTGACCATGTCACCTGATACTGGAACCCATCTTGAATTCTGTACTTTTCCACGAGAAGCTAGTGGGGGGGTCAAACTAGGGAACAAAGGACTCCCACCTTATGCAAATCCTATTTAAGGGTGGGGAGTGAGGTAATCCTGGTAGTCAGTTCTCCCCTGCTACCCCATCCAAGATGACTGCTGGAAACAACTAAGACTGAACTGGGGGAAAGAACTGGACCCAGGCTGGAAGGGCATCTGGCCTGTGAAGAGGATTATTAGAACCACATGTAGGGTGAGAACTTACATGTAACCAGTTTCTTTAGTGTATTAAGCTTAGTTTTGCGTGCTCTACTTTATTTTCTTAGTAATCTGCCTTGTTCTGTCTGCTACCTCCTCAACTACTTAAAATGCACCTATTATAGTTAATACATTTATTTCTGGTTTATAATATAACCCAGTTTATGGGATTTCTAATTCGAGGGGGGGGGGGTGAGGAGTTGTGCATACCCTCCTCCACATTGAGGGAAGAGGCAAATTTCATATAATTTTGGGTTTGTACTCCAATGATGAGGGGTGGACATCTGAGTGCTGGAGCAAGTCCCTTAAGCTGAGCCTTCCCAGAGCGGATCCCTGTCTCTCTGTGCAGCTGGGTGTAGCCCTGCCTGTGTGCTTGGCTGGAAAAGGCCGGGGAGCCTAGCCCAGCAAGACCAGGTAAAAGGGGGCTGAGGCTGGCAGAATAGTCTGACTCAGTGGCGTCCCAGCACACCAGGTGACATCTCAGGGGGTCTAGCCCATCACAAGTCATTAGAGCAGAAAGAGCATGAGAGTGACCCTATGGCCCAGGGGTTAGGGTACTTACCTGGGAGGAGGGAGACCCAGCATCCAGTCTCCCTGCACCACTAGCTATTTCAATGTTTATCAAAAGTGGACCTGCTTCAACAGGAAAGAGAGAGAGACCCATCCCAGAATATCCCAGTGGTTGGGGCATTCTCCTCGGAGCTGGGGGACCTGAGTTCAAATCCTTTCTCCTCATCAGGCAGAGAGGGAACTGAAGTTGGGTTGCCTACATCCCAGCTGAGTGCTCTAACCACAGAACTAAAAGTTGTAAGGGAGGCTACTCCAGCTTTTCTTGCAAAAACAAATAATTAAGAAGACTTAGGCACCTGACTCCAAGAGAGAGTTCATGGCTGAGAATCCCAAATGGAGATAGGCTCTTCCCTCAAGCCAAGTCACAGTGAGAGGCAGGGCTTAGGCCAGAGCCCTCTCTTTGGCATCTTCTACTAGCTAGCTTTAGCGTCTCAGCATGCTGGCCTTTGTGAATCCCATTCTGAGGCACCTAAGATCCCTATATAGTGTAAAGGGAGAGATGGGCACCTAACCCAGAACTGTGAATTCCACTGGGTGGCAGGGCACCTAAAAGTTTGGCGCTGCAATGCTGAGACACCTACACCAGAATACCCACCATTACACAAGTCATGATTTCAAAAAATCTCAGTTACTGGACACGATGCTTCCACCCCCAGATTATGTTACAGATAACAGAGGAAAGGAGTTTCTATTCTTAATAATGTTTTGTTTTTAGAGAGAACACACATTTACCTTCTGGTAATTTATTTCTCTAGTTTTAAGTACGTTGGGCCAGATTGTGACCCTCTTATTCACACTGGTGATTCATATGAATGGTCGCATTAACTCATTATTGACTTCACTGGTGTTACTTATGGGGATAAGTTCTTACCAAAACGATCAAAGTGTTCATGATCTGGCCTTGTGATAATTGATACCCAAATGAAACATGAGCTCCAAATCCACTGCTTCCTGTTTTCACACCTACCAGTACTACTATCCCAAATAAGGAACACCCTCATAGAACCTTCTGTTTCCAATATTCCTTCCTCTTCTTGTGAGAGGAACATCACCCCCATAATAAAGTGTTGTCCTGCTGTTTCAACTAGTCTAATACTAGGAAATACTCTTATTCAAAGTGGGGGGACACACACTCCTTTATCTGGTTATATCAGTGCTTACTATCTATTTCTTGACATGAAATTTTGTTGGTTAGAGACAAAAACTTACTGCTGAACATATCAGCCCTGAATAGACAATGGAACGCTTTTTCTGGATACACTACCATCCACCCATCATGTTCTGAAAAGTCAGTGCTCAATTCACCCTTTAGCTTACAGAGGAATCCAATCCTGTTAGGACAAAGTCTGCCAGAAGCAAGGATGCTGCCCACTGCCCAAGTCTACTAAAAAAGCACAGATCCATCTGGCCCAAAGAGGGCCAGGGTCAGGTTCGCTGGGACATGCACTGGTTCAGTCCTCATGCAGTTCAGGCAGGCTCCAACGGCAGGGTTCCTATGGAGCCCCAGCCATTTTGAAAAGCTACCTTGTGGAATCTCACAGCAAAGGCAACAGTGGTACTAACTGCTGCCTCCCTTTCTCCTGGCCAGGGATGGCACTGGTAGGCACACAGTATGAAATTTCCACACACAGACCCCTTGTTCGGTAGAAGTGAATCTGCCCACAGACCCCTTGTTCGGTAGAAGTGAATCTGCCCATGGAGATTAAAATGTATTAATCAGAAAAATGAGAGTGGCATTGAAAATTTTATTCAACAAAAGCTTAGTATACATTTCTTCTTACTTAAAAGAAATCGAAGACCTGAAACTTACCGCAAATACAAAAGAGCATTTCATTGTGAAAGCTTTGTTAAACAATTTTACATGATTAAAGCTGGGAATCTGAAATTGTGAGAGTTAAACAAAATGACCCTTAAACAAAATGATAACAAAAAGGAAAGATTACTTCAGAAATATGAGAGGGGCAAGCTCGTCTCTGAAGACTGTAATTTTTTCTCTGAATATTCAATCAGCCCTCTCATAGTCTTACTGAATAAAAGAAATATCAGATCTATCCAATGGTGATGTAATCATAACTATTTTACATAGAGTAAGTCTCCTCTTACTTGGATGTATTTTTTAAAAGAATACTGATAAAGGGAGCCATACTTCTCCCTTCTAAACAACATTGTGTACATTCTGAGACAGCCACAGAAGGACAGAAAATCAGATTTATTTATTTTTTAACTGTCACTTGTATTTCTTCCTATGTGTAGGATTTCAAAGAAATGTCTCCTTCTTCTGGGAAAAATGAAAGCATGAAGAATAAAAATGTAAAACCAACAAACAACATCTGTTCAACTAATATTACTGAAAGATTCCACTACCCAAAGGGATTAGCAACAACTGCATAGTATGTATCAATATTGATATATTCAAATTATCCAGCTACATGCAGAATGCTCCCTGAGATAAACTTCAATATTTTCTTAAGTTAATTCTTCTTTGTGTACATGTACACATACATGCATGTGCACATATATATAGATATATGGATTGCTGGTCTTGCTAGAGGAATTTGAATATAGTTTATTTAGTTGATCTTTTGATGTGGGAGATTACTAACTGTCATGGCCCTTTACCAAGATCTCATTTAGACAATTAAGTAATGTCACATAAGTTATAAACGGTGGACTGCAATTTATGGACTTTTGTTTATCTGGCTACTAAGACAACTAGGGCTGGCGACACTTTATGATCCAATACATAAATTAATTATATGGAAAAGACAAGTGAAAACAAGTTGATATCTTAAATTAAGTAAATTTTGTTATCTAGAATGTTTAGCTCTAGCATTTCAATTTAATTATAGCTAAATTATATCATCATTAAATTAAAGCTGAAAGCAATTAGTTCTCTGATTCTTACAAACTGCTTAATATTATATCTTTTATAAAAAGTGTTTGCTACCTACCTATAATTAAAACTGGAATATAGTTTGTTTTTTGTTCTGATCAATTCTCTAGACTGAGCCTAATTTATTTAACTCTTAGCATCTAAATGTCTTTGTCCTGCTGGAATGGGTAAATTTCTCACAAACCTTTCAAAACCAGCCACACGGAGAACCTTAAATGTGGGAACCAGGAGCTCTGGCCTTTCATGACTTTTCCCCAATAGATTTAAAGATGGCAGATTTGGGGCAAGCCAGGACTAAATATCTGGCACTCCATGTGCCCACTGTAATTTTAGAAGTCAGGTGCAGAAGTGGGAATGGGGCAGCCAGTACGGGCTACTATAGCACTCCTTTAGGGAAGTTTAGCATCTCTTTCCCTGAGTAGCATCTGACTCTGCAATGGTCTCATTGGTTTCAATGAGATGCCTCTCAGAGTAAAGTACAACTCAATTTGAGTAAGGAAGACAGAATCTGGCCCATAGTTATTTTACTGATATTGCAGAAGGGAAGGGCTTGGTATTCATTTTTCCATTTGATTTTCTGATCCTGAGACCAAGATCAGAAATGTAGTTATTTATCCCCATTAAAGAAACACTTGGACACCTGAATCCACATTGCTAAAAATAATAGCAATCAGGTTTCATTGTGATAGCTAATGACCTCAGAGTTGTGGATTCACCTCTAGACCATAATGACCTCTTGCACTTCCTGATATACTTGTTACTCTTCTGTTCTTTTTTTTCAAACTCATCCTCACTCCTGTATCCCTTTACTAAAATTTCAGTAGCATACTATGACCATAACCACCATCTATTGCTTTCTATAATCCAAACAGAAGTATTACAATGGAATGGGCACACCAAGCATTACATCTTCTTGGTGCTTTTGTTTATGAGTAAGCAGTGGTGGTGAAAATCAAGGGGGGGGGAATTCAACAACATTTTGTCCCCCTTTTCAAATTTGCAATTTGAAATTTCAGTGAAATTTTGAAAAATGTCAACTAACTGTACAGTTCAAAAAAATGGTGATTTGAGGACTCAAAGATTAATTGAAAATATCCTGGGAGGAGGGGTTGTTTGGTTATTGGTTTTCCAATTTATGAAATTTCAAAAATTTCAGTCAGCTCTTTGATCCAAGTGTGCTATAAGTTTGACATCTCATATGTCCTCTGTTAGGAAATGATATCCTGCTGCAATGGAGCATTCCCCTGTAGGGGGCCAAAAAGTTTTGTTTTATCTTAAACTAATGGTGTCCACAGAAGAAAGCACCACTAACCCGGACAAGAGCATGATGTTTCAGGAGTTAGTTCTCAGCCAAAGTCCAGAGGCAGTTTGCCGAAGCACTATGTCTGTATGGAGGAATTTAGAGATTACATTCTCTCTAGTCCTTTCCTTTGGAGTTCTCAGCTTCTTTCATTGAGCCCATATTGCTAGTGTAGATGTAGCAGGGGATAAATAAGAGAACATAATGTTAATTGAAGGCTCTGGTGTGAACACAAATCACCTTCTCTAAGTAGGGTTGCAGAGGTTTTGGTGTAACCCAAATTGACATCAGTTTGGCAAATCTCTCTAGCTGTCTATTCCTTCCAAGATGTTTTACCAGCAGCAACTCAAAAACTACAGTCCATACAGGGTAGCTCTTATAGTCCCTCTATGCTGGCTTCTGGTCTGTACAACCCACAGAGTCTGTACAACCCTTCTGAGACTAACATCCCATTTTTAAAGGTTTGAGCCTCAATAGGCTGTGCTGCATGTCTAACTACTAAGATGTTGAGCACTCCAAAGGAAAGGACTAATAAGAATATGATCTCTAAATTCACCTGCCCTACTTGTTCGTCCATACAGACATAGTGGTCCATCAAGAAAGCAAGGAAACTCAGGGGAAAATCAGTTCTAAGCATTATCTGGTATTTTGAAAGAAAATTTGAGGAAAATATGCTCTACACTTTATTATGAATGGAGAAAAGACTTTATAGTATATAACACAGAATCCTTTTTAAGGGGAGTCCATTTTCACACTCTGGGCCCAGTCCTGAGTGCCCTCAGATCCCATATACTTCAATAAGAGTTGAACACATGCAGGCCTTTTCAGGACTTTGCTGATATTATGGCACCAAAGTCCTTATCTGAGCACTCAAATTGACAGTTAGTTGCCCCAAACGGCTAATTCATGTCTCAAAATTCAGAACTGGCCACCCCAACTTAGTCATCAGAATTTGAAAATTGGACCCTGTGACACCAGTTAATTTTTAAAAGTAATTTAAAACAGACCTATGAAAAAAGCTTTGTACTCTTCATGGCATAGAATCATACAAATTAGTAGCCTAATTACTTACCAGAATTGAGACAAGACACACGGGTCATCTCTGCCCATTGACTGTTTCATTTAACACTTGGAACTTTCTTATGTTTTGATTAATTCTCTTTTGGACTATATTCCTGGCTGAATGAGTCTTCTGTGTATGCCTTTCCATAGTCTGCTCCACACTAAGGTGACCTGCTGTTCCCTCAATACTTGTGTGCAGCAAGTTCTGCTGAGAGCAACAGGAGTTGCACATATTGAGGGTAATATATTCCCCCAAATCGCCTCTTTTCCAATGAATGTAAATACAGGGTTTTGTGACAACTTGACACCTCTTCTTCAAACTTCCTGCTAGAAGCCAACCAACTAATAAAACAGTCATTTGCATTTGGTTTTGTTTTCTCAAATCTCTAGAGCTTTTGATTACATCTTTTCAAGGAGCCAGTTTTTATTCACATATGTATAAAAAAATATAGCATCTGCTTTCTGTTTTAATCCGTTGATGAAATGACTACAATCGCTCTTCCATGCTTTATATCTGACAAGTAACTGCAAACCGGGTGTGAAGAAAACTGCTTCTTGCTGAGTGTCGACTTTCCCATCTGTGCGTTTGGTGTCTCCACAACATTTCTCTCCCCCTTTTTTAGCTGCTTGGTATTTATCTCAAAAGTTTTCATGGATGTGCAGGAAGCAGAACACTTTTCAATTAGTTGACTGTCATGTAGATAAATTGGAAAGATGCAAAAAGTGTAATTTATAGTGTGATTTAAATTGGCTGAAGAAATCCAGCAAGCTGATAGGCTGATGAATATTGTAGGCCATTTCTTTCACTTGGTAATTAACAACGTGACTGGATACAATTGGAATGATTCTCACCAGGCCCAGGGCCTGGCTCCAGGTGAGGATAGTCAAGTAGGAGAAAGGTTGCCCCATAAAACCCAAATCCCAATAGTTCTGCAGTGGGAAGAAGTAGATATGTCCAGAAGAGAAAAGGCTCTACATGAATGACTTTCCTGTTTCCACCATTCTGATAGTCACAATTCCCAGAACAATCCACCTCTCCAGTCAGGGACATGCAGGCCACAGAAGTTAGAAAATCCCTAGAGTGGTCACTGCCAGGTAAAGAATGCCTAACGTAGCATAATTAGCCAACATTTATGAAGCAGTTTGAGATACTTGGAAGAAAAGATGGATAGAAGTGAAAGGTATCGTTATTCTGCAGCTGCCTGAAAGGGGGTTTGTGGAAAAGGGACTATGTTAACATGAAATCGCTAGCTATGAGATGTTATTATAGGATAAGCATTAAGCAAAACTGTATGATGGGGTACATTGTGAGATGACGATCAAAATTTGCCACCGGGTACACAGAGACATAGAGGTTTGGACTCTTGAACAGAAGCTCCACCCAGATTGCAAATTTCCTACTTTGGAGGTTTAGAATTTGAAGGACCATTGGCTGGCTCCTAAGAAGAGCGGGAGCAGGACCACAGCAGAGGTAACGGAGCTAGACTGATCAGGAAGGGAAGCACTGCTGGGCTCCTACCTGGGAGAAAAGTAGAAATGTCACTGAACACTATTTCTATGTTGTGTTTACTCATTACATAAAAGGTAAGGGGTTTTTCAAACCTAAGAATCGGGGTTTGTCAATCATTGGGTTTTGAAGAGACCTGCAGGGTTCTCAAGTGTTAAGAAAAGCAGCCAGGATCACCTGATATTCAAAGGCAAGTGCCCTAAGAGGACAATTAGAAGGGTAAAAGGGCAGTAAGAGCAACCTAGAGACACCGATGTTGAACAAAGTGTGTGCCCAGAAAGGAGCAGGTTGTGATTTTCCCCTGTGGTAAGAAAAATTGTGTGGGTTGAATGCACTTTTATGTACTCCAGAAGGCTTGTGTAGCTTGTGTGTGTACCAGTCCTGCAAATTCCAGGATGATTAGGGAGTTAACTTCTTTTATCTTAAAACTAACGCTTCCCTCCAAATACTGACAATAACTCTGCATTTAGATTCTCTGCAGTACACTGAATCTGCAAACTGCTGTTTATACATATATTAAAATACATTGGCTAAAATTCCAACTAGTGGAATAAACAGCGGCAGCTCATCAGCCTGTGCAACTAAGGCATCCCTAACCAAAGAATTCAGAAGTTAATCCCCAAAAGCAAATTTTTGTATATATACATATTTTAAGGACACTTAAGCATGTTCATATTGAATTAGTAACATGAGTCTACAAGAACCAGTTATGATTAGATTTAAATCTGTCACATCACTCAATCTGTCTCCTTCTCCACAAAGCGCAATGCCAGAAAATGTAGGGCTGCAGGTGAGGGTTAACTAGTGGCATAAGTAATAATTGCCTCAGAAAGCTGCCTTGTTACTATGGCAACTTACCATGCCCAGGAGTCACTTTATAAGTGTTTTGCTGTGGTCACTACAGCTTGGTGAGTCCCCAAGAGGATTGCAGCCAATTAAGTCCAGTTCTGACAGTGAGGCTACAGGGGACTCCCTCCAAGCACTGACCGAGAGGGGCTTGAGGAGGATTCCTGCACAGCCAAGGGCCCAAGGCACCAGATGTGGGGGAGGCTGTACTCGTCCTTGACCGGTGGAACAAAGACCCCAGCTAGGACTGCAAGAAGGAGGACAAGTCCCCAGCTGCAGGGAAGGCCACACCACTGCTGAACAGATCCTGCCCAAGGATGACTCCCACACTCCTGGCTGGTGAGTGAAGGAGCAGGGCCATGACAGTGGAGCTGAAAAGGGCTCTCTTCACAGCCACAGATCAGTGACACTGGATCCCTGCAGGCGCAAGGTACAGGGAGGAGGCTGTGGTCCGTGCAGGGCAGAGCAGAGACCCCTGGCCAGGTCTGCCTAGAAGACATATATTGGAATTCATGAGACTTCATTATATTGACCTCATCTGTCAAAAAGGTTACCAGCTGCAACCGAGAGTAAATTTTTGCATTTGTCTTCTGGGATAATACTTTATGTGCTTACCACGTATATACGCTGCTTTCTATAAGATAGCTACTTTTTCCTTGGGGGCTGCAAGTAAGCCCTTCAGAATAACTCAGAATAAAAAACAAATAACCTGCTGACATATTGATCTTTCACAGTTATTATATGGTTCTCCGAGGTTAAAATTGTTGTGGAAATTATAATCAGGTTTAGAAGGCTCTACCATTAATTACTTGTGTGACTCCAGGTTTTTAAACACTGAATTAAAGTGTTTACAGATCTTAGTGATTAAATAATTCAAAGTGTTTGCACTATATAACATGTTTGAAGGGGAGAGAAAACTATGCTAAATACTTTGAATTCATGAGCAAGCAGCTCATTAGCATACCGTGATATTAAATATTTATTGCCTTCTCCACCATAATCAGATCATTTAAGATGGGTGCGAGAAAGCCCTATCCCATGTTGAAGATGGCAATGTTTTATTCATGTACACGCTAATATTCACTTTAGGCCAACCGAATATAAACATATGATTAATATTTCATTAATGAAAAAGTATTTTCTATTTATCCAGTATTTTATGGCATGTTTCCTTTGAAGACAATAAGTTAGATGCTGTAGTTATCCTGCACTGCACAGCTTGATTGGTACTACTCAGGATTGGGTCCTTTATAACCTCACAGCACAGAGATATATTTATAGTGAAACAACAATAAGTGTATTATCCAAGATTAAGATTTAAGAGATACTAAGAAAGGATAATGGAATCAGAAATGGTTACTTATAAAACAAAACATAGAACATGCTCCAACATGAATAGTCTACACTAGAACCTCATTTATCCAACCACACTGCTAGATCTCACCCTTTCCAAGAGGAAGGGGGAGTCAGCCAACTCTTGCAGACAGGCTGGGAGTAGACTGGGTGGACCAGGGCTGTGGAATATGTGCATCAGCACCCCCTCTGGTTATGCAGAGGCTGTAATGTAACACAACTTCAAACTATATTCTATTTCTACTTCTTCTCCATAGCCCAAGGCAGCAATTCCCCTTTGCAGTATTCCCCACAGAAACCATTGGAACCACATTGCCAGGGAGCAGAGAAATGTCACTGGGTTTCACAGAGCTGGTTGGAGGCAAAGGACCTCTGTGCAAATGGTCCTGACCTCCCAGGATCTGTGTGGATTTCAGGCATCTGCAGGATTTGGGGGGCAGTCCCCACTGCTTGTTCCACAGGGCAGTACACCCTCGCCCCAATGGAATGCTCTGGGAGAAATCTCCATGAAGAGAACCTAACAGAGTTTTCTACCCTCTTTATCCCCCTCCCTTGAGATTTCCCACAAAAGAGGGAACCAAGCTGCAGAGATGGGTGAAGACACGGGAAAATAGAGATAGACAAAACAGTGTTGAAAATGCTGGAGGCTGCCTGGAGTCCTAGTTACACTCTTCCCTCTCCTCTTGCTTTCACTCATCGCCCCCATCCCCGTTACCAGCAGCAGCAGCAAATCCTGGTGTAGATAAAGCCTATGGGTGTGACGTGCCAAAATTTGCTGAGAGGGAGACCTAATGTGAGGGAGTCAGGAGAATACAGAACACAAGATTATAAAGTCCTGGCAACAGGTGGGTTAAATGCAACAACGAGATGCTTCATGGGCTTGGTTCATAGCATGCTGTTATGTACTGTGATTGTCAGGACCGGTGAAAAGGGGGAGGGCAGGAGAGACGTTGGGTCACCCGAGTTAATGGCTTAACTACTGTAGGCAATCTCAAAATGAAATATTTATGGACATAGACCTGTGCTGCAGATGCTGGCTTCTGAAAGAGTGAGTCCAAAACTGGCTCTTTGCCGGCCTTTGCAGCTATACGGTAAGGGCTGTTTGGCTTTCAGAACACAAAGAAGCCCGCAGAACACACTGCCCCCATGCTGTCTCCATTTTTATCAGCTACATTTAAGTCACTGTTTTCCATAACTCCAGAGAGCTTTTCTTCACACAGAGCTATCAACCTTTATGCCTTTTTAAGTCTATGTCAAGTATAAGTCATCTTCTTTTCTTCCTTTCCTTTCTTTCTTCCCCCCTTCTTCCCCCATTGGCTTTCTCTGTGACTATTGTCCTGTCTTTGGTTTTCCTGCATTCCTTTTTTCCACATGAACATGGTGGGAAATCTGTTGTACAGTATTTACCAGGCATTGTATTCATTAGTCATCCAATAAAAATATCAAATGACCAGCTTGAGATTGTGTGTGAAAGCAGCATGGCCCGCTCTCTAAGAATTTGCGCATCTTTAATGATACGTATTTTTCCTGTTTACAAAAATGACAGTTATAATGGGCTTTAATCACTTACTTTCACGCTAGCACTTAATACAATTTACCACTCTTTAAACAACACTCAAATTAATTTAGCAGGAACATTCCCCTGATAACGCAGCTTGTTCTCTTCAGCCCAAGAGAGGTACAACACTCTTATGGTGTTAGCCACTTGAAGTCCCTCTCTTTCCCCTAAGGTATAAAAGCTGGCTTTTGGCAGCCAGGACTGGTTTGAAGGTCTCTTCTTCAGCTGGCTCTGGCTCTGGCTCTTTCTTTCCTGGCTGGGAAATGGCTCAGCAAGCAGGGTGTCCTCTTCTTGTGAAGGGGAATTCTGTGTGCCTGAGTGAGGCTCACCTGTCTGCGCTTCTTGCACTCTTTCTGCAGCCATGCTGGCTGTTAACTTCCTTCTCTCGTGAGGATTACCAATCCTCTTTCTGAGTATGAGCTAGCTCAGTAAAAACAGCATAGCTGCAGCAGCATGAGCTAGTCATTCCAAGCCCGTACCCATCCAAGATGCTAGGTACCTACTCGGGGCAGCTAGCCCTTCCTGCTGCTCCATGTTTAGCATGCTAGCTCAATCAGAGTTAGCGAGAGTATGTCTCCTCATGCTGGAATTTATACCTCCAGCTCTAGTGTAGACATACCCTCTCTGTGTCTAGGGAGATCTGGGATAGATCTAGCCAGCTGTGACTTTCCTGGGACTGACTTCCAGAGCCTTCTGATTCGCTCTCTCTTCCTCCCCCTGCACACCTCACCTCCCAAGTTGCATGTGCTCTTTTCACAAAGGATAGGGGGAGGTCAGACATCCTAGATCCCTTGTTTCTTTGCTGTCCTTCTACAGCCTCTAATCCCATTCCCATTATGCCTGGGGGCAGATGGTCAACGGGCTACCAGCTGTCATCTTATTTGTAGTCTTTTCCATCTCAGAGTCTCTGGGTGAAAGAGAAACCTAGGCAGTTACATAAGCAAAACCAAAAAATAATTGTTTTCTAGTGTAATCAACAGAGCAGGTATAAACTGTTCCCTTTCTTCATTCTGCCACATCCTAGACTGTTCTACGAAGAATGCCACAACTATATTAAACTAAGAGGCCAGCTAAATGTTTCAGCTTGTTAAAAGGTATTGTGTGTGGGTTTTAAGTCTGCCATTTTATGCCATTCCTACTGAGTAGTGACTAAGTGAAGCACAAAACCTAAGTGTATATTTTCAAGGTGCTAAAATGAAATAACTTAAAACATGACTGTTAAAAAGAAGAAAACTGAACTTCCAACAACAAATGGTCCAACTTCTGCTGTTGTAGTACTGAGCTGTCTCCATCATTACCTGCAACAGGAACAGAATGCTATTTGCCTGATACGGTAAGTATTTCTGAGACATTTCATCAACCATGACACTAAGTTTTTCCAGGTGTGTAACTTTGGAAGACAAGGCCATTCTTCCTGCTCATTCTGGTGTGGTGATTTTCAATAGTGCCATTATTCTGAAGCTAGTGACAGCATACCATATTTCTACTCTTGTACATCTTTTAGGCGCAAATTACTTTTGACTAAGTACATAGGTGAAGCTTTCACACAGTCTGGATATTCTAATTAGAAAAAGGCTTCAGAAAAAATCGAGGCACTAAGCTTCTTTGTGTCAGCAGAGAGCAATTGATATTTTTCAAATAGACCTTACCTACACCTTAATGCCTGCTGCTTGGAGGGGAGTGAATATGCTACTAAAAGAATGTAGCAGATTGCGCTGCTATGCATCATCAGGGAGGTCTGGGCACCTCTGCATCACTCCCGTTGCCAGGCGGTGGACTAAATCCTGCAGTCCAGCTTACACACAAGTTACATTAAAAAAAAAAAAGACATGGGTGGTGTCTTTTTTCAAAAATGGTGTGCTAAACATGTGTCTAGAAATGGGGAATATTTTGGTTTTGATGGTTCAGTTGCCCCACCACCAAAACTGACCCTTGTGGGTCTGTCAGGGTGAAAGGCCATGGTGAATAAGCTATCTTCTGGCCCCTAGAGATGGTCCCTCTAGATTAGAAGTGGGCACACTGGCAGAGTAACATGGGGAACTTGCAGTGCCGCTGCCTGTGGAGTGTCTGTTCTGTGGATAAACAAAGGATTTAAGTCTCCGCAGCTGTCAATCCAGAACATAAGCTCTCTAGTTTGAGCTGGAAATTCACATGAAACAATTTAAAAACAAACAAAACCCCAGGAAACAAGCACATAAGTGGATGCTCTGACAGTCATACGCAGAACTTAGATATACATGCTGGTTTCAAATTAGGTGGTAAATTTGCATGAAATTTTGTGCACCAGGAAAAAAAGGGGTGGGGGCTGGAATGAAGAATTCACCACATATACAGTTATGTTTTGTTTTTGTTACTGAGAACTCATGAGGGTAATTACCAAAATGTGTTCTCATTACTAGACAAAGCTTAGCAATTATTAGTTTGATCTGATTTGCCCCATTTAGGGCTTAAAAGACAGAGCACACCTTGGGACACTAGGAGAAATACTGCTGTGATAATGCCAGCAGAGTCGATGTAGAAAGGTTTATCTTTCTAACAGGATTTATAGGACTAGATACTCTGTATATCTAGCATAAGAATCATTAAGGCAGGTATGCATCATGGACAAGTGAATAGGGAATTGTAAGAGAGGTTATGATGGAGGCTAAAGAGATCATGCTGAGTGTTATTAGGGTGTCTGGTTATTACGGTTTATCACTAATCCTTTGTATTTTACTGAGGATTGACAAGAGTTTCAAACACGACTATTGATTTTGCATGGCCAACATTAATGTGTCCCAAATTTGGCACCCCAAAACGAGGCATGCAAAATCCCTGGTCACTTTTGAAAATCTTGGCCTGTGCTTTTGCTGTGTGCAATGTGCCTCACATTCAACAGAGATAGACAAAATCCAAATGAAAATAAATACTGGCCTGCTCATTTCTGAAATGGACCCAAATGGTGAATGCAAATCTGAAAGAAGATTGAACCCGAAATGCATGCAAACACTTGAAATTAATCATTTGCTGCCAGACATGATCATGCACATTTTCAAATGCATTTGGCCATTTGCCCAACGAATTTTGAAAACCTAGCTCCTGTTATTGCTAGGAAGAAACGGTTTAGGTTGAAATAAGGCTGTCCACAGTTCTGAATTAAAAAGACTGTAGAAAATCTAAATCTGGAAAAGTTTAGGACATACCTAATACATGGCTCACAGTGTACAATGTATACAGTCCAGCATGCTGAAAATTCCTATAGCACATGAATGTTTATTTTCATTTCAACTGCCTAGAGATGAGGAAAAAATATTAGTTATTTTCATTGCATTTTTTATTAAAAATAAAGAGGAAAAAGCACTGAATAAAGAGCAAATTTACATGGATTTGACACTGCATAATGAATAATGCATTAATACTTAGCTTTGGGAAATCCTAACTCGTAGACCAAGGGATTAAGTAGCCTAATCCACAACATGGAAGTACGGGGGGAAAGTTCCTACTTTCTTCATCAGGTGAAAAATAAAACTGATATGTCTTGAGAGCTACTTGTTTCATAAGTAGAGACTTCTCAGTTGATCAGTTTCTGGTGAAACTTCAGAAGTTTGAGACATTTATTCTGACCAAGTGAAAAGGTTTGTCAAGCTTCAAGATAGAACCTTTCCATATGAATAAAAGGTTTTGTTTTTAAAAAATCTTCAGCCAATCAGCAAGTAGTATATTCATAAAAGAACTAATCAGTTTTTTTAAATATATATATATATATACACACACACACTGTTATCAGACATCTGCTTTCTGACTGGCAGACAGGGGATTTTATTGCATTTCTATTATGTCTGATTTTGATATAATTTGTATGTGCATCTACTTTTACTAGAAGTATTTAGACTGGTGAAATCTCAATCCGGAAAAATGTAAATAATGATTAAATATAGGATTTACCCCCATGTCACTAAGACGAGAGTTCTATATATTTTATATGTCCCCTATTGCCTGAGCATCTCCCAGTATTTACAAAGGTTAGTCACGCAAAACCCCTGTGAGTTAGGGAACTATTGTAATCCTCATTTTACAGGAAGGGCCAAAGGCACAGATTGTGGCCTCTACTGCTACCCTTATTCATGTCGAGTAGTATCTTCCTTGACAGGAATTACTCCTGGAGTAATGTACTACTCATTCTCAGTAAGCAATGATCAGGCCTTAAAGGCCGATTCTGATTCTCTTACCACATTGAGGAGCATCTTCCTCTACAAATGGTCCTACTGATTTCCATACCTGATATGGAGATCAAAATTTAACCCTAAGTGATTTGTCAAGGTTACACAGGAATCCTTGAACTCAGATCAATTAAATCCCAATCAAATGCCTAAAGCACTGGGCCATTCTTCTGCCCTTCCTCGCTTAGGTCAAAGTTTCCAAGTTAGGCAGCTAGATCCAAATTTAGACATTGAATCAAAGTGGCCTGGTAACCAGAAAGGCTGAGCACCCAAAACTCTCCCTGAAGCACTGGGTGCTCAGCCTCACTGAAAAGTAGGTCACTTTGATTTAGGTGCCTACCTTTAACTTGAAAATACTGGTCTGCAGTATTTGGAATAAGTTTTTAAAACATGGCCATACATCAAATTGATCATTTGCCAGATTCAGGGCAGCCTCTGCTTAGATGCACATGATGAGAGGAGGAACAAGTTGCTTCTCCCCATGTTGCAGGATCCTGGTCAGGATCCCACTGGGGAATGCAGTCCCCACTCCTGCCTAGCACCTCTCTGGGGACTAGCTGTCCAAAGGGGTGAGAAGAGGCTGGACGCAGAAATGTCTAAGCACAGAAAGAGCAGCAAGCTGGACTCTTTTCAAAGATAGTAGAGCTACTTTCTGGCATCATTCCCTAGGAGGATTTCTGGATGATTCATATACAACTTGTGCTGATGGCTCCCCCATAACACAGCCCCTTGGCACTCTCTGCAACATGCCTGAGGGTACCAAAAGGAGATTACTGTCCTATAAGAGGATATACCAATAATAACAAACACTAAGTATACACAATGTGCATCATAGGCACACAGTATATACTCTACTGTATGTACACAATATGATGGGTTGATGGTCTCCATGAGCTATGACCTTAGCCCAAGCTCATGAAAAGTATCAAAACATCATGACATCACTGGCAATCCAGATTGACTTTCACTATTAGATGGCAAAAACCACCAGGTACTCACTATCTAGAAGATCTAAAAAATGTGGATTTATCACCTTCCGTACTGTAGAACATTTCTATCTTCTTAATCCAATCAGAATGCAGCTTTTCAATAACATATAGCAAAGGGTTGTAACAACTGCATTAGCATCCATAGGAAAAAAAACCCATCCAAATCAATGTCATTAATCATTTGGTTTAGAAGGAATAGGGGGAAAGCTAAAGGAATAGAAGGTTATGACAGGATAAAAGCCTCCTGCTTTGAAAATAAATGTGTCTGCTTCACCTTGATGCTTATTTTTGATAAGCATCCCAGCTTTGCCTCAGTATGTGTCTGGCAGCAGGACCATTATCCTGTGACAAAGTTCTATTCCATAGACATTATCTTAGTGGAGACAATATGATTAATTTAAGAACACCAAGATGCACAATTTGCCTCAAAAACTCACACACACACACACACACACACACACACACGTATTCCGGTGAAGAGAAGCATAACAGAAGAATTACAATATACTAGTTTTACAAAATAGAGCGCAATTAACCATTTCATTCAAGGGGAAGCATTGCTAGCTTCTTTTAACCATAAGCTTTTCTAGGGTTTCTCAAAGAAAATTGTTTGGTTTCTCAGACTCTTACAACATGTGCATGTCATCACAGCATTCATAGCAGTGAAAAGCATTTGGATCAGTGAGACATATGGCTAGGTTGTGGCATTGAGCACAGTCTTGTACTGGGGAGCCATGCAACTGATGGCTCAAGCCCCAGCTACATCAGAGAGTCAATTTCAATATATGAACCACCCTGATAACTCAGTTCCTTGGGGACGATGCAGATCACAAAGCCCAGGAGGCGGTATGAGAGAGCTGGGGACAAAGCATTCTGTTGAGGGGACCCAACAATGGAATGAACTTCCAGAGACATATGTAAGGGGACTGTTGCCCCCTTACTAACATTCAGTGGGGGTGTTTTGGTTGGCTAGCTCCCAGCACTAGAAGGGGAAGGGTCGATGGGAAATCAGGAGCCTGAGACTGACAGTCCCCAGGAACAATGGGGAGAGGCCAATGCTCCAGATCAGCCTGATTGACAGGGCGGGCAGGCTAATTTGCTAAGGGCCCAAGCTAAGCTGCTGGAAGCAGAGCTGCAGCCCCAAAGCCAGAGCACAGCCCGGAGAGAGCAGACCTGCCCTGGGAGGAGAGCTGCAGCAACCAGAGCCAGAGGGGCCAGACAAGCAGCAGGAAGCAGGTCAGAGCTGGGAGCAGAGTCAAAGAAGCAGCCTGCAGAGCAGACCTGTCCTGGGGGCAGAGCTGTAGCAACCAGAGCCCGAGAGGCCAGAGAAGCAGCCCAGGGAGCTGAAGGCAGAGCAGCAGCAGCAGCCGTGCTGAGGCAGTGTGGAGCTGGAGCTGGGGCTGGAGCAGTCCGGAGCTGGGTGCGGTGAGCATCTGGGGAGAGGAGGGGGACCCTGGGCAGCAGGCCCAGCACAGGGAGACACCTCAGCCAAGAGGCTCCGCAGGCCAGACTTGGAGGGGGATCGTAACCCTGTCAGGGCGGGGGCAACGCTGGGAAAAAGGGTCCTGACACCTAGAGCCTGAGAGCATGTGGCCACCGCCAGAGCAAGTGTCCAACCCGCAGCGTCTCTGCAGCACAGCCAGGGCCTGAGAAGGAGCCTGGGACCTACGAGGAACAGCCTGTGAACTGCCCTGACGTTCCAGAGACACTGTTTGTGATGTTCCCGGCCACAGAGCAGGGTGACGTGTTTTCCTTTAACTTTTCTCATTTTTCCTTATTCTTTTTTTAAATTAATTGTTAATTAAACAACTTGTATTTGCTTTAAATTGTATGAAATGATCAGTGGGTCAGGGAGGTGCCCAGTACAAAGAGAGTACCCTGGAGTGGGGACACCCTAGCCCCTGTCCTGGGTGACCACAGCAGGGTTGGGGGTTGAGACCCCCAGGAATCCTGGGCCCAGCCTTGTCAGGGTTTACGAGGACTCTGCCAGACAGGAGAGTGGAAGGAGAGTCCTCAAGGGCAGGGAGGCCTCTGGGTAAAGGAAGTGGGAGCGAGGACTCAGATCCTTTCGCTAGCCCACTTCACCGGGGTAGTTCAGAAGCCAGGAAAGTTCCCCACAATAGCGGGACCATTCCCCCGCTTACATATAGATCAGGGGTCGGCAACATTCGGCACGCGGCTCGCCAGGGTAAGCACCCTGGCGGGCCGGGCCAGTTTTATTTACCCCGGGCCAATGGGGGCGGTAAGAAGCGGCGCGGGCGAGCGATGTGCTGGCCACCACTTCTCGCCGCCCCCATTGGCCCGGGATGGCGAACCGCTGCCAGTGGGGGCCGCGATCGGCCGAACCTGCTGCGT
>NW_020664439.1:30760006-30825583 GCF_002925995.2 Terrapene triunguis | reverse complement strand
CAGCAGGTAAATAAAACTGGCCCGGCCCGCCAGGGTGCTTACCCTGGCGAGCCGCGTGCCGAACGTTGCCGACCCCTGATATAGATGAACCCAGAGTCTGTCTTTAGGAAATGTTACAAAACCTTCCTCTTTGAGAAAGCCGTTCCACCGTAAGTAAAGCTCAGAATTCCAGCACCCTCTTTTATTTCCAATTCCCTCCTTACCCACCATCCCTCCACTACTAATCCCATCTCCCCCCCACCCCAAAATAAAAACACAGAAAAAACCTACCCCAAGCAGAGTTTTGACCCCAAAAAGGAAGAAGTGCCAAAGACTTCATGGAGCCCACTAGGGACTTCACTGATGTTACTGTTCTTGCATGGAAGGTGCTCAGATACTATGATGGTGGGCAGCAGTATAAAACCCTAAAATAGAATCATAGAAATTTAGGGCTAGAAGCAAGGCCGACGAGATGGGGGGGAAGCCGGTACAAATTACTGGGGCCCAGCGGTCCGGAAGGGGGCCCGGCTTCCCCCCTCCCCCCTCGTCGCCCCTGTTTAGTTGGTCTGCCCTTGCTGGGGGGCCCGAAAAAAAATTTTCACCGGGGCCCGAACCCGCTCTCAGCGGCTCTGGCTAGAAGGGATCTCAAGAGATAATCTAGTCTATCCCCTTGCACTGAGGCAGGATTAATATTCCTAGACCATCCCTGACAGATATTTGTCTAACCTATTCTTAAAAACCTCCAACAATGGGGCTCTGTCTATTAGTTAAAATAGAATCTGTCCCATAGTTATGGCTCCAACTCAACATCCATTATAACTTCTATTTCATGAGCTCAAATTCTCCTTATGGCCTGAAACTTTTTACATGGGGTCTCTGCCCAACAGGTGATTTTTAAATTACTATTTAAATTATATCCATTCTGATGAGAACCAAATTAAAATCTGCCCGGTGGTCAGGTTGCTGTACAGCTAACCCGTATTTACTGATCACATTCAAATAGTAAAACTTCAGCTTGTGAACAAGCGCACTATTCATAATGGTGCAATCCAAATCCCTTTAAGTCAATGGAGGCACTCCAATTGATTTCCGAGGGCTTTGGATAAGGCCCAATACTATACTATAATTTTTACAAACAATTCTGGGTTTGTTTGGTTTTTCTATAGACAGAGTCATCTATGATGGCAGACCAAAACAAACCCACTTCATAAACCATCTAAGCAGAGCAACTCAATAATTGTGAAAGTGAACACCACCTATTCAGGTATGCCCACAATATTAAATGATTGCATTGCATCTACATCAATGTTTTGTCATAATAGCAATGAAATTGTTTTAATCTCTCTCAAAGGAACTCTGTTCCCATCTTAGAAAATAAATGGCTTGTTTTTTTCTTCACCATGTATCTTGTGGCAAGAGAGACCAACTGGAAACATTTTATTCCATTGATATTTTGACAAATTCATTATTGCGGCGATGGGAAAATATTTTTAAAATTTCCAGCAATGGGATTTAGTACCTTCTGATGCTTACCTGGGGCCCAGATGAACTTCATCTGACAGAATCCGGAAGAGAGGAACAAGAAAACTCCATGCATTTTACTTCACTAATTTTCACATGAAGCATCCCTGGGGAGGGCCTGAAGATTTTGCAGTGGGTGAAGTTTACCAGCCCGATCGCAGATTCTGGGAATCCAAAGGGATAAAAGATAAAAGAACTGAACTCTTCTAACATTCAGGGGCACCTGTGCTGCTTTTGGATGAACAACTGTGAAAAATAACATGGCATTATTCCTTGACTGATAAAAAGGGATGTCTTAACTCCAGTCAGAACAAGAACATATGAAATAGGTCACATAGTTAAAAATACCTTCAGGCAAAATAAAGGGTGATCACTTCACACCCACATTGACTATACACCAAGGTGACTTCTTTGACAATACGAGCTATCCCTGATATACACCGGTGCTAGTGAGAAAAATCAGGCCCAAGGGGTTCTTAATTAAGTTTTTTTTAATGTGTTTTGCTAATGTGATTCAGTTGAATGAGCTACAATAAGCCACATAGTAATGCTAAGCTGTTTCCAGACTGAAAGTTTTCTGTACTTCTTGAATATAATTCCCCTGGGGACAGATATAGCCAATTTGGTAGCCGCTTAGGCTAGACATATTCAAAGTCTTGAGGGAAAACTTATAGCTACTGTACATTGGTCCTAGTCTTCTCCAGCAATATTTGCTGTAGGCTACAGTACAAAGGTGATCTCTTTGGAGATTTAGCAGATGCAGGAAAGCAGCTGAACATAAAGTGTGACAAATGAATAGAGAATCAAGAGGTAAAGGGATAATAGAGGATTATTTTTGTCTTGGAAAAGGTCATTGTGAAAGCATATTAAAATGCACAACAACAGTAGAGAACAGCCGTAGGATACCTCAAGACAAAGCTGTTCACATGCAGTGTCAAGCTGAACATACACTTAATGAGAAGCCAGGGTGAAGGTCATATCTCCTATGAGGCTTCTTTGGGGGAAAAAATGATTAATTGTTTTAATGTAAATGCTGACATTAACACAGAGTTCTACTAAACTGCTTAGACCTGAGAATGATGTTTTTGGTCAGTGTTTCAAAAGTTAGATCTTCTTTGTTTTGAAAAAGGAATCTTCCATCAAAAAACGAAACAGATGAACCGAGGGCAATACCTGAATTAAACACATCATCAGTTTCTCATTTTCCTGAGAGAAGAGCACACTGGCAGAGAATGGTAAATATGATAGAATGAGCTTTTAGGTTACTGTTTGTTTGGAGTCTCCTCAAATGAGAAGACTCCCCTACCATAAAACAAGAGGAACATTCCAAAGCATTTTAAGTGTGTTTCCTCCATGAAGACCAGTGCAAAATTCTGCCCAAGTTACCCGAAGCAAATAAATGTGCAACAGGTACCAAAATGCACACTGAACTGGGGAATAAAGGGTTTATCTGCAACTCAAATTACAAACAGAAAAAGCATGTAGGACTGATTCTGCTTTCACTTGCATCAGTGTAAATCAGTGGTGTTTCTCATGAGGTGAATGGAGTTACAACATTATGAAGCCAGCTTAGATAAGAAAACCATCAGACCCTGCGATTCTCTCAACTTTTAGGCCTTCTTCCCATTTCAGTTTTGCTTGAGTAAGGATAGCAGAATCTGGCCTTGTAATTCTTCCCTAATAGCTCAGGTTCTCTCCTGAAGGACAACTAGTGGTCAGAAAGCTGTGGCACACTTCCTTTTCTTTTATTTAATATTTCCTTTGTTTTCATGATAATACAGGGTATAAAATGAGGATGGTTGCAGCTGCAGAATATTAACAGGTAGCAGATGATGTTAGGTACACAATTACACTCTTGAGACACTAGGCAAAGGCAATGCGTGATGTGATGTGAATTAAAACTCCTTATACTTGCTCAGAGCTGTACACTCTCACTTAGCAATGTGTAGTGTAAGGCAGCCTAAGTTAGTGTAACGTACATGCCAAAGAGCTGGAAGAAGGCAAGAAATTGCCTAGTTTAATTTTCACATTCTCACAGGCTCCTGTTTATTCATTATTTTTGCTATGTTCCTCCCTTCTGGCTCCTTGGCTTGCAAGATGTTACTGACACCTCATATTTCACTTTATTAACAAAGGGCTAGATTTCACATCACTTATACTGAATACCATTCTGAGAATTCACATTAAAGTCTATTCAGTGTGAGCATAGGCTCCAGAATAAGGTCCAGAATAATACAGTATGCAGCTGCTAGGGGAAATGGTGGAAATGGTGCATTATAATGCTGGCTTTTATTAGTACAGTAGGAAGCTGAAGAAACTCGTACAATTTTTCAGTTCTGTTATTTCGTTTTGATCATCAGAGATTTTGCACCAGAGTTACTCTGCTGTGGCATTAATCCTTTACAATAGCTGTTTCCATCCTTTCAAACAGTGACAGTAACCCCAACTACATAATTAGCCCTTACGCAGAATGTTGTGACGAGAGGGCAATTAGTTTTATATACATACCAGCAGAAATTTTTACACAGAGGTTGGCGGTGTGTGTGTTTTGAAGCCAAATCTATTTAAACACAGTTTTTAACAATACTGTATTTCACATCCATTTTGTATTAAGTTTCAGCATATTATATAGCAGGGGTTCTCAAACTGGGGGTCGGGACCCCTCAAGGAGTCGTGAGGTCATTACATGTCAGCCTCAACCCCAAACCCCGCTTTGCCTCCAGCATTTATAATGGTGTTAAATATATAAAAAAGTGTTTTTAGTTTATAAGGGGGGGGTGACACTCAGAGGCTTGCTATGTGAAAGGGGTCACCAGTACAAAAGTTTGAGAGCCACTGTTATATAGGGTCAAATTTTCACTGGGACTATGGAAGTAAACCCAAAACATTTTATGGAGCAAACAACCCACCTTCATGAACACGAACTGCATAATTACAAAGGCACACAAAAAGACCAAGGTACAATAACATGTTTTCCTTGTATAAATGCTCATCTTTGCGGGTTACTGTGGATGAATTAGTGGAGTGCTAAACACTTGGCCCATAGTGTTCCATTGATAAGGGTTCTGTAAGCCAGTGGGCCAACTCACCAGCCAGGGCATGACATGAACCTCCCATCAGCAGCAGAAATTCAGTTTCTTTCTTCAGGGATAAGTTGATTTCTGACAATCAAAACAGTCCAACATTAGTCGAAGAGATAAACAGCTCCTGCTACCTGGCAATTTTCCAGGTCCTTTCTCCTAACCCAGCTTTCTTTAAAAAACAATCTGCTGGTCTCTCTCTCTCTCCACCACAGCTGCTTGCTGGTTTATTATCTGAGGCTCAAGTGACTTGAAGATTATCACGTGATTCCTGGCCCCAAACCCATCACTTGGGAGGCAGCTAATCAGTTACAGGTGAGGTTAAGACCACATCCCTTAGAGAGCCATCGCATCTTGTGCACATCAGTGCAGGTGTAATCTGGTAGAAGCTGTGCAGATTCAATATTATCTGACATGGTCATCTCAGCAGTTCAGGGAGATTTGGGAATTTTTATCTTTGTGTTTGAAGTTTAGTCTGTAAATTTCTGGGCTGGGTTCCTCCCACTCTGGGTTCCTCCCACTCCTGTCTAGCTGTACAAAACCTTGATTATAGTCTCTCTGCTCTTGATATGTAATAGTTGTGTGAGTAGCAATAAAAGATTAAGCCTGGGTGGCAGCTAAGCCTAACTTAAAAGGCCACCCAAGCTGGAACAGGTTCAAATCCTCAGCTGGTATAAGTCAATGTAGCTCCACTAACTCCTATGGAGCGATGCTGATTTACAGCAATTGATGATGTAGCCAAGAAGATCTTTTGACTAGAGTTAGCCAAGAAACAGATTTTCAGGTCCAGGAAAAAAAATTTCAAGCTTTTGTAATCTTTTTGTCCCAAATTGAGACAAAAATCCAATATTTCAGAATGTTCACAGGCACGGAAATCCACCGTATTTCATTTTGGAAACATCCAAATATTCCCACCATAGGAATGTGTTTCCAAAACAAAATAAAGCTCACCTGGCAGGCTGCTCGGGAGCCCAGGCTTCTCAGTTCTATAGGCTGCCAATGAGTCAGGTAGGCAGGGACATGAGCTGGCAGGAAACCAGGCAGGTTTCTGATAGGAACCTTCATGGTTTCCATTGAAAGATTCATCAAAATCATCACATTCCCACTGAATGTTTCTGTTTTGATGAATCGGCATTTTCCAGTGAAAAAACGTTCAGCTTGAAAATTTCCAACCAATTCTACTTTTGACATGCTAGACTGTTCAGTGAAAGGGTCAGTCTAGCGCTGGTTTTCAGCAGCACTTTGCGAAGGACTAAACAACATATCTGCTTTCTAGGGTGCAAAAGAGATGAGATTTTCATATTTACTATTTCTGTGCATAATCACAGCACAGCGCTTCAAAAACTCAACTTCTATTGACAAGAAAGTACATTTTATTTTTATATTTGCAGCTACACTGTATCAGCTCTGATTTAAGTGCAGGCACTTGTACAGGAAATCAACCTGTCTCAGCCTTAGAGAAGTTGATTAATTGACATTTCCTTTGCTGAATGTTTAGCCCCCCAATTCTGTGGGATTTTTCTTTCCTTGCATAATGGTTTTAATGTTTCAATTTGGAGCAGTTGGAAGGGTGGACTATTAACATGCATTCTCCTCATGAGGTTTTAAAACATTATTTTTGTAGGTGTCCATTCAAATAATGTTCCACACGCTTCATTAAGAACAGACCTTAACGATAAAATTGTGCATCACAAGCAGCTAACCCTTTGCCCGTATGATTATCATCTAGATTTTTCAAATTTTCTTTTAAAAAAAAATTGGGATCCAGAAGTTAACAGCTGTTTCAGCTACAAAGGTATTGCACATATTGAGAATCTGTTTACACAAAGCTATTATTATGTTTGTATAGACAAAAATCTGGTTGCTTAATTAGCTCTGAGAGGCATGTACAGCAGACTAGATGTTGCCTGGCTAGTATTCAGAAGACTGCAGGTTTACAATGTTTTTTCCTAAGGAAATGCTCTTTAAGAAATGAATCCCCATATATTAGAATAACTACTTTACATGTGGCTCATCAAAGCATCTCAACAGTGAAATGTTCCATTTACCATTCTGCTTAATTAAAATCCAGCTTTGAAATATCTAATTCCACAAGACTTGCATTTGGTGTTAATTAGCTAACAGACAAACTAAAAAATATTTATAGAAACCAAAGCAAGCAAGTGAAGAATCACTAATCTCATGGGATTTAGTAAAAAAAGACCCACTGAAAACTTTAATTATGGATTAACACCGAGTACAGCTACGGATTTTTCTACTGACATCAATTCAGGTGCTAATATCTCATGAAAATAAATAAGGTTGGGACAATCAAAATAGATCATTGTTTTCCAGAAACATTTGGTGCTCCCATTCTCTGAAAACAGGGTCTGGGGATAGACTGACACTGACAGTGGCCAGAGTTTGTGGGTACCAATAAAATACCAGCAACTAATACAGGAAACACAGGATTTGCTATACCAGATCAGAACATTGATCTATCTAGGCTAGTATCCTTCCTCCAGCAGTGTCCAGTCCCTGACAGAGGCATATTAAACCCCTTCAACTCAAATGTGTGGGAAAATTCCTTCCAGACCCAAAACTCTTTGCTCACCCAAAGATTGCGGGTTGGATGATCAGTATCTCAGGTAAGTGCCTAAAAATGAGTCTTGGGTTTCATTAAGTCTCTTTCTCATTGGCATTCAGCACCATTGCTGTAGCAGAATGGAGGGGATCAGAAACACAGAGGTGAGAAGAAGGAAAGATGAATGTAGAGCAATGACAGAAAGACGTCTCTCTCAACTGTGCTGTGGAGACAGAGGCAGGTGATAATGGCAGTGGTTTTTGCTTATAGGAACATCTATCCAGCCATGTGCAGTAGCTGTAACTGGAGGAAATATGAAGTCATTGGTAGTTTCTGTGTTATGGTAATACATAAGCAAGTCACTAATGAGCAGGTTTAAGCCATACAAAAAGCTCAGTATTGTCTTCATAGTGCCTCTACTGCATATACTATATTGTACCGTGCTGGAAATATTGTCTGCTACAATGTTTGTAGAGATGCGGACTTATAATGAATTCTCTATTGAAGTCTTAGTCCTACCTAATTAAAGAAGCTCACATGTGGTATAGATTACAGATGTATCAGCAGCAGGGCACAGAGAGTAGGTAAAAACAGCTGCAGGTCTAGCACACACAGATTTCATTTCATTTTAGCCAACAACAGTTATATTTTTTGTGGAGAAGGGGGAGGAATTTCCTGTGTTCTTGAACTGAGAAAGAATTGTCCAGACTGAGTGGTGTTAGGTTTTTATGAACATCTCATATGGTGTTTCCATACACAGGTACTTTCAATCTATATGAGTTTTACTTTAAAGAAAATGACTCTCTAGGAAAGAGAGAATGTAGAATATTATTGTGTTTATTAAGGTAGTCCCTAGGGACCAACTGAGAATGGGGCCTCATTGTGCTAGACCAGTGGTTCTCAACCTGTGGCCCACTTGCAGCCTAATCAGCACACAGCTGCGGCCCATGAGACATCTTCAGGGCCATACAGGTAGTATATATATTGTGTGGATGGGGACCACATAACACAGAGAGCTGCATATGTAGCCCACAATGGTAAATGGGTTAAGAATCACTGTGCTAGACACTGTAAAACAGTGGTCTCCAACCTTTTTGAATGTAAGTGCAAGATCACTTTTTGAATGTAAGTGCAACCCAGGATCTACCCCGACTCTCCCCGTGCACTCCATTCACCCCTCCCTCCGTCGCTCGCTCTCCCCCACCCTCACTCACTTTCACAGGGCTGGGGTAGGGGGGTTGGAGTGCAGGAGGGGGTGCGGGCTCTGGGCTGGAGCCGAGGGGTTTGGAGTGTGGGAGGGGGCTCCAGACTGAGCCTGGGACAGCGGTTTGGGGTGCAGGAGGGGGTGAGGGCTGCAAGCTCTGGGAGGGAGTTTGGGTGCAGGAGTGGGCTCGGGGCTGGGGCAGGGTGTTGGGGTGCAGGAGGGGGTGGGAGGTGCAGGCTCTGGGAGGGAGTTTGGGTACAGGAAGGGACTCCAGGCTGGAACAGAGTGTTGAGGTGCAGGAGGGGGTGTGGGCTCTGGGAGGGAGTTTGGGTGCAGGATGGGGCTCCGGGCCGGGGCAGAGTGTTGGGGTGCAGGAGGGGGAGTGGGCTCTGGGAGGAAGTTTGGGTGCAGGATGGGGCTCCGGGCCAGGGCAGAGTGTTGGGGTGCAGGAGGGGGTGCGGGGTGCTGGCTCCAGGAGGCGACTCAGGACTGGCCATGGGGGTGTGGCCTCCCACCAGGCGGCACTTACTTTGGGCAGCTCCCAGTCGGTGGTGCAGCGAGGCTGAGGCAGGCTCCCTGCCTCCCACAGCCCCACGCCGCTCCTGGAAGGGGCCAGCACGCCCCTGCAGCCCTGGGGGGGGGGGGAGCATGTGGCTCTGTGCGCTGTCCCTCTCTGCAGGCACACACACCTCCGCAACGCCCATTGGCCGCAGTTCGCCATTCCCGGCCAATGGGAGCTGTGAGGGCGATGCTTACAAGCAGAAGCAGCGCGATGCTTACAAGCAGGAGCAGTGCGCAGAGACCCCTCCCCCCACAGAGGCTGCAGGCCAGGGTTGTGCTGGCCACTTCTGGGAGCAGCGCGGGGCCAAGGCAGGCGGGGAGCCTGCCTTAGCTCCGCTGGCCCGCTGGCCTTTTAGCGCCTGGAGATTGCGATCGACTGGCAGAGGCTCCAGGATCAACAAGTCGATCGCGATCTACTGGTTGGTGATCACTGCTGTAAAACAATAGATTAAGAGAGAGTTCCTGCTCCTAAAGAGTTTACAGTCTAAATAGTCAAGACAGACACAGAGATGAGGAAAGGGATAGAACACACAAGAAGAGTGAACAATGTGAGGGTGGTATATATCATATTAGTTCTACACTTTTTTGATACATTTTTGTTATTTATATCCTTTCAGTGGTTTATGTAGGAGGGGATTAGCTAGATGGAAAGACGGAGGGAGGGATTAGAGACAGTGAAGAAGTGGGGGAGGGGTTGAAGCACACAGCCAGTTAGCACAGGGCAGAGCATGTTCAGAGCAAGATGGCAGAAAACAGTCTAATGACATCAGCAGCATCCCCTGGTCCCTGCTTGAACTGTTGTCTGCAGCTGCTCTGTCAATTTCAATCTCTGGCTTGCTCCCCTCTGAAATTTCTTTCCCAAAGGCTGAGGGGTGGGGACCATGCCAGGGGGTCCTAGAGTTTTGGGGAGGAGAAATCTCTTCTACACTCTTCTGTGTTTGGAAGGTGCTGACTGAGAGCAGTGATCCCAGCTGGGCTCCATTTTACATTTTCCACCCCATCAGTGTGCAGCGGTACCCACTTGAATGTGTCCTTCTCACTCACAGTCATCTTGAATGTAATCACAGGTCAGTCCCCTAGCAGGCAGGCAAACCCTTGCATTTAAAGATGCTGTAAACATAAAACAGAATCATAGTGATATACACCTCAAACTGCAGTAATTATAATTATCTTACACCATAAAAGGCTCAGCGTTACTTTCTGTAAATTCACTCCCTGTCCCTATCAGATCCTGGGAAAACAATTGAAGGTACAGAGGATCTCTTTGCACAGTTGTAAGTGAGACCATAATTCAGCAAAGCGTTTAATCATGGTAGAAGTACTTAAAGAAAACAGAACAGAAGTTAAGATACTGATAAGGGTGGCCAAATCACATAATGCTTCAAGGGATAAACTGATTACCTATGAGGATCAGATTACTGCCTAGATGAGCTATAAAGGCTTTTCGCCTTTTACTGAAGAATCAAGTATAGGCCACTGCCAGAGGTCCCACTTTAAGAAAACACTTAAGCACATACTTCATATTAAGTGTCTGAGTTGAAGTCAACAGGAACACTCACGTGGTTATAGCTAAGCTCATACTTATACACTTTGCTGGATCAGAGCCTAGGTCAAGGGACGTGATTTCATGAACCGGGACGGGAGATATACTAGGTGGGTGAGTGGTCCTATTAAGGTCAGACATGTTTTTAAAATAACTATTAATCTTTTATTAGCCCTTTATAAAATATTTATAAATGGAACTTTAATATAAAGTGAGGCTGAGAATACTAAAGAAAATCAGATGTGTCTAAACTTTTCCAAACAGGTTTGATACATCTCCCATAATGATTACTTTAAAATTAATTTTCTAAGCCTGTTATTACAAAATACATCACTATGATATAGTTATAGTCATCTGTATTGATAAATTAGTCATCATTTTGCATATGAATTGATTTCATCATCTTAATGCTTTCCTATCAGTAACTTAAGTCCCAAATGCTACACAAACACTCCTGAGATCTCTAGACAAAAACATTTACCAATTCCTTTATCTATGCTCTCTCTCAGTTAAACATTTTAAAATGTGAAATGAAGAGTTAGGAGCTAAAATGTAATACATGTATCAATGTTGAGGGAAAAGCAGAGTAAACTGATGCAAAATACTTATACTGATACTAAAGAAAAGGCTTAAATTTACAAACTTGTATAAATGTAGTTACTTTAGCCCCAGCCCTGCAAACACTTATGATGTGCCTAACTTCAAGCACATGAATAATCCCATGGACTAAAGTTAAGCATATGTAAATGCAGGATTGGGGCCAATAGCACCAGTGCTCGATTAGATCTCTGAAGGTGAATCCTTAGGCCTTTACAGAATTTATGGGTGAAATCAGCATTGCTGAGTTTTGGTCTGCTCTCAGTCATCTTCTCCCTGCCCTCTCTTTACTTTCTTCCATTGGTATGGTTGTTGATTCTCTCCATGCTTCACTCTTCTGCAGCCTTGACTCTGTTGTCCCATTCTCCAATTGCTAGTTCGTTTGCCCTGCCACCACCAGCCCCAGCCCAGTTCACCTCCCACCATCTGCTTCCTCTGCTCCTGCTCTTCTGATGCAGGCATCTCTGGTGGAAATCTTGTGACCTGGCTGATTTCCTCCACTACAAAACCATTCTCCCCTCCTTAAGTTCTGAAATCTTCCTAGCTACACAACTCTACTCCAATTTAATTGAATCCCACCTGCCTTTTCACCACCTTTGATTCTCTCCTCAAACCCTCCCGTCCTCCACTTCTCTCTCTGCACAGGATCTCACTGATCTCTTCCAAGAGAAAATTCACAAAATGTGACAATCTTTCCCTTGCCCCAACTTGCCTTCCCTTCCCCTCCTACAACTCTCTCCCCCTTCCCCATGGTCAGACACAGAAGTTTCTCATCTGTTCTCCTCTAATCACTCTACTTGCCCAGCGACACAATTGCAACTCATCTCCTGATTGCCCTCATACCCACTCTCATTCACTTCCTTACTCTTCTCCTTAACCTCTTGCTCTTCTCTGGGTCTTTCTTCACACAATACAAGCATACTTTAGTCTTTCCAATTTCAAAACCCCACTTGCCTCTCCACTTACCATCCCATTCTACCTTTTCTATTTCATCTCTAAGCTCATTAAATGCATGGTCTATAATCGCTGTCTGGAGTTCCTCACCTCCAGTTCTATTCTAGACCCTCTTCAATCCAGCTTCTGCCCCTTGCACTCCACTGAAACTGTGTCACCAAAGTCTCTAATGACCTCTTCTAATGTGCCATCCTCATTATTCTTGATCTGTCAGCCACCTATGACACAGCTAACTGTGCTCCTTTTCTTGAAATCTTGTCGTCCCTTGGCTTTGTGAGGCTGTCTCTCCTAGTTCTCCTCCTACCTTGCTAATCGCTCCTGCAGTATATTGTTTGGAGGGTATTCTTCATTCCCCCAGTTAAATTATTATGGAGGTTCCACAGAGTTCTGTCCTTGGTTCCCTTCTCCTCTCCCTCTACACCTTGTCTCTGGGTAATCTCATCTCCAAACACAAATGCAGCTACCATCTCTTGCTGGCAACTGACAGACCTACCTCTCCACTCCAGACCTTTCTCCTCTTCAAACTGAAATCTCAGACTGTCTTTCTGACATCTCCTTGTGCATGTCTAGCCAGCAGCTCAAGCTCAACATAACTAAAACAGAGCTCTTAATATTCATCCCAAGCCATCCCTGCTACTTCCTCTCTTGATCACTATGGACAACACTACCATTGTACCTGTCACTCACACCTACAACCTGGGTGTCATCTTCGACTTGAAACTCTGTATAGATCCTCACATTCAAGCTATATCTAAATCTTGCAGATTCTTTCTTAATATCATTTCTAAAATATGACCTTTGCTCTCCATCCACACCTCTTAAACGCTCATCCAGTCTCTCATTACTTTGTGTCTTGATTACCGCAACTTCCTTTTCTCTGGCCTTAACAAAGGCAGTCTTCCACTACTCATATCCATTCAGAAGTCTGCTGCAAAGATCATTTTCCAACCTCATTACTTTGATCATGTCACCCCACTGTTTGCATTCCTCCACTGGCTCCCCCTTCTCTATCCCATCAAAAACAATCTACTGGTCTTCACTTTCAGTGCCCTTCACAGCCTAGCATCTTTCATTCACTATCGAGATATTATCTCCTACCTTCAGTTGGCCCATGAGGCCAGCCTCCAACACTCACTTGTTACATTTTCAAACCAGTTCCTTCAGGCTTTCACCCATGTGCCCGTCAGGCTTGGGAAAAGCTCCCTGAAAAAAGCTACCTCATACCTCCACAAAGCTACCTCATTGTCCTCCTTCACAATCCTCCCTTTTCTGCAATGCCTATAAAAAACATGGCTAGGCTGCTGATGCTCTGAGGCTATTGCCTGTCATGCTGACCAATATTGTTTCACTATTTCCTTGTACTCTCCCATCTGTCTGTGTCCATCTGTTGTATCTTGTCTTATATTATAAACTCTCTGGGACAGGACCCATCTTTGTTGTTCTTTGTTTCTATAGCACTTAGGACAATGGGGTCCTGATCCATACATAGGTCTCCTAGGCACTCTAGTAATACAAATAATAAATAAATTAAATAAATCCTGGCTTCCTTGAAATCTTTGGGATTCAACAAGGCCAGAATTTCATCCCCAGTCTTTACCCTCTGCTCCCATGTTACTCATTTGCCATGCACCTAGAGAGAACTCTCTGTAAGTTCAGCTACAGGTGCTGCAGGGGCAGGTGGCCCTCTTTGCCCAACCTCCAAGCAGGATCTGACACACATGGAAGAGACTCTCCACAAGGACTGCCCAGTGGCAAGGGTACTACCTTGAGGTCAAGTCTCTGTTCTCACAAGACTACCTGTGTGACCTTATGCAAGCCACTTAGTCTCTCTGTGCCTCTGTCCCCCATCTGCAAAATGGGGATAATAGCATTCAGGGGTTTTGTGAGGAATATATTAAAGATCATGAGGAACTCAGATACTATGGTAATGGGGACCATATAAACACCTAAGATGCAGATCCTGAAAGTACAATGTCTCCACACACATTGCTAGTAAAAACCACATATGCTGGTCAAACTGGATAGCAGAAATATTGGAGCCCAAGCAACAGTCTGATGGAGGACAAGTCAAAACATTTGTGGTTTTCCAAGTCCAGTCTGAGTTTAAGCATGGAGAATTCTGTCACTATTCACAACAAACTTTGTACCCAGAAGGGCATAGATAGCTCTAATCCTCAACCCTAAAAAACATTTAAACCATTTTTGACTGCATGGAAGGTTTAGCACCTGTCAGGCATCTACATTAGTTCTTGAAACATGAATTGTGTCACTCAAAGGAGCCGATATATACTCTATGAGAAAATGACTTTGATCAGAGTTGAGGAATGGGTTCATAATCTCTGATGGATTGGGTTAAAGAAAGGAGTTTATCAGCAGTCCAGGGATGCAAATGAATGTAGTTCAAGCTATTAAATAAATTATAGTGGGCAGTGCTTAATGCTGACATTCAACACAGTGTGCTGAGCTAAGGTATTACCATACACTGGATGAATTATGTACAAAATCAAAGGCGAGTGTCACAACTATCCAAGAAATGAAGATGCATCCCTGTCCAATTTACACACTTGAACACCTTGCAGTGGTGATGTCCATCCCTCTTCTCAGGACCAGTACAAGACCCACGTGCCACTGAAATCCCACTTCAAAATAAGTCGTAAATGGAATCTTAGGCATAGGCATAGGCTTTGCACTGCTCCTTTTCAAAGGAGTGAATTTCACCATTTCTGAATATTATATTTTTAAATACAATATGAAATTATATTCAATAATTAGCACTTTTTAAAATGTCATACAAAATCCTTTTCCTTAGAGACACATTTAGGAGAAAAGGATGGGGGACAGTTTTAAAATGATAAATTCTAAGTGGCACCGTAATACATCTGAGCAGAACGCCTCTGAGGACTCAGCTCCTCCTACCCCTTTGATTTGTTCTAAGCCCAGATGAATCAAGAAAACTACACACATTCCATCTTCACTTTTGTATGCAACCATTGAAAATGGTTCCTCCCTGTGAAAGAATGGAGATAGCAGTAGAGTCTCTGACTCAATAAAGTGGAGGCCTTGGAGAGGCTAGCCAGAACAGGGTCAGGCAAAACAGCAAGATAAAATTCTTTAAACAATGTTAATGTTATTTTAAATATTTTTAATTAATTCCTTTTTCTTTTGCTATGGCCAGAATTTTCAGAAATGGCCACTGCAGTTGGGTACCTCCGGTTTTGAGTATCTATCTTGAGATCCCTGTGATGTTAAACTTGGCTGGATATCCAGAAAATGAGGCACCCAAAACTAGACGCCATTTTTCAAATGTGGGCCCAAATTTTCCACTGGTTGGTTGGCTTCCCTTTTGCAGAAACAAAAATGGGTGCCTATTTTATTTGTATCCACATTTCCTGGTCGTTCCTGTGTTAAGGGGTGGGGTTTTCCATTACCCATCTTCCACCAAAGTAGGTAGGGGCTGCATCTCTTTCACCTGCCAGAAGCAAATTGCTGGAAGAAAAGGACCCATAGCCTCCCCGCTGCCTCATCAAAGAACCCACCAATCTCCCTCAAGTGAGGATTTCCACATCATGCATATTGGGCACTCATCTGACTAAGCACTAATAATTGCACACAGTTCACTGCAGGCATAATGTTGGGCCAAATTTTGTGGGTACCAGTTAAACCAACTCTCATCTAAACTCCCTCCAAGAAAGCAAGGCCTGATTGTGGCTGAAAAGTACCCTGTCGTGTGTGTGTGTGCATTATACTTGCATGCATACATACATAACAAAGAGGAGAAACAGTGGAGTATGGGACTGTGGCTGAGTTTTACTGGCATGAGTTCTAGGGATGAAATCCTGGGCTTACTGAGGTCAATGGCACAACTCCCATTGACTTCAATAGGAACAAGATTTCAACCTAGAAGACCATATTACTCACAAATGGCAAAACCACCAGTCAGTTATTCAAGTCACCCCAAATAACTGCAAGTAACACCTCTATACTTCACCATGCCATCATGTATTTTTATTGGTGTATGCCACATATCATAGATAAATTGGATTAGAAACACTTTTTTAAAAGGTTTTAGTCCAAGTTTTTGTTGCCCTCCACCTATAAAACCTGCGGTCTTGGTTACTGCTGACCAACTGTACAGAGCTCAGAGGAAAACATAATGAATGCATTTTAGAATATTCTAAAAACTAACTAAAATATTTTTCCTACACAGAATAATATCACAATTGTAAGGATATCTTCAGATCTTCCATGGCTAGAAGCGAATGAGATGGCGGGGTGAGAGTGTATGAACATAAGCAAATCTTGGATTTGATTAGTCAAAATGTCAATGTGAGAGTGTGACAGAATGTACCCCCACGTCCACACCCTACTCACAGTTGTAATAATCTGTGTACAATGCATGCCTTGTGAGATATCATCTGAAAACTCATAATTTGCTGATCAATATTGTCTTGATAAAATATGTGGGGGAACATTGTATGTGAAGTTATAATATTTCCCGGTATAATGGTATTAACACATGTTCCAAACCACAGAAACAGATCTGTCTCAAACAAAGGAATTTGTGATCTGCTTAATTTGCATTTAAACAGTAAAGGTAGATAAGGAAACCTAACAGGTGAGGAAAAGCAGCAGAGACCATCCTTCTCTATAGATTTTTTGTCTCCAGAATCTCAGCTGGAAATATTTTCCAAGAGGGGGACTGACACTGTAAAAAGGAGAGACAAACACCCCGAAGCACCCCTCCTCTCTCTCTCTGTCCTTTGATTCACTGCACCAGAAGGGACAACAGAAGCAGCCATTGAACTATAGAAGGGGTCCTGGCCTAAGAAGTTTTGTCAGTAAGACTGCTGAGAGCGTGTGGTGGGACACCCTTGCTTTAAATTTAACATGGTTTGTTAAGTTAGGCATTAGTTGCATTTTATCTTTATTTTTCTTGTAACCATTTCTGACTTTTATGCTTCATTACTTGTACTCACTTAAAATCTCTCTCTTTGTAGCTAATCAACTTGTTTTATTGTGTTATCTAATCCAGTGTGTTTAAACTGAAGTGTCTGTGAAACTCCATTTGGAGTAACGAGGTGTGCACATACTATTCCTATTAAAGAAATACTGATTTTATATGAATATGTATTGTCCAGGAGAGGGCTGGGCAATACAAGACATATATTTCTGGGGGGAAATCTGAGACTGGGAGTGTGTTGGGGTCACCTTGCAGTATAACCAAGGCTGGTAAGAGTCAAGGTGTGGCTGACTGCCTGCAGCACACACAGAGACATAGCTGGGAGTGATTTGCATGCTGAAGGCTGTTTGTGAGCAGTCCAGACTGGAGGCTACAGCAGCAAAACATTGTAAAGGGCACCCCAGGTTAGTGAGCAGGGGCGACACATCTACTCAGTATGGATTGTACCCTGTGTATGTCACAGAGGGCACCTAGATTTTGTTTGTGAGGTGGCTCAGTAAAGTAAGTGCAGTTTCATCCCACACTTATTAATCAGTCAGAGTACTGGGTTTCTAACATCATTTCATAACTTAAAATACTTTAGGACTGTGACTTATGAATTCTGCTTTCTGGAACAAATGTCCAGCCTTCGAGATCTTTTTGTACGGTTACTAAATGGATTAGCATAAGTGACATTACAGTGCTAACAGAATCACAGCATATAAGTGAAAGAGATGGCAAAGCCTTGAGAAGTGAAATGGATTAACAAGATGGCAGAATCAGCTGCATATGAAGAAACCGGATATATAAACTACAAAATGTAAGGTACTAGAGGATATTTCCTTTTTTTTTTTTTTTTAATCTTCAAGTTAATGTTTGAAAAAACTCCACCATCAGACATCCAAATTACCAGCTAAACTACAAATACTTGATGCACCACGAGGCACCCAAAATGATGACCTTCTACTACAAAAACACAGGACCCTACCCCTCGAACAAAGAGAGACTCTCCACAAGCAATGACAGTATTGAGGCTTTTATGGGCCCGCTCCTGAAAGCAAAGTTCACTCAGGCAAGAAGTCCAAGGTCAGCAGGACTTGTCATGTGAGCAAAGCTACTCATGTGAATAAGACTCTGTAAGACTGGGTCCTACGTCCCTCTATTTCCCAGTCACTAGAAAGCAACATAATCACACACACTTCAGCAGACCTTGTACAGAGGAAGATAATTCAATGGTCACACTTAAAAAATTCTATCCTTTTGGAAAAATTCCACCAATTTGAGAACTATTCGTTATACCTGAAATAGTGAATACAGCTGGGACTGGGAGCATGAGGCAGATGAAATGTTGTTTTCTGACCACTCTGACTAACCAGTCTATTAAATGATGTTCATCCTAAAACACCCCAGACTATACAGCCTTGTTTTCACTAGAAATGGGTGACAGCAACGGGTGCAGTGTTGAACACAGCTGAACTGCAAGCATAACCAAGGACAAATTGTGTTCAGCACCATTTTAGTAACCATAACCATAGACAAGGCTTATGACGCAGTAGGATTCCAAGGTCTATAACTACTTCCATGACACTGAAAGCTGGTAATGAAATTGCTCTCTCTGCCAACAAAAACTTTGTAACTGACAAGCCAAGACGCTGCCTGCTGAGTTTGAAAGTGTCACAACTTTAGCCAAACTGGGCATTTTAAAACAAACTAATATTTGAAGGAGGGGAAAGAACATGCGATTTCTCCCTCAAGTTCAGCCTTTGACTTTGAAAGAGTAAAAGCTGCTTTATTTTGAAGAATGGCTTAATAAAAGTCCGTTTCTGTCTAAGTTCTGTCAGTTTCACATGCAGCAGACTGAGCTTCCCAGCATGTCAGTTACAAAGGCTCTGCAGGCAGAGTAAGAGCAAGCTGATGTTTCTTTCTTAAAAGCAACTACAGAAAATGGGAGACCACATGGTACAATGCTGAAGCAGAGCATACAATTATGCAGCGTCAGATGGGAGAAAGAAAGCGTAAAGAACTGCAGTATAGCATCGCTCTCACAAGTGCTATCTTCTGTACATTTCATTACATCCAATTTTCTTTTCAAGGCTTTATAACTTGACTTTCTAAATTACATCAGGCTCAAAGCTGGCATGTGGCTTGTCAGACTGGAGGCACTTCAGTTTTCCTTTAAAAAATGATTTAACTCTCAAAGACACAGATTAAATTTTAAATACTGAATTGTCATTGTTCTTTAAGGATCTATATGCATTTTGTTGTTATTTGTATTTCCAGGGGTGGATTTTTGGTTTGGTTTGGGGTTTGCTTGGGGTTTTTTGTTTGTCTGTCTGAGGGGGAAGGTTTCTTATAAAATGGATGAGTTTTAACTGTGAAAAGTGGCTACTGCATATGGATATAAATTATTTCCTCTTGAGGTTTTTGAGATTGACAGAATTAACATATGATGGTAGCATAAGTATTTGAATAGTATCACACCAAGCTTAGAGTAAATGTAGACAGCAAAAGATTTCAGTGGAAGTGCCCAATGCTTAATACCATTATCATCATATCTTGATGGCAGGACCCAGAGAAGATTGGAAGTGTGTTTCACTCTGGGTAGTAACATATAAATCACTAAGAGCTCTATTGGATCCAAAGGAACTGAGCATCTATTTTGATGTCAGTAAAAGAGGTTTATTTCACAGGGAGAATCTCACCTTTCACAATGACACTGTAATGGCAATAAATGCAAGTGTCTCTACCCTGTCAGTGGAAAATATTTTTCCCCAAATAGGATTTTTAAGTTGCTACTGGAATCGGTTTAAATAAAAAAATGAATTGAAAAAACCTTAAAAAAATGTAAGGTCTAACTTAAAACTCCCCAGAAAAGGATACTTAAAGCTCCAAGACTAATTTTCCAGGACATGCTCCTGTACCTGGATATATCTAACAACACTTAGCACGTCAACAGCACTTCTCATTAGGAGAAATTCCCAAGTGTTTTACAAGTGTTAACCAATCAGATCATATATGAAAAAGTTCCATAACAAGTATTATTTCACCCCCAGAATGAGGGAAGTGATATAGCATCAATGAATCAAGATGTAAAGACAATGAGAACTGAAACAGGCCCTTACAAAAGAGCAAGAGACACCATCTGGACATACAGTGGAACAGGAAGCAAGATATTCCACACTGATAAGGCCTCAAGGTCCAGCTTTGGTTGCCACATTTCAGGAAAGATGTGGACAAAAAGGAGAAAGTCCAGAGGAGAGAAAAAAATGATTAGAGGTCTAGAAAACATGACCTATGAAGAAAGATTTAAAAAATTGGGTTTGTTTAGTCTGGAGTAGAGAAGACTAATGGGGGGGCATGATAACAGTTTTCAAGTACATAAAAGGTTGTTACAAGGAGGAGGGTGAAAATGGTTCTCTTTAACCTCTGAGGACAGGACAAGAAGCAATGGGCTTAAATTGCAGCAAGGAAGCTTCAGGTTGGACATTAGGAAAAACTTCCTAACTGTCAGGGTAGTTAAGTGCCGGAGCAAATTGCCTAGGGATGTTGTGGAATCTCCATCATTGGAGGTTTTTAAGAACAGGTTAGACAAACACCTCTCAGGAATGGTCTAGTTAGATACTTAGTCCTGCCTAGAGTGCAGGGGACTGTACTAGATGACCTATTGAAGTCCCTTCCAGTCCTACACTTCTATGATTCTGTGTTCCTGTACCAACACAGTCCAGTGTTTGGTATGTACCTTTATGTTTGATCTTCACAAATGCACCTACACCATGTCTTTCAGGATTCATATATCCATGCACCTACTGATTGGAAATAGCCATATATTCACTATTAATACATTTTGGGGGATAGTACAACCTATTCTATGGTTTTAAACTTAAATGCCAAAATACTTAAATACTTGGCTCAAAGATATCTGATTTACCCAAACCTTTAACATGCTCACAGAAGTTTTCCTGAGGGCCATTTCAGCAACAGTTTTTCAACAGTTCATCTGTGGTATTAAATCTTTCTGAAGATTCATTTTGCAGTGCATTCCATTAAGATGCTGAGGGAACTATTAATCATAAGACTAAGAGACTCTTAACCAATTGATGGTTTTATGGTTATAGTTATTATTAATCATCAAGTTTTATTTTGCTTTATTCTTTATAATAAAACACTTCATTTTTTTCTGCAAATCCTTCACTCCTAGTCCATCATATTCCCAATTCTATTGCTTCCATATTTAATGCAAAACATTTAAAAAATAGATTCATAAGCAGGTAATTAACAACTTTCTGAATTTGAGTGCTAATTTTACAAGAAAAAATGTGAACATGGGCAATAGATGGGGATTTAACAGCATGCGAGCTGATGTTCAAAATAAATTTCAGCATCAAGAAAAAGCTCCTTCAATGAAGGCTTACTTGCTCAGTAAGAATTTCCATGGCTGCTCGGATTGTGCTACATTCCCATGGAATACCAAATTGGTAGCATCAAAGAGATATTAGATCTCTCTCATAGCCAACTGGCTTTATATCATGGATCGGGCCATTAGGTGCATAAACTCCACTACCTCAGGAGTAGCCCAAGTTCCAGTGCAAGTAGACACAGGGCCGCGAGCCCCTGTGCCAACTGCAGAACAGATGCTGATCCGAGGGCAATTTCTGGTGCTATCCAATGAGGAGGGGAAGGATGACTCCAACCTGGATCTTGAGGAATCCTGGAGGTTCTGTAGCGACAACGGGGGAGCCAATCAACCAGTCAGACTCATTTGAAGCCTAATAAGGAGGCAGCATCGGTGCCAAAGATGAGTGGGGAATTGGCACTGAATGAAACACACGCCCACCTGGAACTTGGAGAAGCACTGGCAGATGCCAGTACCGAACTCGAAGATGGGCTCTGCTGCCAAGGCAAAATAGTGCCACAGAATGCACCAGCATTGAGGCCTGGCATCGACTCCATAGTTAGCGGGCCAGATGGTGCTGATGGACTCAGTAGCTCTGTGACACAGTCAGAAGGTCCAGGAGCATAACGAAGGATAAGTTGGTAGTATTCATAGCACCGGAAAACTCCTGAACTAGCAGAGTGTCTGGAATTGAATATGACATTTTCAAAAAAATCACTGGAGATGTCTTTAAATATGCTGTGCTAACTACTTATGTTAAACTATCTGTTCCCTCTTGTATTTAGCTGTGACACCCTAAGTACCTTTCCCAGACCTGAGGAAGAGCTCTGCGTAGCTCAAAAGCTTGTCTCTCTCACCAACAAGAGGTTTGTCCAATAGAAAATATTACCTCACCCACCTTTGACAAAAGTTACAGTTTGCACCCTTCCACCTCACAGGATCCCAGAGCCTGGGCTCCACCCTGAATTCAAACATCGACACAGCAATTTTACAGCCCTGCAGCCCAAGCCCTGGGACCAGCTGACCCAAGCCAGTTGCAGGTGTTTAATTGCTGTGTAGACATACCCTAAGAAGCCAAACTGTGTTCACACATCAGTGTAAGTCCGGAGTAACTCATTTGTCTTAAGCAATATTATTCAGTACTTACTTCGGTGTGAGAGCAGAACTGACCCTTAGTGTTTTCAGTTCTCTCACCCTACTCCATTGTACTAAAATCCTGGTAATATTGCTCCAGTGAATTGGCGCCATTAATTGTGACTCAAGCATCAGTTAATTGTGTGCAGGCCATTTAAAAATGTTATTTTCAAAGGTTTATTTGCTGTGATGAAGCAATTTATTGCAATGCTGAAACCAGGCTATTTCACTAACCTGTGTTCATCTTCGGCTCATGGCCTCAGACTGCAACTGCAGATGATCTGTGTCTGAATGGTGGCACTACACTGCAACAGCCCTTCTGCTGAACCATTATCATTGATAGTTCCATACCTTTCAGGAGAGGCCTACATGGAAAAAAAAACATCAAGGCCATTTTTTTTTCAGCTGCACTCTGTGACAATTAGGCCCTATATGTTTTCCTGCCGTTTTACAAAAAGTGGCTTAGCTTCCAGATCAGCACTTTTAATATAGCTCAAATTAGTTTAGCTATAGCTCAAAAACACTTCATTGTTTCAGGTTGTTAACCACAATGTCTTATAAAATGAAGCATGTTTACTGTCATTTTGAAAAAGTCATTTCTTCCTTTATGAATTTGGCAATGAAGAATTTAAAAGATACCGGTGTGGGATTGTTATCATGCACAAGCCAAAGCTGTCAGGCCTCATTACTTCCAAGACAAAAATTACAGAATAATGTATTAAATGCTCGAACAGAAACACGCAGTGCACCATCTCAATACTATGGTAATGGGATGACACCACCAGCCTCTACTCTGAACTGCATCTGCCTCTCCTCCCCCTTTACACTGCAGCAAACAGAACTCTGAAGATGATAAACATTGAAGTCAAAATCGAACAGCTGTATTTATTACAGCAGCACCCAACAGTGCTGCTATTGGTACAAGCTTATTACAGCCATTATAACAACTCTTCTTTGTGAAGAGGGGCGGGGGAGGTTATAACTTGGCAGTTTTACTTCTTATCTAGCTAAAATAATAGCAGATGGTTCTCAGTCCAAAATAAATTTCTCCTTATTCCCTTTTCTTCTTTAATAAATAAATGTCTTTGTTTTAATAGCATATAAAAATCTGCTTTCAAGCTGCAGCTAAAAAAAACCTTGATTTTTAGAAACAATATTTGACAGCCTTTTCATCCTTGTTAGAGTTTGGTGCCTAGCTCTTTATTTTAAGTTGGTTTGTTTTTTCCCTCCCTAAACAGGGGAGTTCTTGGACTTCCATGAGCAGCTGGTGTATGTGTGAAGCAGCTGCATTCCATAAGCGATTCATCTCAGGACAGCCCCACTCCTCCTCATCGCAGCCAGAGTCAGGAAGTTAAATGGCTGCAGTCCAGACCTGCCTATGCTGGTGCAGTAAAACACCAGAGGAAAGTGTGCAGACAGTATGCACAAAAACTATATAACATCCCAAAGTGACTGCCTCATTGTAAACTCCCCAAACCCATCAGCCTTCCTTGCTGGTTCTACTGATTTTTTCCCAATCCCCAATTTTTCCCCATCAATTCTAATCCACCCCACGTTCCACTAATTATCTATCCCTACACTCAGTTATTCCCCTCCCAGTCTAACACCACCCGTTCTCTCCAGGCCAACCTCTTCCCCCTCATCCCTCACAGACAGGCTCAGCTCTCCCACTCAGCTGCTGCTGCTTCTCTCTCCTTCTCTCTTTCCCAGGGCACTTGCTCAGCACTCCATCCCCCAGCTCCCTCCATGTCTCTCCCTAGAGGAGGAGGAGGAGCAGGTGGTATAGAGTGCACGGATTGGCTGTCAGGGTCAGTTAGGGGAAGAAGTCTCAGCCTCTGTCCCTGCCCACCCTGACAGCTACCAAAAGCCCTGTTGAGAGGCTAGAGAGATGGAGTTGGATCCTGAATTAAACCTCTATACAATATATACCTGGTTTTGTATATATCCAATTAACAAATTATATGTCAGAAGTGGTTATATTTCTCTCTAAACAGCTTATTCACCCAGGATGAAATTTACCCATACATAGGGAACACTTGCAAGGCACGTAAGCCCAATTTAAGCATTATTTTGATGGTTTAAGTGGAATTTAGATAGCCTTAGGACTTTTGTGTGCTCTCTCCACTGGGATGAATTTCACCCTCTTTGCACTTCAAACTATGACCTCCCATACAGCTTTTCTTGGAGCAAATATCCTTGGTTTCTTAATGCTTTGCTCATCCTTTTAGAATTACATTCTGATATCTAGTAGCGCTGTATTAACATAACATGACCAAAGGAGATCAATAAATAAATATGTGTGCACTCTACACATGGATAGAAAACTAACCTCTTTCACTATAAGTATGTGATATGACATGGTACCACATAAATAACAGAATCCCGGAAGTTGTGGAATAGAACCTTGAAAGCATTGTATATTTTAAAGGGGGGGGGGGAAGGAGCTATAAATTCAGATTGAGTGACTGATATTATTGCTGGGGGAAAGGTAGTACATATTTATTCCTGCACATGAAAACAAAGGCATTGCTACATATTCTCTCAAAAGACTGAAAGAGAGGGTAATTTTAAAAGGCCTTTTGGCAGTAACACTAACTTGGACTAGAACTACTGTTTCCAGGAGAATGGATTAAAAATCATTTTGACTTTACTCCCCCCCGAACACGCCTCTGAGAGCTTCCAAAAGAGTATATGTGATGAACCAGGGTGCTAAAACAAACATATTTGAATTCATATCATTAAGCTGTTAAAACATACAACAGGAGCTTGACCATCAAGGAGTTTGCACTCACTCACTCACTCGTTTTTTATTTTAAAGTGAAAATTGTCATACAGTTAGAGCCAGACTTTCAAAAGTGCATTTCACCCATTGTGACACTTCATGGCCAGATTTCCAAACAGCGCTTGGCACTTTGTGCTTGTTTACGAAACTGGCCACTTATTTCAGTGCATAAATAGAAGCTGAGCTCTTTTAAAAATCTGATCCCAAATGTTCATAAGATGTATCTTTGAGACAGGCTGTTCACAGCATCAGTTTGCAGACAGAAGGGTCTCCAGTAGAGATTAAGGTCTTCCAAGGGCAGTGACTCATATTATATTTACCTACTACTGCCAGCACTAATAGGACACTGGGGGATGAGGACAGAGATAGCTTTTCTCCATTCAGATAAAGGGTTGGAAGTCCTGCTGCCCCTGCTTCTTGTTGTGATTCTCTGGTGGGCCCTGCTATATGAGTGGCTCCCCTTCCCACTGTTGTGTTTGAATTAAGCACACCACCATGCTGTGCATTACAAAGTGATCAGAACACTCTTCACAACACACAGCATGGTAGTCTGAGCAATTAAAACACAAGAGACAACAAAGGGCGGCCATGGCCAGCACCCATGCCCACCTGAATCCCTGTTCCTGTGCTGGTCCTCCTAGTCCTGGTCTTCTCGGGTGTTGAGGTCCTCCAGATGGTTCTACAGATCTAAGTTCTGCTTGGTCCTGGGTCCCCTATGAGCCAGGATCTAGATCTATAGCTCAATGGCATTTGTATTTAATCTATCTTTATTCAGTGTCTTATGGAGCCTACAAGCCCTGGGACCGCCTAGAAAATAGCCCATGTGGTTGTTTACCAGTAGGTTAGTCCAAGCCTGTTTATCCACAAAGCAGAAACATCCCAACCAGTGGCAATACCAACTCCTCCTTCCCACTGCCTCCAACCTGGCCTGGAGGAACCACCTCTGGAGATGAAGGGTAATAAAACTTATCTGCCCATCCAATCCTTACTCTTGCTATTCAAACTATCAGTAAGGTGTTGGCAAGTTCCATACATACTAGTATTGTTTTGTGTGATGTGGACACCTGCCACCGGGAACTGACTGACACCAAGCTCATTTTACACAGACCACCAGATAAAGGTGCTAACAACTTTCAGTCACTATTTGCCTGAGCTAGTGGGTTTGCATTTTAAGCAGAACTGTGTAAAAAAAATTGTCACACAAAATGAAACTGATAAAATTACTCTTCATGCCAGGTTTTCTAGACATCACTAGGAACAGCATAGAGAGCAATGGGGTGGGTTGATAAAGACCTTTATGTGTTCATGAGTAGTTGTGATTTTTCATCCCCATAATAGAAAGATTATATTGTTCAGGGATCATTCTGCTTAATCTTTACTCATTGAAGGTTTTCTGGCTTATTTCAGTTTACACTGATTGCATCCACTACCTGCAACTTTGTAACCCTGGTTCATTTAAGAGTCCTGCTGACAACCAAAAAGATTGTGTTTGCCACATTGACTTGCTGATTCCAAAAGCCACACTCCTTTTCACTCACAAAGAGCCATAACATTGACCCATGGGAAGCAACTCTCATAGACATCCCTAAGAGGAAACACTGTGCAGTGGAACAACAAATATAGCCATAGAGACAAGGTGGGTGAAGTAATATCTTTTATTGGACCAGCTTCTGTGAGTGAGAGAGACAAGCTTTTGAGCTTCATACCTGAAGAAGAGCTCTGTGTGAGCTTGAAAGCTTGTCTCTCTCACCAGTAGAAGGTACTTCACCTACCTTCTCTCTCTACTATCCGGGGACCGACATGGTTACAACAACACTGCATACAAATATAGCCATACGCAGATATTTTAGGCAGAAATCAGGATCGTGGAGAAGCAATTGCAAAAAAAGAGAAGGAAGAAAATAGTGGGAATATTTTTTTCTAAAAGGGGGGGGTAAGGGGGGGGAAGAAACTGATAAAGAAGAGAACATAAAGAGGGAGTGAGAATTCAGGAGGACAGAATTGGGAAAAGACAAACTAAACATAAGACGGCAGATTTTCAGAAGTGCTCAGCATCCTCAAGTGGAACCAGATACTGAGGACAGCACAATTCCCTTATAGGCACCTAAATGAAGTACCTAGATTTCCAAGAGTGATCAGAAACCAGCAACTCTCATTGTTCTCAAACTGGAAACTTGCCCCATTGTAAATACTGACTAGCTCTTACAACGTTCCCATTGCTGCACTTTCCTTCTTAACTTACATGGTGCTTGGCCACTTCTCTGGACCTGGTTGCATACCATCCTGACTTGGTTGCGTACCTTGGGCCCAGCCTTCCCCTTCCACACATAAGAGCATACAAGGAGAAAAAGCTGCAGAGGCCTTGTGGTGGCCTTTTGCACAAGGGTGAATTTCACCTCTGAGGCCTGTGCACCTTTTGAATCTAGGAGACTTTCACACTGCGCCTCTTAAATGTGCAAGTGGATGGCTAGAGCCAAGGTTTAGCTCCAGTCTGTATGTAGACAGCTAAAGTTTCCTGGTACCTGGATGAGCCTCAGACACACTAAATCTCTGGATGTTAGAAGTACCCCTGAGAATACACAGCTAATTTGCTGTCTGTTAACACAATATTTTAACACCTGTTTCATCTGTCCATTCTGCTGATGCAGCTTTCATAATTTATTATCTGAATAGCATTGCAGTATATTCAAAATTTTAAACGTTTAAATAAAAGGGAAAGTTAAAGATAAAAAAAACCTTCATTCTTTCTAGCTGAGTGTATAAAAAACTGCTCTGCATGTTGCAAGCTCTTAGTAGAAATCCAGACAAGTGTCAGCTCTTTACAAGCATGGTTACAGGCAACCAAAAACAAAGGGAGTCAAGTTGTTCATGGCATGAAGCTAACATAATTGCTTTCTACATTTTTATAGCACCAAGGAAAGTCTTGACCCTAGCAAGCAAACTGGTAGGAAAATATGTCTGACCTCAGGGCCAGCCCACAACATTTTGGCACCTGAGGCAGGGAGCTCAAATGACACCCCATAGCCCCTCGCTTGGGCCAAAACTTTGAAAGGTCTTAGTTCTGCCTTCTTCCTGTTCTACTTCCCTCATGGTACTGCTCTGCTACCTACCCCAATAAAAGAGAACTAACAACTTAAAATGCCTTGTTCACAAATTTTAAGTAACACTTAACTTTCAAATGCCTGAACAGCAAATGCAACTTTTCTTGTCTGCATAGTAAACACTGGCATTTTTATCTGTTTGAATAATCAAAGTGGTGCTTTCCGTGCCTCCTTAGTTGCAAAGATTTGAACTGCTTCCTGAAGGTCCCCAGTCTGGGCCAGCTCATGCTCTATTGAGATGGTTGCAAGGCCGACCAGCCTCTCCTGTGTCATTGTGGAGCTTAGATGTGTTTTTATTAACCTCAGCTTGGAGAAACTGCGTTCTCCACTGACAACTGTTACAGGAAGTGTTAGAAGTATGCACAGAGCAACAAAAGCATTTGGAAAGAGGGTGGTCATCTTATTTGTGCACATATATTCCAGAAACACTGAAATGTATCTTGAAAGGGCTTTCAGTTCATCACCTAAATCACTCGCATCAATATCGCACATGTCATCATGTATCAACACTGTCTCTAATACCCTGCATTGCTGGTATAGGTCTTCTTCAGGTATAGTGAGGTGTTTTGGAATATCATACAACATCCCAGATATACTGCTGTGTTCCTTGAGCTGCATGAAACGTTCTTCAACTGACTGTTTTGCACAATCTAGCACCTGGTTAAAGAATTCAACTTTGAATTGTTGTTTGGGGTCTCTTATGGATTTATCCCATGCCTCATAATCAAAATGTCTTCTTCTTCAGTGACTCTTGTATTCTTGAATGGGTGGGAAAATAGCTTCAGTGTGAAGTTCCTCTGCCAACTTCTGTACACTCTTCAGAACGTTTTGAAATCCCTCATCTGACTGGTAAGACTGTAGGTATGACTTTGCTTTGTCCAGTTATTCCATTGCTCCAGATATATCAAGGTCAACACGTTGGAGTCTCTTGCTTACAACATTTATTTCAAACAGTATGTCATGCCACAACACTAAGACACACAGAAATTTGAAGTTATGTTTCTGGTGATTCCATTTCCCTCTGCCACTGTTCTCCCATGAACAGTTCCTGTCATAGCATTATCCTCCGTAATAGCAACCAGGGCATCATCTATCTTCCCAATTTGGTGTTTGATAGGCTTTATCGCCTCCACTCAACTTTCCCATCGTATGGTACCCAGTGGTTTCAGTGTCTAGAGGATGTTCCCTGATGTTGCTTCAAAATTTGCCATCGATGAGTTGATGCAGAGAAAAATACATAGATGCTTTGAATTCAGCAGCCTCACTAGAAGCTGATGCTGCATCACTGACCACCAAGTTCAATGAATGAGAACTGCATGGGGCAAAAAAAGCTTGAGGGTTTAACTCTCGGATCCGTGTCTGCACTCCTCTGTTCTTTCCTCTCATGTTGGCACCATTATCGTAGCCCTGACCTCTCGTGTCAGCTATTGCAATTCCCGTATCTTCCAGCTTTTTAAGAAGCACATTTGTCATACTAGCTCCTGTAGTATCATCAATGTCAATAAATTCTAGAAAATGCTCTCTGACAGTCACCATTGCAGGGACATTTTCACTAGGTTCTGTTGTTGTTACAAAACCACCATTAAAGTCATTTGTTCCATATGGCTGATGTCAGGTGTGCAGTCCAGAATAACAGAGTAATGTCTTGCTGACTTCAGATCTGCCACGATCTTCTGTTTGACTTTTGTTGCCAGTAACTGTATGATCTCATTTTGAATTGTTTTTCCAAGGTAGTGGTGTGTGTACATTTCTTGGGTGGTGACTCATCTTAGATGCTCCTGGAGTACAGCATCAAACTCAGCCATCAGCTCCACAATTTTAAGGAAGTTTCCATTGTTTGGCACATACAGCTGATCTGAAGTGCCACGCAGTGCTAGGTTTTGGATAGCAAGAATTCTCAGAATGGCAGTGAGTCTTTTCAGAACATTTTGCCAGTAAAGAGACTCTGATGCAATCTTCTCTAGATGCTGATCATCTATGGTGGCCTTTAACCTTAGTCTCATCTCAAGCTCTTTCCACCTATGGAATGCTCTCTGGTGATTGCTGCCGTCTCATGGCATGCCAGATTTCTAGCTAGATTTTTCCAGTCCTTTGTTCCAGTAGAACCCAATGTGGCTGGAACATTAGACTGGAAGAGTTTGCAACGAAAACAATATACAGCATTCTGGGTTTTTGAGTACATAAGCCATGGCCTCTCCACTTTATCACCATTGGGGATTTCACGCCAGTAATGTGATGGATGGAAATTTCTATTTTCATTGCCTTTGGGGAATATGAAGTTTTTCACTTGCTGTGGTCCATGTAGTACAAGGAAGTCCCTCAGGCTACTGCTCAAGTGGGTCCACAGTCCTGGATCATCTAGATTTAAGGAACTAAATTCAGCAGCAGCTGTTTCTTGCGCCTCCACCCCACTCTTCTCTGATCTACACTTTTCTTCAGAAATGTGCATGGTTACATCCATTTGAGATGGAGATATGGATGTTGCAGTAGCTGCCAGGTCACCTGCACTCTGACTAACTGGAAGATCAGGCATCTCCTCAGCACTCTGATCCTCACTGGGCTGGAAGATCATAGACCGTGAACATCTGTGTCTATGTATCTCAGGAGAGCTCCTTCCTGCTTAGATAGAAACGCTTCCTTTACTTTCTTTCTTTTTCTGAATGCTGCCCCACAGGGGCGTTTTCTTCTTTCACTTATGACTGCTGTTCTGTGCCAGCTATAGTGATTCTCAACATTCAATTGAAGGGGACAAATAAGCAGGCTGGTAGCAGGGCCTGAGTGAGGGAAGATATCAGTGTCTTAAAGGCCTAACTGGCTCCTACTACTTCAGTTGACTGCCTGTTCTCCTCAAGTGGGTTCAGGGAAGCAGTGGGAAACAGGAAGCTCCCTGAGAAGCTGGTGTTAATCAGTCCAGGCTCCTGGGGGTGCTAGAGAGGTACATAAGAGTCTCCTTCTCCTCCCTCTCCCTGCAGCTCCTGCTGCTTTCTGTTATTCCCTCTCACCTTTTCTCCTGCCTGTTATGTCTCTTGTGCCCTCTTTCCTCCAGCACAGCACTCCACTATCTCTGTGCATCTAGAGCAGAGAGAATACATAGGCACCAGCAGCAGACACAATTTTCTACACTCTGGGTCCTAGTGGCATCCCCCCCACAGATGGCATCTGAGACAGCTGCCTCAGTTCACCTCATGGTAAGGCCAGACCTTTCTGACCTTCAAGAACTCCCCCTCATAGCAACTTTCTCTAATCTTAGACAGATTCACCCACAATGATTGATAAGTATAAGAAAATGAATTTGTGAAGAAAAGTGACAAGGCTGAAATTATAACCAGCAGAGTCATTTGTTAATTTGTCTAGTATCTAGTTGTTGAGGGATTACAAAGTGCACATTTGACCCAGGGTATGAAGCATTTGACCATGATCACCCACATTTTCTTGGTCAGGAGAGAGGTTTCTAGTGGTTAAAGCATAGGCCTCAAAGCCTGCGATTCAAGGCTCTATGAATGCCTCTGCCACTGACTTGCTGTGTAACCTTGGACAAGTCATGTGAACAAACTGAGCCTCGGTTTATCTTTTCAGAAAAATGAGTAGAATTCCCAACTCTTAGAGGTTTTGGAGGCTTAGTTAATGTGTGTGAAGCACTTTCAGTTCCTTGGAAGAACAGTGCCATAGAACTAAACCTGGCAGAATTCAGGGTTTTTTTTTTAAATAATTTCAACAGATATCATCGATGTTCAGTTTTAATCATTTTTCTCCATTTTTGTTTATTTAAATTTTCACAAGTGCACAAAATTATTAATTTAAGTATTTTTAGATTTGTATCCATTTAAATTTTCACGGTTATGGGATATTATGGGGGGCTGGGTCAGACCATAATTATTTAATGACAGTAGATGTAAAGACTGAAAAAGTTAAAACTCCATAACCTTTAAAACGCAAATTGTCAACATCACATGTTAAAATATACAAAGTAAATATATACTTAAATCACACTCTAGTAAGTTCTCAAGCAGAATTTTCCTTACTTTGCCTATCTGTAAGCTTTCATTATCAATGGAAATATTTTTCCCTCAGTTTGTGTATGTACGGAAATCAACATTTACCAAAAAATCTCTAATCCTTCCAAGCCTACATATAAGTGCAAGGTTTTGTCTCTATTATGCCATTTCCATCCTGTCTGTGCTGCTTAACTCCCCATAATAACAATTTCAATGAGATTTAAACGCAAGCAGTGAATAAAGAATAGACCCTGTTATCAGCACAAAGCCTTTCTTCATTGTGTTACTCACACAGTGCTCTATCATACCGCATGATGTATGGTGACTTTGAACCAGTGAGCTATCAAAGCAATAGTAAGCAGAAATTATAATAATGTGTTTCAATTAGGACTAAACACTCAGGGCCAATTCTGCTCTCATATATGTTTGCAATTTCCTTGCATTTAATGGACATTGCACACATGTATCTGGGGGTGCAATTTAGTACTTAGTTTGAACAAATGCCCATTGGTGCTGGAAATGAGTAAAAACAAAGTACTATTAATAGGTATAGAATTGGCTAGAAACTTCTATTTTTATGCAGTGAAATTAATGTATCATCCAGGGTTCATGGTCTGAAGCTGGCTGTCCCACTCTTATGGCATGTCTACACTACAGAAACTTTTGCTGACGCACGTTACATCACCACAAGCCACCACGGTTAGAATATCACTTATGCACGTGCATAGTTGGCTCCTTGCATCGGCATGGCACATACTCACCAGGAATACTTGTGTCAATGCAATGCGGAGCACCACAGATAGGTATCCCAATGTGCAACTCATCACCATCCAGCACACTGTCTTCCAGGATGTTTGGCAATGCATGGTGGAACAAAAACAAATCATGCAGTGGTGATTGGGAGCAAGGGGTCAACTTCCAAGCTTGAAACTTTCTCCATCCCATAACGTCATCTAGATCCCATAATTTTTGTGCCTTTTTAAAAAATCCCTCCAACCTGGTCAGCCCTCTTCGCTCTCCACCATCTCTGACAGAAGCATGGAGCCTGCACAGCTCTGCACTACTTTCATGAGTATTTGCAGAACCACAAGAAGAATTGAATCAGCGGGGAACATGACTATTTCATGGAGGACAGAATGCTGTGGGACATAGCAAGAACCAATTCAAGGCTGTTGGTGGTGTTCAAGGAGCAGCTGTAGATGGTGGAGCGCTGTTTCTGGTCCTGAAAAATGAGCACTGACTGGTGGGATTGCATCGTAATGCCAGGTTGGGATGATGAACCGTGGCTGCAGAATTTTCGGATGCACAAAGTCACATTCCCAGATCTTTATGTCAAGCTTGCACCACCATTCCAGTGCAGGGACACCAGAATGAGAGCTGCACTGACAGTGGAGAAGTGAGTGATGATCGCACCATGGAAGATTGTAATGCCAGATTGCTATTAGTTAGTGGGAAATAATTTTGGAGTTGGAAAATCTACTGTGGGGGCCATTGTCATGCAAGCATGTAGGGCCATTAATTGTCTCCTCCTATGTAGGACTGTCACTCTTGGTGATGTGTAGGACACAGTGGATGGATTTGCGGCAATGGGGGTCCTGAACTGCAGTGGGGCAATAGATAGCACTCATATCCTTATTTTGGCACCAGACCCCTAGCCATACCTTGCCACAGAGGACACAATAGAAAGGGCTACTTTTCTATGGTTATGCAAGCATCACCGCAGATGCTTCACCATAGAATCATAGAATCATAGAATATCAGGGTTGGAAGGGACCTCAAGAGGTCATCTAGTCCACCCCTCTGCTCAAAGCAGGACCAATTCCCAACTAAATCATCCCAGCCAGGGCTTTGTCAAGCCTGACCTTAAAAACCTCTAAGGAAGGAGATTCCACCACCTCCCTAGGTAACCCATTCCAGTGCTTCACCACCCTCCTAGTGAAAAAGTTTTTCCTAATATCCATCCTAAACCTCCCCCACTGCAACTTGAGACCATTACTCCTTGTTCTGTCATCTGCTACCACTGAGAACAGTCTAGATCCATCCTCTTTGGAACCCCCTTTCAGGTAGTTGAAAGCAGCTATCAAATCCCCCCTCATTCTTCTTTTCTGCAGACTAAACAATCCCAGTTCCCTCAGCCTCTCCTCATAAGTCATGTGCTCCAGCCCCCTAATCATTTTTGTTGCCCTCCGCTGGACTCTTTCCAATATTTCCACATCCTTCTTGTAGTGTGGGGCCCAAAACTGGACACAGTACTCTAGATGAGGCCTCATCAATGTCGAATAGAGGGGCATGATCACGTCCCTCGATTTGCTGGCAATGCCCCTACTTATACAGCCTAAAATGCCGTTAGCCTTCTTGGCAACAAGGGCACACTGTTGACTCATATCCAGCTTCTCGTCCACTGTCCTAGGTCCTTTTCTGCAGAACTGCTTCCTCCATTCGGTCCCTAGTCTGTAACAGTGAATGGGATTCTTCCGTCCTAAGAGCAGGACTCTGCACTTATCCTTGTTGAACGTCATCAGATTTCTTTTGGCCCAATCCTCTAATTTGTCTAGGTCCCTCTGTATCCTATCCCTACCCTCCAGCATATCTACCACTCCTCCCAGTTTAGTATCATCTGCAAACTTGCTGAGAGTGCAGTCCACACCATCCTCCAGATCATTAATGAGCATATTGAACAAAACCGAACCCAGGATCGACCCTTGGGGCACTACGCTTGAAACGGCTACCAACTAGACATGGAGCCATTGATCACTACCCATTGAGCCCGACAATCTAGCCAGCTTTCTATCCACCTTATAGTCCATTCATCCAGCCTATACTTCTTTAACTTGCCGGCAAGAATACTGTGGGAGACCGTATCAAAAGCTTTGCTAAAATCAAGGAATAACACATCCAGTGCTTTCCCCTCATCCACAGACCCAGTTATCTCCCCATAGAAGGCAATTAGGTTAGTCAGGCATAATTTGCCCTTGGTGAATCAATGCTGACTGTTCCTGATCACTTTCTTCTCCTCTAAGTGCTTCAGAATTGATTCCTTGAGGACCTGTTCCATGATTTTTCCAGGGACTGAGGTGAGCCTGACTGGCCTGTAGTTCCCCGGTTCCTCCTTCTTCCCCTTTTTAAAGATGGGCACTACATTAGCCTTTTTCCAGTCATACGGGACCTCCCCCAATCGCCATGAGTTTTCAAAGATAACGGCCAATGGCTCTGCAATCACATCCGCCAACTCCTTTAGCACCCTCGGATGCAGCGCATCCGGCCCCATGGACTTGTGCTCGTCCAGTTTTTCTAAATAGTCCCGAACCACTTCTTTCTCCACAGAGGGCTAGACACCTCCTCCCCATACTCTGCTGCCCAGTGCAGCAGTCTGGGAGCTGACCTTGTTCGTGAAGACAGAGGCAAAAAAAGCATTGAGTACATTAGCTTTTTCCACATCCTCTGTCACTAGGTTGCCTCCCTCATTCAGTAAGGGGCCCACACTTTCCTTGACTTTCTTCTTGTTGCTAACATATATGAAGAAACCCTTCTTGTTACTCTTAAATTCCCTTGCTAGCTGCAACTCCAATTGTGATTTGGCCTTCCTGATTTCACTCCTGCATGCCTGAGCAATATTTTTATACTCCTCCCTGGTCATTTGTCCAATCTTCGACTTCTTGTAAGCTTCTTTTTTGCGTTTAAGATCAGCAAGGATTTCACTGTTAAGCCAAGCTGGTCGCCTGCCATATTTGCTATTCTTTCTACACATCGGGATGGTTTGTTCCTGCAACCTCAATAAGGATTCTTTAAAATACAGCCAGCTCTCCTGGACTCCTTTCCCCCTCATGTTATTCTCCCAGGGGATCCTGCCCATCAGTTCCGTGAGGGAGTCAAAGTCTGCTTTTCTGAAGTCCAGGGTCCGTATTCTGCTGCTCTCCTTTCTTCCTACCAACATCAGTGCTGGCTGGTTAGGGAAGGTGCATGATGCTTGTGTGTTTAAGAACACAGGACTGTTCAGAAAGCTATAAGCAGAGACTTGCTTTCCCAACCAGCAGGTTACCACTGGCAATGCTGAAATGCCAAAAGTGATCTTGAGGGACCCAAACTACCCCTTCCTTCCCTGGCTTATGAAGCCAAACACTGGCCACCTCAACAGCACCAAAGAAAGATTCAACTACTGGCTCAGCAGGTGCAGAATGACAGTTGAATGTGCTTTTGGAAGGCTGAAGGAATGCTGGCATTGTTTACTCACAAGATTAGATCTCAGCAGAAAAAAACATCCCAATGGTTATAGCTGCCTGCTGTGTCCTGCATGATATGGGAAGCAAAGGGGAAAAGTTGCCGCCAGGGCGCAGGAAGGAGGTGGAGCAGCTGTCTGCTAAGATTGAGCAGCCAGACACAAGGGCTATTAGAAGAGCTCTATGCAGAGCTAAACAGCTCAGGGAGGCTTTGAAAGAGCACTTCAACAGTGAGCCACAGTAATGTGTTGTTGTGTACTGTGCTCTACCTAGCCTTGCTGCTTTGGATTTGCTAGGAATTGTATGGTGTTTGGTGCACATCTATGAATAAAACACTGTCAGTACCTATTAATTTGTGGTGCTTGCTGTACATTTATGATTATTACACTGTGCTGTGTTCTTTTCTCTGGTCCTATGAGTTATGTCACACTGTACAGTAACAAGTAAGTGAGTGCTTTCGGTACCGCTAGGCATTCTGCAGCATATGTCTGGGACTAATAAAGATGAATTATTTGCTAAACAATAGAATTTTATTGAGTAACAAAAACACTTCACAAAAATTCTGTGCAAGTTCAGAGCAAATACATTACAAATTTAATAAATTTATGGAACAGAACTTAAGAAGGGGAAAGAACATTCATGTCCATTTTATGTAGGCAATCAGAAACCGTGGCTCCCACAAGTCAGTGTATGTGACACTGTGGTTGTCTTTCATGTTCCCTGTGGTGGAGTGATAGGAGCAGGGATGCGGCCCCCAATACCATGTGAAATGTTGAGGGAGGGTGTAGGAAGGTGCTGTATGGACTGCAAAGGGAGGCCAGCCCATAATTGTCCACAAGAATATGTAGTATTTGTGTTTGCTACCAGAGAAGCTCCTGGAGTATCTCCCTCTCCTTTTTCTGCTGGGACTCCCGGGCCTCTCCCCTGTTTGCCCTTTCCTTCTTCATATAGTTTTTAATATTCACCCTGCAGGCCCTCTGCTCATGGTCTGATACAGAACTGGCTTGTAGTATCTCACTGAACAGATCATCCCAAGTCCTTTTCTTTCTCTTCCTTATCCAGCTCAGGCATTCCACAGGTGTGCCATCAATACATCTTTGTACTGGGAAATACATTTACACACTTACCTAAGGTTCCTTCCCCTGCACTGGGCTCTCCTGGGCTTGACTTTCTGGACTGCGGTGGAGTCTCAAATAGATTGTGGTTTGTGGCATAAATGGACTCCCTGGTCACATGTTCCCCATCCTCCTCCTCTCCCTTCTCCTTTTCCTTGCTATTCACGGTAGGGGCCTGTGGCTAAGGCTCCTCAGAGGTATCCACAATGGTCTGTAGGGTGGTGGTAGGGTTTCCTTCATGCAGCTCTTTATAAAAGCTGCAAGTCTGTGGCTTGGCACTGGATTGACTGTTGGCCTCTCTGCCCTTCTGATATGCCTGATGCAAGTTGCTTTGCTTTCACATGTCACTGCTGCTGATCCCTGTCATACCCCCGTCTCCTGCATCCCCCGTGCCATCTTCTCCAAAATGGGTCCATTTTCACAAGTAGTAAAATCAGGTTTATTTTCAAGACAGAATGGGACCAGTTTCCATGCAAAACAGAGCTAGTTTCTGAATGAGCAAGGGTAAATTGTCTAAAACAGAGATGGTTTTTACATCACTGACATGAACAAAAATCAAACCACATTTTTGCATGTTTTCAATTTTTAAAATATACCTATAAAGCAAAATTGATGGTGGGGAGTCAGAGTGCAAAATTATCCCAAGTAAAACAACAAAAATGTTCATGCCAAACTCTGCAAAACAAAAACTGAATTTTGCTTAACTCTTGCTTAATTTTGCTTTAGTATCCTGTGTCAGATGGGCTGGTGGTCCAGCTCCTCAGAGACAGGTCCACATCCCTACCCCAAAATAATAATTTTAATTTGCAGCATTCTAGGCAGTATCAGGAGAGAGACCCAAGACTGAATAGGCACAAACAATGAACTGCCTTTTACCTTTGGACTAATTTCTACAGGTCAGGGTTGAGCCATGTTGGTGGGAAGCATAAGGAACTTGTACCATTGCTGTATACACACTACTTGCTTTGAGGATAAACAGAGAAATAAATCCTTCAGGCCTGCCAGTCTAATATGTTTCACAAGCACTGAAGTTACTCAAAGAAAAATAAATGGACAGCGCTTAAAACTATCCATAAGTATTACAGACAGCAAACTATCAGTGTTAACAAAATGTTTTATTGCTGAAGGTATGCTATTAATTTGATACAGTAGCCATTACCCTGCACTCAAGACCATAGAACAAGGTCCATGGATTGGGTTGAAGAAAGCTGTTCATAAGTAGCTATGCAGGGATGCTTCAGCTTCAGAATTTCATCTCACCAATGGAAAGCCCAATGTGACATTAACAAAATACATCGGGCCTCTTTTGCCAATATTATGCTAGTAGTTCAATGTCAATTCAAGTTTTTACCACTGCAGAAGAGCTACATTTATCTTACATAAAATTAGGAAGTAAAGAAAAAAGGGCCATCTGTGTCTGATCTGATTTTAAACAATTGCACTCAAAAATTATTCAAATCCTTTCAGATTCATAGCATTTGGAATAGTCATGTCCTCATTTATAATCCCAGACAGTAGTCATATGAATTGGACAGTTTTAAATCACATTTTCATGACAATGCTGTTTGAAAGGGTCAGTCATTTGAACAGCTTTTGTCACGATTTTACTAGCTGTCAAGTGCTCTTTCTGGTTTACTTTTAATAAGTCTACCAGTGAACTCTCAACTTCTCTGACTGTTGAAACATTGTAGGTTTCACTGACCCCTGCTGATGTAAGAGGATGCAAATTATACCACTCACTGCTATACCCTAGCAGGGCAGCTGCACCTGAGTGGGGATTCACAACTAGGGAAGAACAGATCGTGTTGTGCTCCATCACTCTCCACTGAGGTTTCTCCAGGGATATTATATTTAAAGAGCGGTCATGGCTCCACTCCACAGGAGTCCTCAACTCCCAGAGAAGATTGTGTAAGGGATGTACTGAACTTTGGTCATATCCCTTCCCTTGACAATGCCACTTCCATAACTGTGCAGGCAAGTTGCTGGTCCCTAGTGGAGAAGGGCATATTTCACTACAATCCTCCTCCAGATATATATCCTATTGCTAAAGACCTTGTGTTTTCACTGTGTAAACCAGTGTAAACCAAGGGGGGAAAAAATCAATCTAATTTTATATTTGTAAGTAAATGTAAAGTTTACGCAAGGTGCTTGAATAGGACGGGAGCAGAGTGGGAACTGGGACCAGGGGTTGGATTCAGATCACAGGAGACAGCAAGAGCAGGATCCAATACAGCATCAACACTTACTGACTTAAGTGGTGGATGCGAGCCAAACAAGCAACTGCAAGCCTTGGGCATTCCAACAGGACCTGACCTTCCAGAATTGGTGTAGTTGCTGCTTCATCTATCTCCCTTGGTGAAAACAGAGAAGTGTCAGAGACCCAACAGCCCCATAGCCCCAGGTTCTAGACTCACTGAAACGAAGGACCTGCACCCTTGGAACCTTACACCCTCATTTCCTTCCTCACAAAAGTATTGAGCTTTCTTGGCTGCCTGCCCTGCCCATGTAACTTCTTGTTGCCAAATCCCTCTGACAAACCTTAACACACACTTCCATGGATACAAGCTCTGTGAGTCCATGGACCCACTCTCCCTGACCAGGGCCTAGATCAACAGACTCCTGGCAATAGGAACATAGTCTGCCCTGTATTTTAACTCCCGGATGTCTATTTGGAACAGATACTGTGCACTGCTGTTGATACTTTACTGCAGCAAATAGTCACATTTTTAAAGATTTCTCCACCAGTTCTCAACTTTTCAATAGCACCAACGGCTGACAGCCACCAAAAGCCACTGTTTCTGCCACCCCAGATTTCCGTAAGAGAGAAAATACATTTTCCTATCTCTTGCCTCTTCTCTCCTCACTCTCCAGTTGTCCATTTTTCATCCCCGCCTGAAATGGCATCCTCGGCAGGATCAATCAAATCAGTGGTAATGCCGGAAGAAGAGCTAAACTAAGGAGGAAATTTTGCATATTTATAGCAAATCTAGTCAGAAGAAAACGAGGCTCAAAGTATGTCTACACAGCAGCCGGTCTGGTGCTACCCAGTGTGGATAGACAGACACGTGCTAGCTCTCCTGGAGCTAGCACACTAAAGACAGTGGCATGCCCACGGTGGCATAAGTGGCCACCCTACCCTCTGGGTACATTCTTGGGGGGGTAGCCTGAGCCGCCATAGCCACACTGCTATTTTTAGCACAGAGCTAGAAGATTTGTCTACCTGTACATGGAAGCACCCTTCCAGCTGCTGTATTGTAGACCTACCCTTAAAGTCCACCTCTGCGGCGTATGGTCCCTAGCTTTAACCAACATATTGTAAGAAAGAGATGGCGAACAAGGCAAGTTTTAAACTATACACAGTATTATTATAGTATTTCATGACATTCAACTGCTAACAAACCAATACAAATTAAATTCTGAGTAGAACTTAATAAAATCAAAGAACATCAGCTTCATTGCAGTGGAGCAGAGCTCTGCTATATTTAAGGTTGAATTTCACTCACTGTTTAGGAGACAGTTCATAGAATCATAGAATATCAGGGTTGGAAGGGACCTCAAGAGGTCATCTAGTCCAACCCCCTGCTCAAAGCAGGACCAATTCCCAACTAAATCATCCCAGCCAGGGCTTTGTCAAGCCGGGCCTTAAAAACCTCCAAGGAAGGAGACTCCACCACCTCCCTAGGTAACGCATTCCAGTGCTTCACCACCCTCCTAGTGAAATAGTGTTTCCTAATATCCAACCTGGACCTCCCCCACTGCAACTTGAGACCATTGCTCCTTGTTCTGTCATCTGCCACCACTGAGAACAGCTGAGCTCCATCCTCTTTGGAACCCCCCTTCAGGCTGCTATCAAATCCCCCCTCATTCTTCTCTTCTGGAGACTAAACAATCCCAGTTCCCTCAGCCTCTCCTCATACGTCATGTGCTCCAGACCCCTAATCATTTTTGTTGCCCTCCGCTGGACTCTTTCCAATTTTTCCACATCCTTCTTGTAGTGTGGGGCCCAAAACTGGACACAGTATTCCAGATGAGGCCTCACCAATGTCGAATAAAGGGGAACAATCACGTTCCTCGATCTGCTGGCAATGCCCCTACTTATACAGCCCAAAATGCCGTTAGCCTTCTTGGCAACAAGAGCACACTGTTGACTCATATCCAGCTTCTCGTCCACTGTGACCCCTAGGTCCTTTTCTGCAGAACTGCTACCTAGCCATTCGGTCCCTAGTCTGTAACAGTGCATGGGATTCTTCTGTCCTAAGTGCAGGACTCTGCACTTATCCTTGTTGAACCTCATCAGGTTTTTTTTGGCCCAATCCTCTAATTTGTCTAGGTCCCTCTGTATCCGAACCCTACCCTCTAGTGTATCTACCACGCCTCCTAGTTTAGTGTCATCTGCAAACTTGCTGAGAGTGCAGTCCACACCATCCTCCAGATCATTAATAAAGATATTAAACAAAACCGGTCCCAGGACCGACCCTTGGGGCACTCCGCTTGAAACCGGCTGCCAACTAGACATGGAGCCATTGATCACTACCCGTTGAGCCCGATGATCTAGCCAGCTTTCTATCCACCTTACAGTCCATTCATCCAGCCCATACTTCTTTAACTTGGCGGCAAGAATACTGTGGGAGACTGTATCAAAAGCTTTGCTAAAGTCAAGGAATAACACATCCACTGCTTTCCCCTCATCCACAGAGCCAGTTATCTCATCATAGAAGGCAATTAGGTTAGTCAGGCACGACTTCCCATTGGTGAATCCATGCTGACTGTTCCTGATCACTTTCCTCTCCTCTAAGTGTTTCATAATTGATTCCTTGAGGACCTGTTCCATGATTTTTCCAGGGACTGAGGTGAGGCTGACTGGCCTGTAGTTCCCCGGATCCTCCTTCTTCCCTTTTTTAAAGATGGGCACTACATTAGCCTTTTTCCAGTCATCTGGGACCTCCCCCGATCGCCACGAGTTTTCAAAAATAATGGCTAATGGCTCTGCAATCTCATCCGCCAACTCCTTTAGCACCCTCGGATGCAGCGCATCCGGCCCCATGGACTTGTGCACGTCCAGTTTTTCTAAATAGTCCCGAACCACTTCTTTCTCCACAGAGGGCTGGTCACCTTCTCCCCATATTGTGCTGCCCAGTGCAGCAGTCTGGGAGCTGACCTTGTTTGTGAAGACAGAGGCAAAAAAAGCATTGAGTACATTAGCTTTTTCCACATCCTCGGTCACTAGGTTGCCTCCCTCATTCAGTAAGGGGCCCACACTTTCCTTGACTTTCTTCTTGTTGCTAACATACCTGAAGAAACCCTTCTTGTTACTCTTAACATCTCTTGCTAGCTGCAACTCCAAGTGTGATTTGGCCTTCCTGATTTCATTCCTGCATGCCTGAGCAATAGTTTTATACTCCTCCCTGGTCATTTGTCCAATCTTCCACTTCTTGTAAGCTTCTTTTTTGCGTTTAAGATCAGCAAGGATTTCACTGTTTAGCCAAGCTGGTCGCCTGCCATATTTACTATTCTTTCTACACATTGGGATGGTTTGTTCCTGCAACTGCAATAAGGATTCTTTAAAATACAGCCAGCTCTCCTGGACCCCTTTGCCCTTCATGTTATTCTCCCAGGGGATCCTGCCCATCTGTTCCCTGAGGGAGTCAAAGTCTGCTTTTCTGAAGTCCAGGGTCCGTATTCTGCTGCTCTCCTTTCTTCCTTGTGTCAGGATCCTGAACTCGACCATCTCATGGTCACTGCCTCCCAGGTTCCCATCCACTTTTGCTTCCCCTACTAATTCTTCCCTGTTTGTGAGCAGCAGGTCAAGAAAAGCTCTGCCCCTAGTTGGTTCCTCCAGCACTTGCACCAGGAAATTGTCCCCTACACTTTCCAAAAACGTCCTGGATTGTCTGTGCACCGCTGTATTGCTCTCCCAGCAGATATCAGGGTGATTAAAGTCTCCCATGAGAACCAGGGCCTGCGATCTAGCAACTTCTGCTAGTTGCCAGAAGAAAGCCTCATCCACCTCATCCCCCTGGTCTGGTGGTCTATAGCAGACTCCAACCACGACATCACCCTTGTTGCTCACACTTCTCAACTTTATCCAGAGACTCTCAGGTTTTTCTGCAGTTTCATACCGGAGGTCTGAGCAGTCATACTCCTCTCTTACATACAACGCAACTCCCCCACCTTTTCTGCCCTGCCTGTCCTTCCTGAACAGTTTATATCCATCCATGACAGTACTCCAGTCAGGTGAGTTATCCCACCAAGTCTCTGTTATCCCAATCGCATCATAGTTCCCTGACTGTGCCAGGACTTCCAGTTCTCCCTGCTTGTTTCCCAGGCTTCTTGCATTTGTGTATAGGCACTTAAGATAACTCATTGATCGTCCCTCTTTCTCAGCATGAGACAGGAGTCCTCCCCTCTTGCGCTCTCCTGCTTGTGCTTCCTCCCAGGATTCCATTTCCCCACTTACCTCAGGGCTTTGGTCTCCTTCCCCCGGTGAACTTAGTTTAAAGCCCTCCTCACTAGGTTAGCCAGCCTGCTGGCGAAGATGCTCTTCCCTCTTTTCGTTAGGTGGAGCCCGTCTCTGCCTAGCACTCCTCCTTCTTGGAACACCATCCCATGGTCGAAGAATCCAAAGCCTTCTCTCCGACACCACCTGCGTAGCCATTCATTGACTTCCACGATTCGATGGTCTCTACCCAGGCCTTTTCCTTGCACAGGGAGGATGGACGAGAACACCACTTGCGCCTCAAACTCCTTTATCCTTCTTCCCAGAGCCACGTAGTCTGCAGTGATCCGCTCAAGGTCATTCTTGGCAGTATCATTGGTGCCCACGTGGAGAAGCAGGAAGGGGTAGCGATCCGAGGGCTTGATGAGTCTCGGCAGTCTCTCTGTCACATCGTGTATCCTAGCTCCTGGCAAGCAGCAGACCTCTCGGTTTTCCCGGTCGGGGCGGCAGATAGGTGACTCAGTCCCCCTGAGGAGGGAGTCCCCGACCACCACCACCCTCCTCCTCCTCTTGGGAGTGGTGGTCGTGGAACCCCCATCCCTAGGACAGTGCATCTTTTGCCTTCCAATCGGTGGAGTCTCCTTCTGCTCCCTTCCCTCAGATGGGTCATCTAGTCCACTCTCCGCATTAGTGGAGTTCTAGTAGATATTTGGAGGGCATACCTGAAATGTGTATACATCTATGCACAAGCACATGTGGATACATTAATGAGCGATGTGGTGGTGACACTAAGTTAACAAATGCCTTTCATCTCCATTTCTTTATGTGATGTTGTTTAGGTCTCTGTTTAGTAGCTCTCAGTGATCCCCTTAATTATGATGGAGGTAACAGAGTTAGATCAGGAATAAATCTGGCCATTATCATTTATATTTGAAAAAATTGATTTTGTTTCTTTATAATATAGGTTAAACTTGAAATTCACTTTGGTGAATTGCTAATTAAAATCATCAATGTAGCAACTTCTAAATTGCTTAACAAATAAGACATTAAATGTAATGTTTATTAGAAATTAAATGTACAGTAAGGTCAGATTTATTTATTTTCTGTTCACAGCAGTATCCTAATAGGCACAGTGGCTTTGTATCATAAAACCCACAGGTTTAAAATAATAGTAATAATAATTTACTTCAGGCTAACTGAATTTTTTTTACATCTGCAGATTAACTAAACAATAGCAGTTAGTGTAATTTATTTATCTGAATAGCAACTTTGAACAGTAACAAGGCATTTTCCATAATATAGTACACAATAATCCTCAGAGTAATTCTGTGCTGCGAGTGGCATAGACCCAATAAGTATTTTTTTTTTTGTCCCACATGCACTGTTGCCAACTCATGATTTTATAGTGAGTCTCATGATTTGGATGTTTTTCTTAAATCCCCAGCTCCTGGAGTTACGGGGTTATGTAAGAATTTCAGCTTCATTTTTAAAATGTTTCTAGTTCTCATACTTAGGAGAAAAGCTTAGAAACATAAACCCTATAGATGAAAAACCAGAAGGCAATACTATACAAGAAGAACCCAACATGCATTTTTTAATTACATGATTTTTTTAAGCCAATCCCATGATTTTGGGGCACCAGACTCTGGATTTTGAAACTCTTGGGGTTGGCAATATTGCATCCACTATTTATGATCCTATGACAAGATCAGGCAGATGATATATAATACTATACTCTGACCTGGGTTTTAAAAGGGTTTCAACCTGGTTTCTGACCCATCAATAAAAGCAATTGCATATTATAGATATTTTACTATCCAATCTGTTGGTACAATTAGATATCCAAGTGCAATAAAGCATGTCAGCAAAATTGCACTTACAGTTCTTTGCAGCTGCAAAATTGGAGATCGCTTTTCACAATCAACCACCTTGAAACTAATTTTATTTCAGGTCCTCATATGAACAAGCAAATGCAAGCTAACGGAAATGCCAGTGCTATTTTAAATGGCGAGGAAGATAAGCAGACTCAAAGCTTCTAATTAGCACCAAGATTTACTGCAATAGATGCAATAGTATAAATTACATGGGCAGCTTGTTTTCATACAGTCCAGAAGGGAAGAACTCTCTGGACCTTTTCCATCTTATAATCATTACCACATTTGTAAAGGATTACTGCCCTCTAGTGTGCCCTCCCAGTAAAACTTTAATCCAATAAAAACTGCGTTATATTTCTCCTGAGTTGTCCTATGTCTAACCCAGAGGGACCCAGCTTTTAAGAGCCAAAGAATCACAGAGCTGCTGCTCAAAGTAACCATAGGCACATAGGTATTACAGAGGCATTAGCCAACCATCTCCTCTCTTCCCGACCATATTTTCTTTGACTCATTTATTGTAAGTGATTTTGAGCATAGATTCCCTAATGCATTCCAGAAGAGTTTCTTCCTCTGCATAAAACATGACATTGTCAAGCAGAAAGGCCTATACAGTTCACTGCAGCCAGTAGAAGCCATTGATTCCTGCATTTATTTCCTCTATATTTAAAATCTATTTCTCATGCTGCTTGTCACATAGGGTTGACATGTGTCACAAGATGCCATTATACACTGTGACAATGCATAACCAGCAAGCGCCATCTAAAAGAGAATTATATATTTAAAATACTCCTGTGCATACTTGCTTGTGTTGTTTGATGTGGCCTCATAATTGCCAAGAGTCAACAGTCATAGAAATAGTTCATCAGAGGATACAAAATTGCTGCTCTATCAAAGTGAAAGAAAAACAAAATAGGTAAAGCACGCACCGCAGGAATAATAAATCTCCATAGCTCACTTTACACATCAGCCTTTTTAATACATAATTTATTTGCATTTATTTACTAGAAATGGAAAGTTCTACTAGAAAAACACAGTCCATGATAAATCACTGGCATAAAGAATTTTCTAAAATATGGTTTAGTGTCTTTCAATAGTGAGAGCACAGGTCAGGGAGTCAGGACTTCCGGGTACTATTTCGGACTCTGCCACTGACTCACTGCATGATCTTGAGCACTGTCCTATGTCTCAATTTACCCACTACTACTTACTTATCTCTCAAGAGTGCTATGAGATTGAACTAATAATGTGTTTCAAGATCCTGCGGGAAAAGATGCTATATAATAACTTCATTCAAATCACTCTCTGTCATGGGTAAGTTGATATATTTTTGAACAGCAAGAATGTTTGTGTCATCCCAGCGGCTGACTGAACAGCACATTGTTGTTGTTTTTATTCACTCGGATACATTTGGGATTAGATAACAGCATTTCCTATTTCAGCATGCTGGCTCTGCAGTGAAGCAAATCTATGCTTGAATCCTGATTTGGATTCTGCTATTATGGCTTTGTTAGCTGCTGAATTTTGTGAAATTCACTCATATTCCATTTATTCGGGCTACAGAATCGGATTGTGAAGTACTGGCAGACTGTCACTCTCAGTGTGACTGAGCATAAGGAAGTAACTAAAGCTAAACAAAATGTGTTAGCTAAAAAAGCCCATTTTCAATATGTGTATTTTGTACATATTTGTAGAATGAAACGTTTATGTGGTGGATTTACAATCAAATACTGTATCCCATCAATATTCCAGTATTAGTATACGCGTGCATAAAATACTGAGTGGAAACAAAATTCAGGGGATGCAGTATGCATGCTGTGACCGCAAAGCAGATTTGTAAACAATGCCTTTGTTACTGCATCTTCATTACAAAGATACAGTTTCCACAGAAGAGAGAAGAGGTAAGATCATAAAAATCAGTGCCTTGCTCAGGCCCCAATTCTGCAATGATCACTTAGATGGTTCTCATCCTCATTGCACCTGAGTGCTTCACAATCATTAACGTGTTTTATTCTCAAGTATTATCCCAATTTTACACACAGGGAACTGACGCAAAGGGCAGATTAAGTGACTTCCCCAGGGTCTCTCACAAACTCTGTCTGAACTGAGAATTGAATCCAGGCCTCCTGAATCCTAACACTAGTGCCCTGACAACCGCATCCTTCCTTCCTTCTGCACAGGCAGACTCCATCAACTTCACGCAGGTCTGGGATCCCACACCTGCTGAACTCACTGCAGAATTGGGGGCTTGATGTGGAAAGGAATGACACCAGAAAAACACATTTTAATGGTTACAACTAAGAAAGCTTGATGGAAGCCTGTTATTTCTTTCCTTTTTATTTTCTCCTTAATTTTTATTAATTCCTATGCATCCTCCTGTGTCCATTCTTTAGTATAATATAAAATATTTTCTGGGGGAAGACAGAGAAAAAGAGAGCCATGTCATTGCAATTTTCTTTAATATCAATGTCCTGACAATAAAACCGTAATAAACTAAGTATTGTCTTCCATCCTCCCCACTTTAATGCAGCACGAACTTAGGATGCTTCTAATACAGCCTCCCCCTGCACACTGCTACTCCAGGTCATTCCCTAGAGGTACTGAGGAGGTCTATAATACCCAGTAGAATAGATAAAGCAAGGATCTGAACCTTCAAGGTGCTGAGAATCTCAAAACCCCACTGACTTGTGATTCCAAAGACATTTAGGGTCACACCCAGGTTTCAACTAGTTCCATCTTCTTCCAACTAGAGCTGGACAAGAAAGGTTTTTCCCATCCTCTGAAAATTTTCAAGATTTTGAAAAAAAAAGTTTCCTGTTCTGAATTGTGATAAAAACTCAAAATCTTGAAAATTTTTGCAAACTAAAAATCAAAAAAAGTTTTCACTTCAATCGAAACATTTTGTTTCAATAATTTCTAAACGTCGTTGAGATTTCAACTAGGTTTTTTTAATTCTAATTAGCTTAAGTTTTGAAACAAAGAGTAATTTCAAATCAGAAAACTTCTGTTGGTGGAATTTACAAGCTTTTGAAGCAGTGTGTCTGAGCTAAATATTCCTTCCCCAGACCTGAAGAAGAGCTCTTTGTAGCCCAAAAGCTTGTACCTTCCACCAACAGAAGTTGATCCAATAAAAGATACTACCTCACCTACCTTGTCTCTTTCATATCCTGGGATCAACATGTCTACACCACCACTACAAATAGCTCTTATTTGGGGGCATAATCATGTGTTGTTGTTGTTATGCATCTCAGTGTTGAATTGGGCTGAAAATACCACTGAAAATTTACCCTATGCCACCCCATGACTGAGCTTTAATCCTCTGAAACCTGTACTTCATGAATGAGAGTAAATTCAGACTTCCTACCCTGCCAGAGGATAGCAGCATATCTCTGACAGGCTCAACAAGGAGGAATGAGGCAATTCAGGTTCTTCTTCTATACTAACTGACTCACTGAATAATTGGGAAGCCATTCATTTATCAGGGAAGCACCTGGGCATGATGAAAAGAAGCTTCTTCCAGTGCAAGGGAGTTAGGGGAACAGAGGCTCCTGAGGGAAAGGAACAGTTCCCAAAACTTAGACAGAAAAAGCGCCTACAGAAAAGGCTTCTCAGTAGGAGCTGGTGAGGGGGGCTTGCCAGCAAAGGAAACCAAGGAAGAATGCTCCTGAATGCAAGAGTTTCCAGAAGAAAGGGACTATGAATGTTAAGTCTCACAGAAACTTGGCTCTCATGAAAGACTTCCCCAGGCAACAGCAGAAGCCCTGGGGAAAAGAGGAATTATGCTGTTCTGAGGAAGAGTCATCACAGTTTGGCCTCTGAGCAAATCTTGACCCAAGAGGAGAGACCCTTCCCCAGCCAGTGACAAGACACACCTGACTCCAGAAAGGAATTCCAGGTCATAAAGGCCTCACTGGTAAGGGACCGTGAACATAACTGGAGTTGCCAGATGAATGTTGACTCAGCTCCTTCCCCCTCCTGCTAGAGATGTGGAGGGGGAGGTCTATTGTGTGATGTTCTACATTTGGGGATGAATAAACTAGACCCCTGAAAGAGCACTATTCAATATACAACCCTCACTCAGGGAAACTAAGGCAGTGACACAAGGGTGGTGCTGTATTGGGCTGCCAGGGGGCATTCTAGGGGTTAAGACTCCCATGACATTCCCATTCAGTATATGTATAGGATTATAAAGAGCACAAGACAGGGCTACTTTTATTTTATATAGTGTGAAATGATAAAGGCTACAAATGGTATCAAACAGAAGTGGACAAGGTGAAAGAAGAGACGTAAAGTCCCTATGTACAGACAGCCCGCATATCAATGACTCCTGCAATCTACAAGTTTCAGGATGGATTTATTCATTGATTGCTATCCAGAAAAAGCTTCTATCTAAGCCTTAATCGCACATCTGATACTCACTAAATCTCCATAGAAGTCAATAGGCATTTTTCATGTACAAAGAATGCAGATCAAATCCTGAATGTGATACTTCTTAACATTGTCTTGCAATCTAAAGACAACCCATTTATATGAAGCTAAGTCGAAAAGAGAACCAAAGCTTTAGAAGTCCCAATTCTTCATAAATGATGGCTCTTATAATGACCTCACTACAAAAGGGTCAGGGACATTTTGACCTTCTTGTGCTATCTTGTTAACTTTTCTGTCAAAAGAAGTTCACTTAACTAAATTATTCCTAAAAGTGCTAGTAAAAATAACTATTACAGAGGCACAAGTGCACCTTGGAATGAATATATTATAGACACAGACCTGTGGGCATGCTGCTTGCTATATCTCATTTTCACTGGCTTGTGTGCTCCAGCTTTGGGTACAGTAGTCCTTGCTCCAGTGGGAGGGCCATATTTTTAAACATCTCCATTCTCTGTGACAGTTACAGTTTCATCAGCTGTTGGCCTCTTCTTTAACCCTGACAGCATGAAGACCTCTCTTTCCTTGACATTTCAAAGCAGTCAGTAACAATGTAAAAACCAGGACAGTTTGTGACAAGTGTATTGGGTCACAAATTTGAACAAAATTTATAAAAGAATTTTTAAAGAAAGGAGTTGGCAAGCCAGTTGACTCCTCTAGGTGCAATGACTTCTTTACACAATGCAGTGTCGTGCATCTTTTTAATTTCCCTCCCTGCCCCAAAACAACAGCCCCATGGTAGACATTGCACAATATTAGAGGCGGACCAAGCAGGCCAAGTTTGGGTGTGTACTGCAAAACTGCATCAGGATGGTTCAAATCCAAGTTCCATTTCATGTCATCTCCCTAAGATTTCCAGGAGTTAGATAAAAGGTTTTAGATCATTTCAAATTACTGACCAACAGCTTATTTATGACAATTAATTATTTATATTACAATAGTACATAGATGCCCAAGCAAAATCAAGGCCTCATTGTGCTAGACATTGTACAAATATATAGTAAGAGAGAGTCCCACTCCCTCCCACAAAGAATTTACTATCTAAATAGACAAGACAGACAAAGGATAGGAAAAAGGAAGTATCACCATTCATTGAACAGGTAATGAAACTGTGGGCCATATTTTTTGCTGCTGTTAATTAGTGTAAGTCCGTTCTAGTCAATGGATCTGCAACAATCTACATCAGCAGACTTGCCCAAGCTCTACCAGGAAGCTTGCGACAGTCCAGGAATTGAAATGAAATCACCTGAATGCCAGCCAAAGCTTTAGCCACAGGACTATCTTTCCTGTATTTTTTTATCCATGTGTTTTTACAAACATTAAATTTTGGTACATACATAGCTCCAACCTATGTCAGTGAGACTGAATGTAAGTATCCAGCAGAGGGAGAGAAATTGTCTTGCTCTGTGTACAGAAGAGGAGGCATCAAAAAAAGAGAAAATAGAATAATTTCACTTGCTTTCTTCATATCAGATTCTTTAAAAACACTTAAGAGCATTTCAAACTCTTAGAACGACAGGTTTCATTGCAGAAAATTCTTTGAAGTGTTTGTTTGTTTTAAACACCATTCTTCAGGACCATAGGTTTTGCTGACCAGACATAAAAGGGAATTTACTGATTAACTGAAATATTAATATCCAACTTCTTTTATTTCTGTATCACAGCATCATCTTTCAAAGTGCAGTTCCTCATTAAAACAGCAGTTTTTGTTTACGATGTGTTATTTTAGTTGCTATGTGAAAAGAGCAAAGGTTTCGTTTTCATATGGGCAGAGATTTTGCTATTTGTAATTTGTAAAAAGCTGCATGGAGACATGGAAAAGAGGGTGAGATTTCTTGAAAAACTGCATTGTTCAAAACTTGTTGGAATGTCTGATATCACTTTATTTTTTCCCTGTCTTTTGCATAACAGCTGGTTTTTAATGCTGGAGAGATGCTCCCCTCACCTCACATCATTCTGACGGTAACAGATTTTCCTTCAATTCTCCTCTACAAAGCATTATTGCCTGCCTGGGAGTGCAGAATTTGCAGCACTGTCAGAAGCTATTTTTTACTGGCATTCCATCTGACCAGAGGCCAAGGGGCCATAAGGTGTCTCAGTACGCAATCCCCTTCCTAAATGCTAGTGCATAAGGGCACTTAAATGATGCATGGGCCTTGAATTTCAACCAAGATGAACAATTGTATCTATATCCAATCTATATGTGCGAAGTGGGGATTTCTACACAAATGTGCACTAATACATAAATAAGTATTTTCACAGATGAAACAGGTGTGCCCAACCATACATGCATAATTGCATGTTCCTGACTCTCGATATCTGGTCCATAAATTATCAGTTTGATCAATACAAGCAAAAAGAATAAAACATACCTGCAAAATTACAATACATACAACTTGCATACCTCTCAGGAGCACTGTGATGCTTAATTAATGCTCAAGGTCCCCAGATGCAAGGCACTATCTGCAAAGCAATATCATATTGCCTAATACAGTAACTAATAAAGAAATGGTTATGTTCTCTAGCAAAGCAATTATAAAATTGATCCATAAATCAATCCGAGCACCAGGTTCAAAAGCTAGGCTGTGTTATATTCCATTTAAAAGATCCAGGGCCAAAACTTAAGTCTAGCACTGAGCTCAAGAACTGATCTGTAATGCTGGGGATTTCCACGGGGGGGCTGAATAGAAATAATCTTCCAAAGATGAAGAACTATAGCAGCTCCTAAGCTACAACTTCTGTATCCCACCTTTCTGGAGTCCACCAGGTCCATTTTGTTTATCCCACTGCCTACCCTGCACGCTGGTGTGCATATTCCTGCAGAACAAAAGGGTGTGCAACCTCTACATAGGGTCCCGGCATCCTGCACTTTCTGAAAACAGCAAAACGACACTCCCACTTGGGTCTGGGCCCTCTACACTTGGAGAGGGGCTAGAGGGGTGGGACCGGACTAGTTCCAAAGTTTAGAATAAATATTCTCCATTTTTTAAAAAAAATCCTTGGTTCGCACAGACTGAAGCATGCTGTATTACATGTAAATTAACACCAACAAAACCCAACTCTCAAACAAATACTGCTCATTGTTTATATCTAGGGTGGAAAAAACTCTGTCCCTCAAACAACGATAGTGAAGAAGACTTAAATCAATATTTGAGGAAGTGCTTTTTTAAAGCTTCACCTTGGAAGCATCTTTTGAGGCTTAGTTAACATAATTTGACACACTTACATGTAGAAATACTTTTGAAGCACTTAGTAGTGAGCATTTCAAAAAGTATTACACTCCATCAGCCTCTGTTGTAGAAAGTAGGAGAATGACACTTGAATTACGTTGAAATGTGCTCAGGGGTTAAGGTTGCCCTCAGGCATCTTTAACTTGCATGACCGGCACTTATACAGCCAATAAGCCAAGCTGACATTGACCTTGAGAAGATTATGGGGGTAGTCTTTACATAATGATGAGCTGGCCTTGAAAATCATCTCCAGCACACTAGCATCAAACAGACTTTTCTTCAGTATCATACCTTGTGCCACCCGCTGTCTATTTCTAATCATACACATGTAGCTATGTAAAGAGGAGCTTTTCAAATACACCTTTAATGGAAATTACAGATTTAATTCCCTTAAGATGCTTTGAACAATCTCAACCTTACAGTCTAAGGGCCCCAATCCTTCTCTGCTGAAGTCAGTGACAAAATCCCCATTGACATCAATGGTGCGGGATCATGACCCTGAGTTGAGCTGGTTGAAATGTTTCAAAATTAAAAATAAATGAAATTCATGAACATTTCTGCCCAATCTATTCCTCAGAGACACTGAGTGCTCTTAACTACCATTAAAAGCACTTTTCAAGATTAATGATGGTATTGTTCACACACACGAGTATGCAAATATAATGTATATGGTATAAAGGCTGATACGTAAAAATCTTCCTAAATTGGAGAGGAAAGGACTTCCCTCCGATGGTATTTCAGGATATTTCCTGCTGTCTACACTATATGGTCTTTTTTGCATATGGCCAGGATTTGGTCCTAGGATGGCAAACGTGAATGATCATAGACAGGCTATTCAGTTTGAAATGCTTTTCTTTTTCCCCCCCTTTTTCCTTTTTTTGGGGGGGGGGAGGGTGAGGGGAATGCTCACTTTGTTTCTAGCCCATGTTTCATTTAAGCTTCATTTGATAAAGCCCAGTCTTCTACCCCTATTTCAGCAGAAATGATCCATTATTGTGTGACATGTCAGACTGCATCAGTCAAGTGGCTTAATTTCCATCATAAAAAAGTCACTGTACATTTATATATAACTCAGAACAATTATATAAACTAAGCTAAATAAATCATAACGATTTTGTAATGAGGAATGCTGTTCGATGTAGTTGTGGATGTATGCCTTTTACAACCTGAGGCTCAGATCGTGTAATTACTTACTCCGAAAAGTAACTTTACCAATGGGAGTAGTGCCATTGAAGTCCTGTTTGCAACATTGGAGTGGCTCAAAAGGGACTGACAGAGATATTGAGGCTCTAAATCTGTACAGCATGTAGCACAAATGGATTCCAACCTGGCCCTGATGGCTGTTCTTAAGTGGGGCAAGTGGCGTTTCATGACCAGAGCACATTATACCACTATTCTGTAACCTGCACCAATTGCCTATTCGTTTCTGTGTGGAATGTGAAGTGTTAGGTTATGAATTCCATAAATCCACAAGGTTTATAACATGCTTAATTGAGGGACTCTCTCTCTTCCTCTAAGATGAAGGCACATCTGCAATCAACAGACGTATTCATGCTACTAACCCCTTAAATTAAACACAGATTGTAAGCTCTTTGCCCATAACAGACATGATTGCTGGGTATCAGTTATTCATACACCATGCCATCCAATCTCTAAATACATACACACAAGCACACATAACACAATAGGACCCCAATTCTGATTGTCATAGAACCCAGGAGCCCCAATGTGAATATTAAATAATAATAAAATAATAAAGTCTCACTCCCCAACCCTATAACAGTGCACAGACGTTTAGGCTAGGCACCATTTTATAAATCCAGCCCTTTGTGATGCTGGAGTATTTTACTGATGGGAAGGCACTTCCTACTCTGTGTTATTTTACCAGGCATTTGACTGAAAAGCATGGCACGACTCATCGACCGCTGCAGGCTCCTCTCCACTCACATGCTGGCATGAGCCGCTTCCACTCTACCACGTACTCCCACATTGGGAGCTCTGAAAGAGTTAAAGAATAATTCTACTTTATGTTAATACAGTAGTTTGGATTGATTTACTAGGAGCAGTTATTAAGGGCTTGTTCCACTCCTCATGGAAGTCAATGGGAATCGTTCCACTAACTTCAATTGGCACTGGATCAGGCCCTGGCCCCTAAATGATTATTAGCTATCAAGATATTCTATCAGTCAGAGATTTAAAAAGCTGCCGCCTGTACTCTATGAATAAATGAATGAATGCAATGTATTAGCTGGCTTTTGAATCTAAAATTCCCTAGTGAATGTCACAAATGCACATGATGTCCCAGAGTCCTGGTCTTTGCATTTGAATAGCTGTAAACTCGTATGTCTCAGACAGCAGACTATTCACTATGGAGTATTCATCAGAGGAAACACATGTGCTATTTATTCCAGTAAGCATTTGGAATACATTGTGTTCCTGATAAACTAGTGACAAGAATCTGTGGCTAACAGATGCAGAGAACTAACAGTTCCTTCTTTCAGTCAAACAAAGCCCCTGAGATCTTCAGACACAGATATAATTGACATGTGTATCTGACCTAATGTGCCTTGGGAAGGACAGCAGTATTCCAGTACAATTACTATGATCCACGGACGCTGAGACCCCCTTTCTGGCATTATGCACATTCATTTGAATGGAGACCTCAAGGCTGATGAGAGGGGGAAAAGGGAGATAATTGTACTGGGGCCCAAGCACAAGGGGGCCCACAAAACATCTAACGCCTGTGTAAATAAAGTGAAAGGGGAGGGGATGAGGCCCAAGCCAACACAATGTACGGGGGCCCAAAATTCTCTCAATGGGCTGGCTCAAAGGTGCTTCTATGCCATTCCTCCCCCTCCTGGTAACAGTGTGATCACAAGTCCCACTCACAAGCCCTTTCTACACTCCCTGATAGTCCAAGAATATATTCTATGTCATATAATGCAGCTGAGAAATTATGGAGAGAGAGAGATCAGCTTGTCTTCTTGGGATATGTCATTGAGAACATTGTTCTAGCAAACTAAACTGGCTTTAAGCAAAATTGAGAGGAGGAAGTACAGGGAGGATGTGTTTGCCTTAAGTGATACTGTTTCAGAGTAGAAGTTACTCTTACAACCAGCCACCCAAGACTAGACTGAGTCGTTTGGCTCAGTCCATGTGTGGAGTGGTGCACTGTTGCACTGCCCAGGAATAGCCCAGGGAAGGAACTTTGATAGGAAGCAGCACAAGTCCTCCCCTGCTCCTCTCATGCCCAGGGCGGGAGAGGAGTGATATAATTTATTGCATCCTAGAAATAGGAGCAGCTTACAGACCCCTTTGTACCCCATTAGCCAGTGTGGCTGCAGAGCCAAACATCTACCCTCCACTCGCCATCCCAGCCTGCTCATGTGCTCAGAGGAGCGCAGCCAGAGCACAGATACTCCTCAGGGGACCCAGTGCCACATTGGAGGCAGCCCCAACACAACCAGTGCGGGGAGCCCTACTCTACCTTACTCCAGTGCAGGATCATGTTAGAACTAGTGGACAGGCACTGGATTGAGAATCAGGAGACACAGTTTCTTGGTTTGACCACTGACCTGCTGTGTGATCTTGGGCAAGTCACCTCTCCTCTCAGGGCCGCCATTTCTTTCCCACCTGTCTGCATTGTCTATTTAGATTGTAAACTCTTTGGAGTGGGGATTGTTTTTCACTATATGTTTGCACAGTGGCTGGCACAATGAGGATCTTCTGTCTGTTGGGGCCCCTAGGTGCTACTGTAATATTGATGAGAATAGTGGCAGCACTCTGGAAGATGTGAAAAAATTCAAACGCACAAGGGGATGCAAATATTCTCCCTGTTTTGCAGGATAATGATTTGATCATCTCACTTAGCGTGCATTGAAGCAGCTTTGTATGAGACAAAAAGTGTCAGCACTGGACTATAGTGCCTTATTTGTGGTCAACAGCCATGTGGAGGATGAATATGACAAACTTCACTTTTGCAAACAAATGGGAAGTGATGTTGGCCTAGATTTTTTAATGCCCCATATTGTTAAGCAAGACCACCACAAGCAGAACATACCATTGGACTCTGTACAGCTCTAGTATAGATGTTCACTATTTCTTCCCTTTATGGATGCTTTATTCATACTGCTAAATGACAAATTTGGCACTTGCAGTAAAATTGCCTCCTGTTTCATTGCCTTGCTGCATATGTATTTCAGCAAATACAACTGCAGTGACTTCCACAATTAACTAGCCACTAATTGCCTAGTTATCTGATGATTAAAATAAGGTCTCTGCTCTAAAGCAACCATAGAGTCCATACCCAATAACATGACTGAACCTCTGACTCAACGTGACCCAACAGTATCCACATGTTGCTAAGGATAATTATTTCTCTGACAGCGTCTACAACTTCTGGTGAACATTTTTTTCCATTCTTTCTACCTGAAAAAGCTATTGATTCACTACTGTGACTGAGGACAATTTGTATACACTAGCTTTGATATTTATTCATCAAGAGTCAGTTGACCCAAGAACCAATGAAATGGACAGCAAATACAACTGATTGCTTTCCAAGACATCTAGTGCAATATACCATCATTTACATTTGCCATGTTTCTGAAAAAATGCTCATTTGTATAATTGTCTATATTTGCTGGTCACACCCCAAAACTCCACAGCAAAATCCTACACCTAAAACTAGGGAGGGATCCTCGCAACCCCCAGGCCATTTAGTTGCTATGGTGCTACTCTGTGGATACTATTTCACCACCTTGCCCAGCATGGGGAGAATAGCAAGATCCTTACAGGAGTGATCCACCCTCACCATCTCCACCGCACCATAGGCCACCAATACCCTACCTCCTCTATTCTCTCTACGCACTATGGGTACACACGCACTGTGATAGAAAACCTGTATCACCAAGTCTCAGAGCCCGGGTCAACTGACTCGAGCCCAGGCTGCATGCTATTAAATTGCTGTGTAGATGTTCAAGCTTGGGCTGGAGCCCGGGTTCGAGACCCCAGGAGGTAGGAGGGTCTCAGTCCAGCCCAAGCTCAAACGTCCACACAGCAATTTTATAGCCTCACAGCCCAAGTCAGCTGACCCAGGCCAGCCGCAGACATGCTGTGGGTCTTTTATTGCAGTGAAGACATATTCTATGAGGCTTACACAAAGCAGGACTCTGCAGCTAACCTCTGTAGAGCCCTGCACACATCCATCTCCACTTTCCAGTTTGGCTGCCCGGGAGACCTCAATCCCCACAGAGAAGTGGGGTGAATTTAGTCCCAAGCACAAATCTGAGTTCCCAACTATGGGTTATGAATGCTGAAGAACCCAAGTTAAACATGGGGCATGTGCACATCAAGATGTGTAACTACAGATAGCTTTGGTCTGAAATGCTCAGTATAGAAGGAATCCCTTAAATGGTTACAAGGGAAGTCCAATTCACATTTATCATTCTTATGCTCTGTAGAAAGGCAAACATATTATGCACATTGTATGCAATGCATGCATGGGGGCAGGAGGATCATAAGTTAAAATACATCTTTTCCTGTGTTGATGTAGAAGGATACTTGTTCTGTAATCTCCTCTGAATTCTGAACTGCTGGGCAAGCATGCCATCTACAGGTAACAGTTACAATTTTTCCCCATCTAAATACGTACAGGCAGAGGAAACAAATATCAAATGAGCACTCAACATAGTGTATTTTAATATTCCTTTCATATGCTAATTAAGTTCATTAAAAATAAACAAATATGAAAGTAAAATACTTGGAACTCCTTTCAAAAAGAATCAAAAACTACATATCCGAATATACTAAATCCTTCAGTGGAGTAACCTAGAGAGGATCATTATCATTACAGCACTGTGTTCTGCATACATATTTTATGAAGTAACTTTTTGCACATACTTTAGAGGTTAGCAGTGCATTACATTTTGTCTGCTGCTTGATTTAACTGAATGCAATGCCCCCAAGGAATTTATTAAAATCAGACAAGGGGAAAAATCTATTACTATTAACCTCTGACTGTAATATATGCCTCTTTAGGAAAGGCTGTATTGCCATGCTTTTCAGTCATAAATGAAATATGGCCCTATTCGTCATTTACCATTTAAATACCGAGAGCAAAATAGCCTAAACAATGTAATGTAACTACTGTCTTTATATCACTCTTAAACAACTTCTGTACAGACAGCTCTGGTTCTGATGAAATTTTATATCCTATAAATTAAAAAGCTGACATTCTCTAGAAAGAAATTTTACTATAGCATTGATAGAAAGAAAATATCATGCACAAAATTAGACCAATGTGAGAAACACCAAAAAAGAGAATTGAACATCTTTTGACACAGGGCTTTAAAATAGTATGATATAAAATCCTGCAACCTCTGGGTGACATGATCTACACAAGCAGGCTTTAATGGATTTCTAGTTAGTAAATGTTGACATGTTCTCAAAATCCCATGAACCTGAGGAGAAATAGCCCACAAAAGACTAGAAATACTAGTTTCAAGTTAGGTTGAGCCAGCTAAGTCGCTAAGGAGTGTGAAAAATCCATGCCCTTGAGCTACGTAGTTAAGCTGACCTGACTCTTGTGTAGACAGCACTAGGTAGCTGGAAGAATTCTTCCATAAACTAGCTACTGCTTCCTAGAGAGGTGGATTACCTCTGTCAACAGGAGAACTCCTCCCACTGCTGTAGTGAATGTCTACACTGAAACACTAGAACAGCATAGCTGCAGCTGTACTAGTGTAAGTGTAGATATAGCCTAAGTGAGCTGCCAACATATGAGAGATTTGTACATATTCACTAGTGTATTCAGCGTATGATTGTAAAAGAGATGAGATTATAGGATTTTTTAAGATGTGCCCAATTGAATTTCTCTGGGTACAAGCACAACAGTTGACATATGACTCATGGGAAAAAGCATTACTCACTTGAGGAAGGACCTGCATGCTCAAGCCCTATATTAACAAAATCATCTCTTTAAAAAAGTCTTTTTTTGTCAGGAACTAAATTGTTTTTCTTTCTGATCCTTCAATAAGTAGTCAATAGGTTATTCGTTCACTGAAAGTCCAGTACATATTGGATTCTTTTTTTGGCAAAATTAACAAGAATGTACGTTGTCCTTAAAATATATTTTAGTTGCAGTAAAAAATATATATATAAATTTACCTACTTTTCCTGAATCCAACTAAATATATTTGATTGTGCTCAGAGTAGATAATTTGTTGTTTTTATAGAAACTTAAATCCTAGAACAGAATAACCAATGAGAACTGGAATCCTATCTTTAAACCGGATTGAACTGGATAAATCATAGTGTCCTGGAACTTGACAGTTGTATATTTTACAGTGGCATTAATAAAATAGAAAATTAATTAACAGCATCTTCATTGACTAGATGGTGCTTCTTAGAACACAAGGTCAGAAAATAGGAGACCTTCACACCCTGAACTGAAAGCATTTGCCCTGCCCCTTACAGCCCTACCATCCTTTGGGTCTCATACCACCCACTCACAAACCCAGCCTTCAATTTGTCCTCTGCATCGCTACGTGCTTGGGGGTTATTTCAGGCTCTCTTGCCATTTTAGGCTATATTTTCCTCTCTCTCCCCTAGACTATTTAAGGCCACATTACTTCATACTCATATTTATCCATTTTGTTATTCAGTTTATGTGGCTGTCAAACAAATGAATTCCCTTCCTTCTATTTGGTTTTTGGAGTATGCAGAAATTTTAATTCCTTCCATTGCACGCACAGTTGTTTGTTTAATTTTGTAAATAATGTTTTGTGATTATTCATGATTGTCACTTGGCAAACAAAACTGAATGGCAAATGTATTATTGGCACATAATTTACATATTTTACCCACAGGATCTGGCCTTTATTCCCGTATGTAGAGTATTTTATTATATAAAGTGAATTTATGTATTATGTATAACATGCTGCATATAACATATGGAATTGTATGTAATAAATTAAAGTATATATTATGTGTCATATCATATGACTGGACTCATCCCTGCTCCCTGAGAACCACATTGGAGCAGTAACAAGAAATAATTTCTTCCACCCTGGCTAGCCAGGAAATGTTGTCCACTTCTTTTGATCAAAGATCTAGCAACCCCGATTCAGATGTTTGTCACCTCAAAACTTGACTCTAGTACCTGTGTATTTCCCTCTAACTTGAGCTATTAGACAAGACCAAAAAGGAAGTCCAGTTTGTACAACACACCCAGCCATCCTCTTCAAAGGGACTGGCCACACAGAAAATTGCAGCAGGACTTCTCAACTGATGGGGACAACTCAGCTGCTGGATTCTGAGGGAGCAACTGCTATAGCCTACTCCACTGGTAGAGAGAAGGGGGAAAGCAAATCTTGCCATCTGTAGGACTTCAGAAGGTGCAGCTCTCTCAGTCCCTTCTTGCTACTCTCTGCCTACCCAGTATTCCACTGTGAGGGAAGCAGGCCTTCAGGATGCTAAGGAGCAAGTGCCAGTGCCTCCTGAAGTAAAGCTACCTCTGGAGCTGAGCACTGAATGAGCTGGGAAAGGACTGAATCCTATCCCACAAGCAATCCCGCACCTAGCAACCAGCACCCATCTCTTTGCAGCCCCATCAATCTAGCCGTCAAAGGCACAATAACATCTAATGCCTGGAAGCTGAAGCTAGACAAATTCAGACTGGAAATAAAAAAAAATTAGGGCAATTAACTATTGGCAAAACTTACCTTTTTCTTTAACCTTTGGCTGATCTCTTGTGCAGACAGGTGGTTCGAACTCTCTCACCCAGGAGGTGAGGGTAGGCAGGTGAGGAGAAAAGTGCAGTACTTTTCCAGTTTCACATTATCACTACAGCTGATTAAATAATTTGTTGTGAATAATATGGTGAATTTCAGCATTTTTTGTGCTAAACTATACAAAGATTCAATTTTGGATCCATTCTATTGACAAATTTCTTCTTGGTGGTAAATGCAATGTTCTTTCTGGTTGCCAAATTCATGCCTACTGAAAAAAAAATAAATTTATTTGTCAAGGTTAAGGAAATGCTAAGGAAAGCAAGTAGTCAAAAGTTCAGGTGAAGCAAGAGGTTCCAAATCACTGGAGCCAAGATGATGTGGATGAATTTAACTAAAACGGACCGTCCTGACCTCTACACATTGCAAATTTATAATGATGGTTTGATTTTGAAGAGCCTTCTCAATACGAAGTGTGGACAAATGTTTCAAAGGCCTGGTCTACACTAGGCTTTTATGTCGACTTTAGCGCCGTTATATCGAATTAACCCTGCACCCGTCCACACCAGGAAGCCATTTAGTTCGACATAAAGCTCTCTTTAAATCGATTTCTGTAATCCTCCCCAACGAGAGGAGTAGCGCTAAATTCGACATGGCCATATCGAATTAGGCTAGGTGTGGATGGAAATCGACGGTAATAGCTCCGGGAGCTATCCCACAGTGCACCACTCTGTTGACGCTCTGGACAGCAGTCCGAGCTCGGATGCTCTGACCAGCCACACCCCCGGGAAAATTTGAATTCATTTTCATTTTCCTGTCTGGGCAGTTTGAATCTCAGTTCCTCTTTGGACATCGAGGGGAGCTCAGCAGCAGTGGCAACTATGCAGAGCTCTCCAGCAGAGATGGCCGTGCAATCCAATAGAAAGAGGGCCCCAGCATGGACTGATCGGGAAGTCTTGGATCTCATCGCAGTGTGGGGCGATGAGTCCGTGCTTTCAGAGCTGCGCTCCAAAAGAAGGAATGCTAAGATCTACGAGAAGATCTCCAAAGCCATGGCAGAGAGAGGCTACAGCCGGGATGCAACGCAGTGCCGCGTGAAAATCAAGGAGCTGAGACAAGGCTACCAAAAAACCAAAGAGGCTAACGGACGCTCCGGATCCCAGCCCCACACATCCCGTTTCTACGAGGCACTGCATTCCATCCTGGGAGCGGCCGCCACCACTACCCCACCCCTGACCGTGGACTCCGAGGATGGGATCATGTCGGACATGACAGCGGACGGGGAAGAGGAGGAAGGAGATGAGGAGGACGAGGCAGTCGACAGCGCTGGCACCGCTGATTTCCCCGACAGCCAGGAGCTCTTCATCACCCTTACCGAGATCCCGTACCAACCGTCCCCATCCCTTACCCCGGACACAGAATCAGGGGACGGATCAAGCAGTAAGTGCTGTAAACATGTAAACATTTATTTAAAACAGAACGGTAATATTTATACTATTAACAATGTATATTTATAAAAGTGCTGTAAACTAGTAAAAAAATAATCAGGTACAAAACAGGAATATTTACAAAGGTAACAAATGGGTTTTGCATGATTTCTCTGTCTTAGGCTCTTCTCAATTTAGTCCCAAGTATTTTAAAAAAATTTCACAATGTCCGTTACTACATGATTCCCAGGCCCAAGACGCTCCACTCCAAAGTCCCAGTGCACCTACGCGAAAATCCGGTCAATGTGGCCGGGGATCGACGAGAAATCCTCGTAGGAGAACTCCTCGTAGGTCTCGTGGAGGTAGAGCTCAAGCCTGTTGATCAGGTTCCGGGGTAGGGCGATCTTAGTGGGCCCTCCGTGGTAGCAGACATGTCCCCTCCATGCCACAATCAGGTACTCGGGGATCATGGCCCGACATAGCATGGCGGCATACGGCCCCGGTTTCTGCATGCTTTCCCGCAGCATGCGTTCTCTCTGGGTGTCCGGGATCCTCAGGAGGGTGATGTCGCTCATGACGCCCTGCTTTGAATTAGGGAGGGGACTGTTAGTATTGGGACTGCTTTACAGCCACGCGGTGGAGGGAGAGGGGCAGCATACAGGGATCTTTCCCTGGGACAGCCGCGAGGGGGTGGGACAGGGGCAGAGTTGATGCTGTCCTGATTGCTGGCAGCAGAGACTGGCATTGCTTTCAATGTGAAAGGAGGCCAGTGCTACTGCTGGAGTTTTAAGCAGCCACAAGTCTGCGGCTTACCATTATTGCCCGCTCCAGAAGTTCAGGTCTCCAGCCACAGTTCTCTGAACACTCCAAGACCTCCGCAAGTCCACAGGCACTGAAGGCGACGGCCGAAAATTCGACCTTGTCCTGAGTGCGCATGTGAGAGGTTCAGTGCATGGTCTTGTTCACAGAGAAAGACTAGGTTCTTTGTATACAATTTCATTTATCTGTCTCAGGAATTCACTCCCTTTTTAAAATTCACACAGACACATCTGCGACTGTCTCCCAACCCAGCCTGTCAGCACACTCCCAGAGGCTAGCGCAGATTAGGCGGAGGAAGAAGAAGACGCGTGAAGACATGTTCACAGAACTAATGGGCTGCTCCCGAGCCCAGGCAGCCCAGCAGACACAGTGGAGGGAGAACTTGTCACAAATGCACCGAGCAGTCATGGAACGGGAGGAGAGGTGGCGTCAGGAGGACCAACAGGCTACTGAAAAGCTGCTTGGACTAATGAGGGAGCAAACGGACACGCTCCGGCGCCTTGTGGATGTTCTGCAAGACCGGAGGCAGGAGGACAGAGCCCCGCTGCAGTCTATCTGTAACCGCCCTCACCCGCCACCAAGTCCCACACCACCCTCACCCAAAGTCCAAAGAAGGAGGGGCGGCAAGGGCCGTTAAAACTTTCAATCAACCCCTGCAGACTGCTCTAGCAGTAGAAGGCTGACATTCCCCAAAATTTCATAAGTCCTTTCCTACCCACCTCACACAAGCCCCCGTCCAAGTTTCACCCCCCACGTTTCATGTCTGGTTCGCAATAAAATGTTTGTTTCTGTTCATTACTGTTTCGGTCAGGTTCTTTTGAGGGAGAGTCTGTCTGGAGGGGGGGAAGGGGCTTGGTAATTGGACAGGACAGTCACCTTTAGCAGGCTACAGAGGCGGGGTCAGGTCCAGCATCAGGACACATACACAGTGCAGTCACTGGTTACCCTGGTCAGTCTGGGAGGTG
>NW_020664439.1:30736820-30759906 GCF_002925995.2 Terrapene triunguis | reverse complement strand
GTGGCGGGGGAGGGCAGTTACAGATCTTATGCAGCGGTCCTTATCCTGGCTCACAGATCCACGCAGCAGGGGATCTGTAACCCTACCCCCCCTGCCAGAAAGTCACATAGCCGACACATACACACAGTCCCCCCCAGGAGTGCTGGCAGGCTCCATTGAAATAACCAGTCCACCAGTGCGGAGCCTGTCATTCCGGGAGTTTAGAAGTATCATTTGCATCAGAACACTGAACCCGCCCCCCGCCACAGTCTGCGTCCCCGGTTTAAAATATTCCCGCGAAAACAGCAATACAGACAACGGTGTTCATTAAAAAATCGAAATGATTTTATTTTTTGGGAAGGGGAAGGGGGTGAAGGTTGTATGTAACTGGAGAGGATAGTCAAAATGAACTGGGTAAAGAAACGGGGGCAGGTTCAGCTTTTCTGTCCACAAACTGAAAAGTCACTGGTTGCCCTGCTCACTCAGGAACCTAGCTTTCAAAGCCTCCCGGATGCACAGGGCGTCCCGCTGGGATCTTCTAATGGCCCGGCTGTCTGGCTGGACGTAATCAGCAGCCAGGCTATTTGCCTCTAGCTCCCACCCCGCCATAAAGGTCTCCCCCTTGCTCTCACACAGGTTGTGGAGCACACAGCAAGCTGCAATAACGATGGGGATATTGGTTTCGCTGAGATCACAGCGAGTGAGTAAGCTTCTCCATCTCCCTTTGAGACGGCCAAAAGCACACTCCACCACCATTCTGCACTTGCTCAGACGGTAGTTGAACAGTTCTTTTTCTGTGTCCAGGGCGCCAGTATAGGGCTTCATGAGCCAGGGCATTAGCGGGTAGGCTGGGTCCCCGAGGATGACTGTAGGCATCTCCACATCCCCAAGAGTTATTTTGTGGTCTGGGAAGTAAATACCTTCCTGCAGCCGTCTAAACAGACCAGAGTTCCTGAACACGCGAGCGTCATGAACCTTGCCCGGCCATCCGACGTAGATGTTTGTAAACCGTCCCCGATGGTCCACCAGTGCTTGCAGCACCATTGAAAAGTAGCCCTTTCTATTGATGTACTGGCTGGCCTGGTGGTCCGGTCCCAGGATAGGGATGTGAGTCCCATCTATAGCCCCACCGCAGTTTGGGAATCCCATCGCGGCAAAGCCATCTATGATGACCTGCGCGTTTCCCAGGGTCACTACCTTTGGGAGCAGTACCTTGACGATTGCCTTGGCTACTTGCATGACAATAACCCCCACGGTAGATTTGCCCACACCAAAGTGGTTCGCGACTGACCGGTAGCTGTCCGGCGTTGCAAGCTTCCAGAGGGCTATGGCCACTCGCTTCTGGACAGTGAGGGCTGCTCGCATGCGGGTGTCCTTGCGCTTCAGGGCAGGGGACAGCAACTCACAAAGTTCGAGGAAAGTCCCCTTCCGCATGCGAAAGTTTCGCAGCCACTGGGATTCATCCCAGACCTGAAGCACTATACGGTCCCACCAGTCCGTGCTTGTTTCCCGGGCCCAGAATCGCCGTTCAACAAAATCCACATGCCCCATTGCCAACGTCATGTCCTGGGCGCTGGGGCTCGTGGTTTCTGACAGCTCTGTGCCACTCTCCGACTTCAGGCTCTCACGGCGGTGCCGTAGCCTCCTCGCCCGATTTCTCTGCATCTGCCTCAGGGAAAGGTGTATGATAAGCTGCGAGGTGTTGAGAACGGCCACAAGTGCAGCGATGGTCGCAGCGTGATCCATGATCGCAGTGCTGTGGCGTCCGCGCTGTCACTGACCAGAAAAGTGCGCGAACTGATTTCCCGCCGGCGCTTTCATGGAGGGAGGGAGGGCGTTAGTGACGGACGGATGACGACAAATTTTTTTTACCCAGAAGGCATTGGCGGCTCGACCCAGAATTCCGATGGGCAGCGGGGACTGCGGGAACTGTGGGATAGCTGCCCACAGTGCACCGCTTCCAATATCGACGCTCGCCCCGTTAGTGTGGACTCACAAAGTCGAATTACTGTCCTTAGTGTGTCCTTAGTGTGGACACACACGTTCGACTTTGCAATATCGATTCCACATATTCGATTTAAGTAAAATCGAATTACCCTCGTAGTGTAGACATACCCAAAGATACTATTGCAAATTAATGCTTTTTTTTAATAATAAACAAATATGCTCCTATATTGAAATAATGCTAGATACAGCTGTAGCACTAGAAAATCTGAAGGGAGATCCTGCAATGGGACCACACATGGAATAAAGGTTCTCAGACTCAGAACAGATTCTTTTAATATGGAGTTATACCTATCTCATAGAACTGGAAGGGACCTTGAAAGGTCATTGAGTTGAGTTAAGTCCAGTCCCCTGCCTTCACAGCAGGACCAAATACTGCCCCGACAGCTTTTTGCCCCAGATCCCTAAATGGCCCCCTCAAGGATTGAACTCACAACTCTGTGTTTAGGAGGCCAATGCTCAAACCACTGAGCTATCCCTCCCACCCAGGTTACTTTCTGGTGACCGGAACCAATTCACAGACCTTAACAGCATAACACTCAGGATATTATGCATACATGCCTTTCACAATTATGATGATGATCTGTATGACCCAAGCTTTTAGTAGGGACCTTACATGACACCCTTTGACAAATTATTGCGTAGTGACCAGACCCAGGGGATCCCTGTAACCTTGTGCACCCCTGTGCCCTCAGGCAGTGGACCCCAAGATGTAGTTGGATCACAACCTCTTAGTGCCTCCATGAGGTGATGCAGCCATATGGCTGGCTTTGGAGGCATCACGCGTGACCACATGACTCTCACATCCCCAGGAACTGTTCTGTTGTAGGAATGAGTTCTTGCCCAGAAATAAAAGAAGGAATTGAAATGCAATCACGGCTGTTTCTCCCTGGTTACTATCAATTCATCATGTCCACGGATTAACTCCATGACCATCATTGAAAACATTTGCATTTTTGTAATGAATCTCATTAATTAATCCTCATGTTAATTGATTATGAATGCTTATGCATTTCAACTGAACTATTGTGGGAAACTGAATGAGAGTGGATCATATTAAACTAGATCAGAAGCTCAAGTTAAATGCATAGTACTGCTGAGAGAATTCAACTCAGCCCAATGTCTGCACAAGGCCTATGCCCCAATTTAGTGCCACTTCAGCCTTTGTACAAGGGTGGTTTTCACATGCCAAAGAGGTTTTTTTCCATTTCTTCATTTATGGATCTAAGTTTCAGAAGAGCAGAAGTATTTGCCTACTTGGCTCTACTGCTTACACGTTGCAACAAAATTTTAGGAACATAGGAATATACAAATTGCCAGATTGGATCAGACCAGCTACCCATAGTATCCTCTTTTGGACAGTGGCCAGTATTGAGATTCTTCCATCTTCTTCTGAAGTAACTCTGGGTTGGTGGTTGGTGAAAAACTACCCTCAAAAAAAAAGCTTCCTGCTAATCCCACAGGTTTTATAACCCCTTCCAGAATGTTTTTTAGTATTTACTATTATAACACTAGATAGCCTTGGTGAGCCAGATTTTTTAAGGTATTCAGATTTTAAAGATGTGGGTCACTACTCATATAAATTCCCTTTTGGAATCCTGCTAGGCTTGTGGCCTCAATGATATATAGTCCCACAAGCTAACTTTGCATTGTTTTGAAAAAGTATTTTCTTTTATCATTTTCCAGTTTGCCACCTTTCAGTTTCTTGCTACCTTCTTTGTAGATAGATCCCAAGACATGCTAGAGAGAGCACGCATGAATACATTTTATAAATAGCTATTTTTGAAAATTGTCAGCAATGGTCATGTGTTATGATCCATTTCAGTTACTCATTTGTAATTCACAGATTCAGTGAAATATTTCTAAAGATCTAACACCAAAATATTTGTAAACTAGTTAAATTTAACCATCTTGAATTGGGAGTGGATAACTTTATGACCAATTAGAAATTGGCAGTTACACATGCTAAGATAAAAGTAAACATGCTGTTCAGAATAGCTTGATCAATAAGGGTCAGGAAGACATTTTTCTCCCATGGTCAGCATTGTACAATTAGCCTAGTGCAATAGAGGCATTTTCACCTTTCTCTGAACCTTCAGCTATTAGACTTGATGGAACATTTGCCTGACCTGATCTGGAAAACTCTGTGTTTCTATTCAGACCATAGTAGGTCTTATTTTATTGGTATTTGTATTCCAGTAGCACCACACTGGGCTAGGCACACTCCAATATTTTGGTAAGACAGCCCCATCCCCAAATAGTTTACAATTAAGTTAAGAAGGCAAGCAACATATAAAAGGTGGAGAAGAGTGATGAAAAATACTCTGAATCTGATCCAGTGCCCATTGAAGTCAATGAACAGAGCAGGCGCTATTCAATTTTTTTCAATTGTCAGCAATCCTCACCTGCTGCTTTGGCTAACCAAGATTAGTTGGCAGGTGGGTCTAGGGTAAGAATATGAAGGAGAGGGTAGTGGTCCTGCAAATCCATTCAGGGACAGTGTTTCATGCAGAATGACTAGCATGAAAGGATGTGATTATGGGGAAAGTAATGAAATGTGGGATCAAGGGCTCGCAACATGCGCAGGGCAGAGAATGTGGGAGTCGATCCCTTAGGAGACAAGACTAGAGCAGATAAGTGAGGAGGAGCAGATCTTTAATGAGCTTTAAAGGTGCAGATTAGAAGTTTGAACTGGATGCTGCGGAAAAGGGAAATGCGATGGAGGAATTCAAAGAGGGTCAGTCATACAGTCAGAGCCATGGGCAAAAAAGCTATCTTAGCAGCTACAATTTGTATGGATTGGAATGCGGTTTTTAGGCACCAAAGACAAGGATAAAGTTGCAACCAGTAGTCAAGATGGAATATGACACAGTCCTGAAAGAAAATTTAGCTATGTAGACAGAGAGAAATGTTGCATATCTCTAAAAATTGTATGGAACAAGAAATAGCAAATTTTGGATTCAGCCTAGATGAGTGGGATGAGGAAGACAAAGGAGTCAAAGATGATTCCGTTTACAGGCCTGAAAGACAGGGAGGACAATGGTGACAGAGAATAGGAGGTTAGAGGAAAGGTCGGGAGTTCAGTTTTGACCATGTTACTTTTAAGCTGGTAGGCAGGACATCCAGAAGGAGATATTGGAAAGAGAGGCTCCAGCATGGGATTAGTTATGGAAGACAGCTCGTGTTGGAAAGGTAGATTTGTGAGTCAGAGTAAAGATGGTGTGCAGATCTGATCACCTAGAAATAGGCTATAAAGGGAGATGAGCCTGGGGACAAAATCAGAGCCCTGCAACATCCCTGGAGGCAGACACACAGAAAGACACATAAGAAGAAACCAGATAGGTAGGAGGAGAATCAGGAAAGGAAGGAGTCACAGAAGCCAAGGAACTGCAAGATTTCTACAAGGAAGGTCTGACTAACAGTTTCAAAAGCAGAAGATTGGACTGGGAGCAGAACTGAGCGGAAATTCTCATTTAATACCGTCTCTGTGTTCCATTGGCTCTGAGCAGGCATACATGAGAAAACAAAGTATAAGTTATACGTAGACATAGAATACAATCTGTCAGTGTTATTTGGGGTGCAGCAAATTACGGCAATAGTATCAAGATCCCAGATTCTCTCTGCTTCTGAATCATTTAAAAATAAAACTGCAGGAGCAAACGAGAGAGAAACATCATTTTACTGGTAAACAGAGGCAGTTTAGCAACAACTGATGTTTTCTGCTAGTGCTGTCTGCCATCCACTGTGTACACTGAGCACATATGTTGTGCTTCAAATAACACTGCTATGAGGGAAGACACCTTGCCAGTAGAGCATGGGGTAGTGAACATCCAGAGTAAAGTTTTATGGTTTCTTAATGAGTGGAGGCATTTGTCTTTTTTTTAGTACCTGCTGTCCATTTGGAAAGGTTTCTCGCCTAACAAATGTATACGGATAAGAACTTACACGGAAGATTGTTAACCCTTCCATTATAATATAAACAAAAACTGGGAGAAGATTGTATCAGAGGGGTAGCCGTGTTAGTCTGGATCTGTAAAAAGCAACAGAGAGTCCTGTGGCACCTTTAAGACTAACAGTTGTATTGGAGCATAAGCTTTCATGGGTGAATACCCACTTCATCAGACACATGTAAAGGAAATTTCCACAGGCAGGTATAAATATGCAGGCCAGAATCAGTCTGGAGATAACGAGGTTAGTTCAATCAGGGAAGGTGAGGTCCTCTGCTAGCAGTTGAGGTGTGAACACCAAGGGAGGAGAAATTGCTTTTGTAGTTGGCTAGCCATTCACAGTCTTGTTTAATTCTGATCTGATGGTGTCAAATTTGCAAATGAACTGAAGCTCAGCAGTTTCTCTTTGGAGTCTGGTCCTGAAGTTTTTTTGCTGTAAGATGGCTACCTTTACATCTGCTATTGTGTGGCCAGGGAGGTTGAAGTGTTCTCCTACAGGTTTCTGTATATTGCCATTCCTGATATCTGACTTGTGTCCATTTGTCCTTTTACGTAGTGACTGTCCAGTCTGGCCAATGTACATAGCAGAGGGGCATTGCTGGCACATGATGGCATATATAACATTGGTGGACGTGCAGGTGAATGAACCGGTGATGTTGTAGCTGATCTGGTTAGGTCCTGTGATGATGTTGCTGGTGTAGATATGTGGGCAGAGTTGGCATCGAGGTTTGTTGCATGGATTGGTTCCTGAGTTAGAGTTGTTATGGTGCGTTGTGTGGTTGCTGGTGAGAATATGCTTAAGGTTGGCAGGTTGTCTGTGGGTGAGGACTGGCCTGCCTCCCAAGGTCTGTGAAAGCGAGGGATCATTGTCCAGGATGGGTTGTAGATCACTGATGATGCGTTGGAGAGGTTTAAGCTGAGGACTGTAGGTGATGGCCAGTGGAGTTCTATTGGTTTCTTTCTTGGGCTTGTCTTGTAGCAGGAGGCTTCTGGGTACACGTCTGGCTCTGTTGATTTGTTTCCTTATTTCCTTGTGCGGATATTGTAGTTTTGAGAATGCTTGGTGAAGATCTTGTAGGTGTTGGTCTCTGTCTGAGGGGTTGGAGCAGATGCGGTTGTACCTCAGCTGTAGACAATAGATCGTGTGGGTGTGTCCGGCGTGGAAGCTGGAGGCATGGAGGTAGGCATAGCGGTCGGTGGGTTTTCGGTATAGGGTGGTGTTAACGTGACCATCACTTATTTGTACTGTGGTGTCTAGGAAGTGGACCTCCCATGTAGATTGGTCCAGGCTGAGGTTGATGGTGGGGTGGAAGCTGTTGAAATCGTGGTGGAATTCTTCCAGGGTCTCCTTCCCATGGGTCCAGATGATGAAGATTTCATCAATGTAGCATAGGTAGAGAAGGGGCGTGAGTGGACGAGAGCTGAGGAAGCGTTGTTCCAGGTCAGCCATAAAAATGTTGGCATATTGTGGGGCCGTGCGGGTGCCCATGGCGGTGCCACTGGTCTGGAGGTATATATTATCACCAAATTTGAAATAATTGTGCGTGAGGATAAAGTCACAGAGCTCAGCAAGTTGTGCTGTGTCATCATCAGGGATACTGTTCCTGACAGCTTGTGTGGGATGTTTGTGTAGAGAGCCTCCACATCCATGGTGGCTAGGATGGTGTTTTCTGGCAGATCACCAATGCATTGTAGTTTTCTCAGGAAATCTGTGGTGTCACAGAGATAGCTGGGAGTGCTGGTGGCATAGGGTCTGAGCAGAGAGTCCACATATCCAGATAGTCCTTCAGTGAGTGTGCCAATTCCAGAGATGATGGGGCATCCAGGATTTCCAGGTTTGTGGATCTTAGGCAGTAGATAGAATAACCCCAGTCAGGGCTCTAAGGGTATGTTGATTTGTTCCTGTGTGAGTGTAGGGAGTGTCCTGAGTAGATGGTGCAGTTTGTAAGTATATTCCTCAGTGGGATCTGAGGAAAGTGGCCTGTAGAATTTGGTATTGGAGAGTTGTCTGGAAGCCTCCTTCTGGTAGTCAGACCTGTTCATGATGACAACAGCACCTCCTTTATTAGCCTCTTTGATTATAATGTCAGGGTTGTTTCTGAGGCTGTGGATGGCATTGCGTTCTGCACAACTTAGGTTATGAGGCAATTGTGGAAAAACAACATCACTTGCCTCATAACCTAAGTCGTGCAGAACTCCAAAGAGAAACTGCTGAGCTTCAGTTCATTTGCAAATTTGACACCATCAGATCACGATTAAACAAAGACTGTGAATGGCTAGCCAACTACAAAAGCAGTTTCTCCTCCCTTGGTGTTCACACCTCAACTGCTAGCAGAGGACCTCACCTTCCCTGATTGAACTAACCTCGTTATCTCCAGACTGATTCTGGCCTGCATATTTATACTTGCCTCTGGAAATTTCCATTACATGCGTCTGACGAAGTGGGTATTCACCCACGAAAGCTTATGCTCCAATACATCTGTTAGTCTTAAAGGTGCCACAGGACTCCTTGTTGCTTTTTTTAGGAGAAGATTACAATACAGGGTAGGTACAAACCTCCTGCTCACTAGCATTTTTTCAATCACTATAACTTTCAGTAGTAATTAGAGGAACTAATTTCATCATTGGTATCTTTTCTAAAGAGAAAATAATATAGCAATAATCTGTGCCTTTTATTAACAAAAAAGTAATGTGAGAATAGAAATTCATTACCTACACTTGTAGCATCAATTTAAAACCTGTCATGACTCATACTTGCATGCCTTTTATCAAAAACAAAGTGAAATAATGGCACACGTCTGACACCAGTCACAGAGCGCAACTGATATCACACTGCCTTTTAAAAAGTAACGCAATGACTAATTCATCAAATCAGTACTTTTTCAAATCACATTTGTCTATTCTACTGTGAATATTTTCCCATGTCAGCAGGACTTAATTATAGGATAGGAACACAGAAATTGCCATACTGGATCAAACTAGTGGCCTATCTAGCCAGTATTCCAACACCAGCTGCTTCAGAAGAAGATGCAAGAAAATTTTCTATTTGGGCATAAGCTTTCCTAGGCTATAACCCACTTCATCAGATGCATGGGGTGAAAAATACTGTAAGCAGGTATAAATATATAGTACATGAAAAGATGGGAGTTGCCTTACCAAGTGGGGGGTCAGTGGTAATGAGGCCAATTCAATTAGGGTGGATGAGGCCCATTCCCAACAGTTGACAAGAAGGGGTGAATATCAACAGAGGGAAAATTACTCTCATTGAAGTCTGTTTCTGAAGTTTTTTTGTTAAAGAATGGCCACTTTTAAGTCTGTTATTGAGTGTCCAGGAAGATTGAAGTGCTCTCCTACTGGTTTTTGAATGTTACAATTCTTGATGTCTGATTAGTGTCCATTTATTCTTTTGCGTAGAGACTGTCCGGTTTGGCCAATGTACATGGCAGAGGGGCATTGCTGGCACATGATGGCATATATCACATTGGTAGATGTGCAGGTGAATGAGCCCCTGATGGTGTGGCTGATGTGGTTAGGTCCTATGATGATGTCCCTTGAATACATATGCGGACAGAGTTGGCAATGGGGTTTGTTGCAGGGATTGGTTCCTGGGTTAGTGTTTCTGTTGTGTGGTGTGTAGTTGCTGGTGAGTATTTGCTTCAGGTTGGGGGGCTGTCTGTAGGGGAGGACTGGCCTGTCTCCCAAGATCTGTGAGAGTTCTTGACAAATCCATGCTGGCTATTCCTTATATAATCCTATTATCCTCTAGGTGTTTACAAATAGATTTTTTAATAATTTGTTCTAGAATCTTTTCAGGTATCATAGTTAGGCTGACTGGTCTATAATTCCCCATGTCCTCTTTGTTCCCTTTTTTATAAAGAGAGGTATTATGTTTGTCCTTCTCCAGTTCTCTAGGACCCCATTCATCCTCCATGAAGTCTCAAAGGTAATTTCTAACAGTTCTGAGATTGCTTCAGCTAGTTCCTTAGATACCCTAAAATGAATCTCATCATGCCCTGTAAACTTGAAAACATCTAATTTTTATATTCATTCTTGTGCAAGGGGCAGCACCCAGAGGAAACCTTCGACACACTCTATCCAGGGTCTGTGCATCTCAACCTTGCCCCCTACTCAGGTCCATGGCATATAAATTCCAATATATTCCCTATATCAATTTGTAAACTAAAAGCTTCCACCACAAAAAAGCAAAATGCTGAAAAAGTATTCAATTAGCAGGTGATGTTTGAACAGAAAGAAAATTGGTTCTTTTCTTGGTGTGAAACTAGGCTGTTATTTGGTTTAAGTCAAATGTTAAAAACATGAGTAATAATGTATCATTTGCTATACATCATGGACCCAATCCATCATTCAATGTCCACCCAAAACTCATGGTTTCAACAGCTGTTTTTGAAGCAAAATAAAGGAAAATTAGTTCCTATGGGTCCATGCCACTGGAATGGATCCTGCAGTCCATTCTCCAGCAAAATGTTGCAGAAGCACCTAGTTGTATCGGAAATAGCTTTATAATCTTTACAGGACTATTGGAGTGGAATATGCAATTTTTTTTAACAAATCAACAGATAGTGCCTATAAAGGTTGCCACTTACTTTCAAAGTTCAACAATGGCTTTTCTTACTGGCCTTCTCCAGATGCTACCTACCTATTTCCTTAAGCTCCAAAACGATCAACAGAACGAGAAGTCAAATTGCAGCTTGTAAACCAGTGTAACAACCAGCCCTTGGAGCAGACTGTATATCGTCTTTTTCAGCTAACAATGCTTATAATAGCAGTTGAGTTCACATAACTCCACAAGAGTAGTTTGCTCTGGGATGTGGACTTGAGCATGGATACTGCACAAAGAAACACCTACAGAAAAGCTAAAACAAGGCAGAAGCAGTACTCCAAGGGATGAAATGACTCAGCGTCCCCGCTAGCTATACCTGAAAGAGTCTAGTAGGACTATGTTAATTGTAACTACTTTTTCAGCCTTTAAAACTTTCCTTTAATTGCCATTCCTGAGATCTAGGGCAACCTGTTCTTGCCTGCTAAAGAATAAGGATTTCCACAGAAAAAAACCTTACATATATTATGAGCTACTTTGGGAAAGGTGGGGGCAGTGGGGGGATTGCTTTATTTAGTCTTATGTTATAATAATTCCATCAAAAATTCTCTCTGAAGAACCTTCTGCCCATCAATCAACCCACTTCTTTCTGTTTTGCATTTTATTGTTGCACATTCAATTTATATGAATGATCTCTTTAAAATGTATATTTCCCCAGAACTTGAAATTTGAGTCAATGAAAAGCTCTCATTGGGCTAAATTCTGCTATCAGTTAAAAGCATGTAATAGAGCAGAATTTGAGCATGATTCAGTCCTAAATACATTACATATTCCAATATTACCACTGCACTGCAGCTGAGATTTTCAAAGCTGCCTAGGTATTTGGATGCCTAGTTCCCACTAATTTCACTGTGTTTTTTGTTTCCAAATCCCTTTGATGGCTTTGAAAATGTCAGCAGCATTAGTGAAGGCTAGACCATGCTTTTAAAATACAGTCCATAGAAAGCAGTGGTTGAACTGGGAGAGAGCAATTTACTATGTCCCTTAGAAAGACGTAGCATAGATGTCACTGCAGTGGCCTGCCAAGCTCTACTGGCTGACACATGTGAGGGTAGAGTCATTGATCTGCCTACTCCCTACCCTTCCATACCCCTTCTGCCCAGTTGCTCACAAGGAAGGACACAAGGTGGAGAAGTATCCAAGGGTGAGCCCCTAGTCTCCTCTGAGTTGCAATTGTGGGCAGTACTTATATGAACCCCACAAGGAGGGAGAGTCCACACACTTATGTCCTTGCAGAGCTAAGTAAATGAAGCCCTAAAGATGCAAAAGACACTGGGGTGAGTAGACTAAAATTCAAGTGCTGGCCAAACAACATTGGTCTTATTTTCCTGAATGAGTTGGTCTATTGTGACCTCACTTCATGATTCTGTATGAAATTATAGAGAAGTCTTATAATAATTCTCAGTATCTAAACAAAGATCCACACTGATAAGGTTGGGTAGGAAGTAATAGCCAATGAATTAATGCTGATGCAAGTTCTTTCCAGTGCAAGTTCTTTATCTAGCTGCTCATTTTAAAGCTTTCTTGTGTAAAATAAGAGACCTAACTATTCCCTAGAGTTTAGAGTGCTTATACTTCTATCGAGAATATGTATTTAGTGTGTGGTATTAATGAGATCTTGGAAAATTTCCCATAAGAGCTCTTTTTGGGCAAAGATACAAGAGCCATTATTTCCATAAATGCAATAGCTTGCAGTGGTGTTAGCCTGCTTTGAAATACATTAACGGTACTGCATTAAGTGGTTGCAAAGAATGGGCAAACCACTTCAAAAGCCATCCGTGGCAGCCCAAACCTTTACCAATCCTCAACTCAAGCTGTTTTTCAGTTTCATAACAGTTCCTGCTGACTCTTAGAATTGCCACTGATCCCTCTGTATCTCACTGCAGTTACTCAATAGCCTCCCCACATTCATGTAGCATCCTGGTCATATTTCCCTCCCTACAACTTACCAATAAGCTCTACTTTAACGAAATGTCTCCTGGAACTTAATAGGGTTGAAGCCAATTGAGTTCTATATAAAATAATCTTAAAACTACAGAATTTAACAGAGAATGATATTTTTGACAGCATCCCAATTCTATAGACAGAACATTAAATTCTATAGGATGGTGTCAGAAAAAGCCAGAAAAAGTTATAATTTTCTATTAATGCTACAGAGTACTTTTCCTCAAGGGCTCCCAACCTGTGGGCCCTCCTTTGAATATCCCATCATGGAGTTAGCAGCTCCAACAGTGTCTCAGCTAAACCCTAGTGCACCTGAACTAAAATATTGCACAAGTTGGGCTATGCACATCCCCAGTGTTTGCAAAATGGCATTCACACTGGAAGAGCCCTGTAGAAAGAGGAACTATTGGAGATGTTGGATGGCATAAGGGTAAGAGGAGCATCAAAGGTAGAGAGGAGGGAGTAAACTGATTGTAGAGTCACAAGGTGGAAAAGAGAGGTGCTTATGGGAAGGACATTGAGAGCAGACTTTTCAGGTGGCGTCACAGAAAATGAAAGAGAGACTGGGATATATATGGAGGATCATGGGGAAAGGAGGGGCTATTGGAAGGTCACAAATAGAGATAATTGCTGAGTACCTAACAGAAGAATGGGGAGTGGGGAGAAAGAGACACCCTACAGAGTTCAGATAATTTTAAGTAAGATTAGACAGTGAAATGAGTCTTAGTTCCCTTAGTAACCTATTTATTCAAATCTACACTCTTTTGAATTGATCCTACAAAATGCAAAACATCCTCAAAAGAAGCCAACAGGAGCGAAGGGCCCTTTTTGAGATTCACTCATTGATAGCGATAACACCAAAAATTCCTTGGGATTTCAAAATGAATGAGCCCTCATTCTTCCAAATGACAACATTTCACGACAGAAGCACTAAGTAACAGGAATACAATATAGACAAAGCATACACAGCTCAATCATCCCAAAGTTTATTTTTTTTACTGAAATTATCTGAAGAGGAAAATAAAATCACATAATCAACAGGGATAATCCCTCGGAAATGACTGGCTGTAAAACTGTGTGGGGAGAGTGGGACAGCCCATCAATTTCACTGGTGTCTGCAGTAAAAATTCTATTTCACCTACTGTAGGAAAGGCAGAATGAATCTGATGACAGATGGTTATTCTAAGCGCTGTGGTTTGTCTCAGTATATAATGAAAAATATATAAACCTTCTGTTGCACAGTAGAGGAAAGAGGTTTAAACACCTGTTTCAAATTATTCTGATACTATAAACATTCTTGGAAATTGGAAAGCCCTGTGTTTTAAGAAAATGAGAAGTGCCACTGCCAGCTAAACTAAATTGAGTAGGCTTGGGTCCAGTAAGCAGTGAAAGAGAGAATTATGCTCATAGCCCCTGGCAAACAGCTGATAAGAAAACTAACTGGGCATAAAGTTAAAACCTAACACTGCAGAAATCCTGTCATATTTTGAAGTATGTACATAAATTAGTGTTGCAAATGATATTTCTTAACGTACCCTCAATGTTTTCATTTCAGGCTTCTCATCTTTGGAATCCCTTCATAGCAAAAATTGATCATTTGAAGTGTTTGAATTATGAGAAACATTAGGTGCACTTGGCAAAAAATATTCATCAAAAAATATCTATCAAATTATTATGAAATTTATTTTACATTCAGGAGTCTAAATTGCTAGCATTTCATCACTTCTTCCAAATCCATCTCAAGGATGGATCTGCATTCTTGCCAGTATACAATAAAGCTGTCAGTACACTCTATTGATTCCTTCAGGAAAACATCTGCCCTCTTGAAGCTCTCAGAATGAAATGCTGACAAATGACTGAGGGGCTGTACATCATCCAATAATTAACCTGAAAGGATCTGCCAATGGCAACATGCCATGACAAGCAGATGTTGTCCCCTGTACCTATCTGCATAGCAGGTCAAATGTTCTGAAACAGACACACTTTTGTCTCCTGCCTTGTAGGTATATATCAGTCATTCAATAAGTAATTCAGTGTCTACTGTATGAAAATCAGAGGTAGTTTCATGTTTATTCAGTGCGAGATTAGATCATTTAAAAAGCAGAATCTGTTAAGTAATTCTGCAACCGAGTTGGATTTAAAGATTGAGAACTGCAAAGAGCTTGCTTGAATGCAATTCAATTGACACTGCCTTTTACATTCATGCCAGTTATATGAATACTGTAATCAGATATGTGGAAAAAGTACACACAAAACGAATTAGAAAGGGAGTATTTTGTGAACACTTGAAACTCCCTGTTCTTGTCCCCACCTTTATATATATATCTATTAGCTACACTTAGGTATTCCAGCATCATTTGAGATGGGGAATCACTGTGAGACAGAAGATATCCAGTTCAAAACCAGGTATGGTCTCCTTAAAAAAGGAATTTTTGCCTCATTTTCATGTATTCTTTACCATAGTACAAGTCAACGTCATATCTTAGTATGCCATAAAAAGCAACAAGTTAATAGAATGCAGAAAGGCAAGGAAAACTTTTTAAAATGTCTTTTTCATACACTTTTCTTACTACAGAAAAATCCTAGATCAATTAAAAAGCTCATGTCCCCGAACAGCCAACTGACTGAGAAGCACAACAGTAAAAGCAAAACAAAAGATAAGTCAAGTTGTACTGTACATGCCAGAAAAATCTGCAACCTACACATGGGACAGATATCGCAGGGCATGTTAAAGGAAAAAGATGTTCATCTCTGTCGCTATCCAAAGCTGTAGTGACAGCTGCTACTGTATCACAGGTGAAAAGTCACCATGTTTACCATTTAAAATGGTGATCACTCTGCCCTTAGTATTTAGACTCACTTGTTCGTTAGTTGGTAACCAACATTCCCAGCTGGACTCGAAGTGCATTATGAATAAATACTGGAAGAAAGACAGCTTAAAAACTTGACAGCTGTTTCAGTCTAGACAAGCCATAATTTCTAACTCAGGAAAAGATAATGCAGTATGATCTTTGACTATTACATGTTTTACTGTCCTTCAAAAAGCACATAAGAAATTAGTAGACACTGACTTCTTTCAATCGTACTTTAAACCAAGGGCAATTAAGAGTAGAGCAAAGACAAATAAAGCAGGAGCATATGTAGTTCTCTTGGTCTTATTTTTCATCCATCTACATCCATTAAGAAATCACTGAAATATTTTTGATCTATATCTTTAACATCTGGGCAGCTTGGCACTATTAAAAACTGAAGGTCAGAACCTCAGCTGGCCTAAGCCATTGTAGCTACATTAACTTCAACGCAGCTGTGCCAATTTACATCAGCTAAGGCTCTGACTCGGACTCAAATGAATCACAGAATCATAGGAGCGAGGGCAGAGAGACACCTACTAGGCTATGTAATCCATCTCCTGGCTAGTAGAGAATTGTTCCCTTCCATATCCTTGCTAGTGCTTTGTTCAGTCTAGATTTAAAAAGAACTTCCACCTTTTCTCCGGTTAGAGGGCTGCAGCCTAATAGAGCTCACCACTGAGAAGGTCTCCCTGAAATTCAGCATATTATTATTATATAAAAGAAATAGCCCTGCCCTGAAGAGTTTACATTCTAAAGGGGGAAGGGAAGAGAAGGGGATAGGCCATACAAGAAGTAGATGGAGTACTGAGGCACAGAGTGATTAAGTGACTTGTCCAAGATTACACAGGAAGTATATTGTAGAGAAGGGAACCGAGTCCAGATCACCTGAGTTCCAGTTCAATGCTTTAACCACAGGACCATCCTTACAAGATTGTTCTTCTCTTAATTTCATCCTAGTTACATCTCATTGTTCCACCCCAAATAACATCTACTTCCTTTGCAGTATTTACCATGGTCAGATAACTGTGGATGGATGAAATGGCCCTCGTATTGATTAGCCAAGCTACTCACTCTTTTAAACCTTTCTCCAAAGTCAATATTTCTCTAGCCTCTTCCCAATTTCTGTTATTCTTTTTCTGAATTCCTTCCAATTGCTTGACATCATTCTCATACTTCTGGTTCAGAACTGTATGCAGGATTGTAGGTGGACTTCCACTAGTGCTAGATAAAGAAGGGATTATCATTTCCATGTTTCATAACATGATTTTACACGTTGTGTTTCTGCTGGAAACACATTCTGAAATTCTTCAATGTATTGGTTATTCAAAATTATTCATAAATTTATTTAGTGAATAATTTTTGGTCTGCAGATACTTCAGGAATCATTCTTTTGGAATATTCAGTCCAGGACACATTTTGAATAGTTACATAAACAATCATGTAACAAGTGTAGCTAACCAACAGAAGCAATACAAATTCCAGTGCAAACAAAATTGTGCATGCCAGTGTAAAATTTGCAATTGGAAATAATTCTCTTGTTGGCTATTCTAAATTTGTCCATACATATATATATACACTCACACAATCAAGCTTTCAAGATCTGGGTGACATTTTTCAACCTACACTTTGTGGGTGTGACACAAATATTTTGTGAATTCATGTTGATTTCATCAAATTGTTTTAGCTGAAAAATAACCTTAAAAATTTCTGAAAAAAATCAAAGTTTCATTTTGACATTTTAAAAACAAATCATTTCAATTTTTCAATTCAAAATAAGTTTTTTTGAAATGTCATTTAATTTAAAAAAATCAAACATTAAAAATGCTCAAAATTGAAAGGTGTCATTTTGGGTCCAATAAAATGTTTTGCTTAATCCAGATGGATTATCTTCAATTCACCAAAAAATTCAAAAAAGTTTCTTTTCAGTTTGAAATTCAGTAATTTTTTTTCAAGAAATGCTAGCGAATAAAAGAGAAATACCCTGTTATTTGCACAGTTCTAAATACTACTTGCTTTTTCTGAGTATTCATGTTAATAAAGCTCATTAGCTAGACCACTCTGGGGTTGTAAATAAAAAGAGAGGTTTGAATGTAGTCAATGTGAATTTAGTTAAAAATACAAATGGTTATTACTATCAGTGAAAAATGCTTTTCAATATTTGCCCAGCTCAAGACATAAAGCTTCTTTGTTTGCAGCCCAACAGCCATAGTGGCTTGTTTGCATTATTATTATTATACCTGGACTCAAGCTAGTTGACTTGAACTATAATTGACTTACTTTTCTATGTTTGAACTGCATAAGCCACACAAAATAATTCTTACTCTATATTAAATCAGAAGCTTCAATATGCTTTTCAAAATTGTCTTTCCAAGCCAGATGTTGGAATTATTGGACTGGCATGCCCTTTGTTTTCATCAAAGATTATGCATGCGCTCTTTTAAAAATTTGATGAATGTAAAAATAAATGTAATAGTTACATAATAATGCTTTTCAGTCACATAAGCACCTTTCATCTGAGGAGCTAAATCTTCAAACACACATTTTCAGCTAGGGATCAGGTAGAGTTTTGTTTGGGAGTTGGGGAGGGGGGATTGGTCCAGAGTTATCATTAAAGAAACAGGAGGGCTTTGATTAATTGATTTTGCTCCAGGTGTTATGAGCCTCAAGCAGATGTTTAATTTCATCATATTTCTAAAGAATATCATGTATCCATAAGTGTGAATTTATACTCTCAGGGCCTTACAACATGGACATGACTGTCAGTAATAATGAAACCAGAGAAAGACCTTGAAAAATAAAAATATTCACAGGTAAAACTTGGACAGTGTTTTGGCTGATAGGTGATTTTTGTAAAATACACAGATGTAAAAAGCAAGCTGGCAGCTTGTTTCTAGAGTCACTGCCAGTTCCTGAGACAGATGCTTTTTTGGAATGACACCCAGTGAGTTAATGTATTTAGATTTATACAAACTGTAATAAAAGAGCAGCCCATGCATTGCTCTACGTGCCCTTGATGATTTTTTTTAACTCTACTAAACTAAACTGAGTTGCAATATTCGCATAATAAATTGTCTGCATATGGTTACATGAATATCGTTAGCTTTCACCTTGTCTCAAGCCTTGCTTTCATTAAGTGGGAGAAAGTGGCATTGTAAAGAATGCAAAATTAGTTCAAGGTAGTACTTCTTACCACAAGGCCAGAGCAGGTCATCTGATGTGCTTCTTGTATACTTTGGCAGTAACCACAGTCTTACCTGTTACAGTGATAGTCTTTTGATATATCTGATGATTATTATAGAATTGTGATTTCCCACAGTTTTTTTTAATGTATGCTTGGCTTGACTACTGTAGATACTAGTCATGCCAGCAGGACCATTTTTACTTAGTGGACATTTTGTAAAATATTCTCGTTTCTCCTTTAAAAGAGTTTGAATTTCTCATTGGTCAACAACACTTTTTATCACTTTTTAACATGCAGTCTTTGTTATGTGTCTGTTGGGGAAATATAATGCTTCTGACGGGGGGCGGAGGGGGGGAGGGACCATTAAGAGTCTGAATCAAAGCCAACTAAAGTTAATCAAAAGACTACCATTAACTTCAGTAGACTTTGGATCAGGCCCTAAATCCACAAACGGTGAGGGGCTTGGTTCCTGTTTCTTGCCAGAAAGACGAGTATCATAGAATATCAGGGTTGGAAGGGACCTCAGGAGGTCATCTAGTCTAACCCCCTGCTCAAAGCAGGACCAATCCCCAACTAAATCATCCCAGCCAGGGCTTTGTCAAGCCTGACCTTAAAAACCTCCAAGGAAGGAGATTCCACCATCTCCCTAGGTAACCCATTCCAGTGCTTCACCACCCTCCTAGTGAAAAAGTTATTCCTAATATCCAACCTAGACCTCCCCCACTGCAACTTGAGACCATTGCTTCTTGTTCTGCCATCTATCACCACTGAGAACAGCCTAGCTCTTTGGAAACCCCCTTCAGGTAGTTGAGGGCTGCTATCAAATCCCCCCCTCACTCTTCTCTTCTGCAGACTAAACAATCCCAGTTCCCTCAGCCTCTCCTCATAAGTCATGTGCTCCAGACCCCTAATCATTTTTGTTGCCCTCCGCTGGACTCTTTCCAATTTTTCCACATCCTTCTTGTAGTGTGGGGCCCAAAACTGGACACAGTACTCCAGATGAGGCCTCACCAATGCTGAATAGAGGGGAATGATGACGTCCCTCGATCTCCTGGCAACGCCCCTACTCATACAGCCCAAAATGCCATTAGCCTTCTTGGCAACAAGGACACACTGTTGACTTATATCCAGCTTCTCATCCACTGTAACCCCTAGGTCCTTTTCTGCAGAACTGCTGCCTAGCCACTTGGTCCCTAGTCTGTAGCAGTGAATGGGATTCTTCCGTCCTAAGTGCAGGACTCTGCACTTACTCTTGTTGAACCTCATCAGATTTCTTTTGGCCCAATCCTCTAATTTGTCTAGGTCCCTCTGTATGCTATCCCTACCCTCCAGCGTATCTACCACTCCTCCCAGTTTAGTGTCATCTGCAGACTTGCTGAGGGTGCAGTCCACGCCATCCTCCAGATCATTAATGAAGATATTGAACAAAACTGGCCCCAGGACCGACCCTTGGGGCACTACACTTGATACCGGCTGCCAACTAGACATGGAGCCATTGATCAGTACCCGTTGAGCCCAACGATCTAGCCAGCTTTCTATCCACCTTATAGTCCATTCATCCAGCCCATACTTCTTTAACTTGCCGGCAAGAATACTGTGGGAGACTGTATCAAAAGCTTTGCTAAAGTCAAGGAATAACATGTCCACTGCTTTCCCCTCATTCACAGAGCCAGTTATCTCATCATAGAAGGCAATTAGGTTAGTCAGGCATAATTTGCCCTTGGTGAATCCATGCTGACTGTTCCTGATCACTTTCCTCTCCTCTAAGTGCATCAGAATTGATTCCTTGAGGACCTGCTCCATGATTTTTCCAGGGACTGAGGTGAGGCTGATTGGCCTGTAGTTCCCCGGATCCTCCTTCTTCCCTTTTTCAAACATGGGCACTACATTAGCCTTTTTCCAGTCATCCGGGACCTCCCCCGATCACCATGAGTTTTCAAAGATAATGGTCAATGGCTCTGCAATCACATCCGCTAGCTCCTTTAGCACCCTCGGATGCAGCGCATCCGGCCCCATGGACTTGTGCTCATCCAGCTTTTCTAAATAGTCCTGAACCACTCCTTTCTCCACAGAGGGCCGGTCACCTCCTCCCCATACTGTGCTGCCCAGTGCAGTAGTCTGGGAGCTGACCTTGTTTGTGAAGACAAAGGCAAAAAAAGCATTGAGTACATTAGCTTTTTCCACATCCTCTGTCACTAGGTTGCCTCCCTCATTCAGTAAGGGGCCCACACTTTCCTTGACCTTCTTGTTGCTAACATACCTGAAGAAATCCTTCTTGTTACTCTTAACATCTCTTGCTAGCTGCAACTTCAAGTGTGATTTGACCTTCCTGATTTCACTCCTGCATTCCCGAGCAATATTTTTATACTCCTCCCTGGTCATTTGTTCAAGCTTCCACTTCTTGTAAGCTTCTTTTTTGTGTTTAAGATCAGCAAGAATTTTACTGTCACCTGCCATATTTACTATTCTTTCTACACATCGGGATGGTTTGTTCCTGCAACCTCAATAAGGATTCTTTAAAATACAGCCAGCTCTCCTGGACTCCTTTCCCCCTCATGTTATTCTCCCAGAGGATCCTGCCCATCAGTTCCCTGAGGGAGTCAAGTCTGCTTTTCTGAAGCCTTGGGTCCATATTTTGCTGCTCTCCTTTCTTCCGTGTGTCAGGATCCTGAACTTGACCATCTCATGGTCACCGCCTCCCAGGTTCCCATCCACTTTTGCTTCCCCTACTAATTCTTCCCTGTTTGTGAGCAGCAGGTCAAGAAGAGCTCTGCCCCTAGTTGGTTCCTGCAGCACTTGCACCAGGAAACTGTTCACTACACTTTCCAAAAACTTCCTGGATTGTCTGTGCACCGCTATATTGCTCTCCCAGCAGATATTGGGGTGATTGAAGTCCCCCATGAGAACCAGGGCCTGTGATCTAGTAACTTCTGTGAGTAGTTTACTATCATTCCAAACTTTAGTTAATAAGGAAGAAGACTATTTAGCTCCATAACCAGCAGAGCATCTGCTTAGGGTGACCAGATGGCAAATGTGAAAAAACGGAAGAGGGGGTGTGGGGTAATAGGAGCTATATAAGAAAAAGACCCAAAAATCGGGTCTATCCCTATAAAATCAGGACATCTGGTCACCCTACATCTGCTAGAGTTGTAAAGCATTACTAACAATATACCAGGGATAGGTATTCCCGGCTGTACAACATGTAGAACAAAATATGATCCCAGTGAAACCAAATGGGACTTTTTTCTGCTCACTTGAATGAAATCAGGATCTGGCCTGTGGGGAACTAGTATATTGGAATGGAAAACATTTACATTATCCATCCCCCTCTTAGATACACAAATTTATGTGATGTTTTGAGGTTAAATATATGTAGTCAATGCCCACATGTATTTAGTTTGTCTGCTCAAGGATTGTAGAACAGACCCCTAATGTGTCAGTTGTCACCTGCCTTGAATAACATCAGATATGGAGATAGTTTATTAGTAGCAACTTAGCCTTTGGCCAATGCACACAAAAAAAAAGGTATTACAATAAAACTTCAAGCTACATCCATGATTATTGATAAGTATTGCACTATTTTACAAAGATTAAAAAGAACCCACACCAACAACCCATATATGAGCCCCGTGCCACTTGCCTTTTCCTTATTTTTGTGACTGACCGTGCAAACAAGGCAGCCACTCAGATCACACATATATTGTCAGATCATAACAAATAGTCTGGGTTTTTTTTGAGAGGTTGTGGAAAAGGCCATCCAGGACAAAACTATGTGTAAGCGGGGGAATGGTCCCGCTATTGTGGGGACTTTCCTGGCTTCTGCACTACCCCGGTGAAGTGGGCTAGCGAAAGGATCTGAGTCCTCGCTCCCACTCCCTTTCCCCAGAGGCCTCCCTGCCCTTGAGGGCTCCCCTTCCACACTCCTGTCTGGCAGAGTCCTCGTAACCCCAACAAGGCTGGGCCCAGGATTCCTGGGGGGCTCAACCCCCAACCCTGCTGTGGTCACCTAGGACAGGGGCTAGGGTGTCCCCACTCCGGGGTACTCTCTCTGCACTGGGCACCTCCCTGACCCACTGATTATTCCATACAATTTAAAACAAATACAAGTTGTTTAATTAACAATTAATCTAAAGAAAAGAATAAGGAAAAATGGGAAAGGTTAAAGGAAAACACATCATCCTGCTTTGTGGCAGGGAACATCACAAACAGTGTCTCTGGACATCAGGGCACTTCACAGTCTGTTCCTTGTTAGTCCCAGATTTCCGTCTCATGCCCTGGCTGTGCTGCAGGTATGCTGCGGGTTGGACACTTGCAATGGTGGTGGCCACACACCTCCGGGCTTTGAGTGGTGGGACCCTTCTTCCCAGCGTCAGCCCCCGGTCAGGTTAAGGTCCCCCTCCTGGTCTGGCCTGCAAGGGCCCTTGTCTGGGGGTGTCTTTCTGTGCTGGGCCCTTTGCCCAAGGTCCCCCCTTGGCTGGCCCCACTTGCTCACCACATCTGGCTCTGTGGCTGCAGCTCTGCTCCCAGCACAGGATCTGCTCTCCCTGGGCTGCGTCTCTGG
>NW_020664439.1:30698243-30736810 GCF_002925995.2 Terrapene triunguis | reverse complement strand
CACAGGATCTGCTCTCCCTGGGCTGCGTCTCTGGCTCTGTGGCTGCGCCTCTGGCCCCTCTGGATCTGGCACGGTTCTGCTCTCCAGCTCAGCTTGGGCCCCTGCTTTCTCCTTAGCTCGGCCCCACTCAGTCTGACCCAGGCAATTCCAGCTCACACGGAGGACGGGACCTCCCTGGCCTCCTGACCCTCTGATTAGCCTGCCCACCCTGTCAATCAGGCTGATCTGGAGCATTGGCCTCACCCCATTGTTCCTGGGGACTGTCAGTCTCAGGCTCCTGATTTGCCATCGACCCTTCCCCTTTTAGTACTGGGAGCAAGCCAATCAAAACACCCCCACTGAATGTTAGTAAGGGGGCAACAGTCCCCTTACATATGGTAAGCCATTTTATCTCAAGCGGCAATACAAATTACAGTGTAATCAGTAATGGAGTAGGTCTTCCACCTGCCCTAAGCAACATGGAAAGAGGCTGTTACATTTCTCAGTACATTTCTTCAATCCAAGCTGCCTGCATGGATTGAAAACGGACCACTCTAAAGGCCCTCTGAAGAGTGTTATTACCCAGTGTCTAAATATCTGGCATACCCATGAGTCTTTTTAACAAGAGGGAACTAAGATGACATATTTGCAATAGAAAAATCTGTCATATCCAGTTGCTTATTAATATCCTCTATTCTCAACTTGATCAGGGATTTCACATTTTTACACTTAAATCTAATCATTTCCAATTCTGAAAATCTGGAGAATGCAAAAGAATTTTGAATATATTCTAACAAAGGAAATGTATGTAAATAAGTCCTGCTTAGCTGGACTAAGCAAAACCTTAGCAAATGCAGTGAGTGAATAATATGACTACAACGCCAAAAAATAATATTTTTATTAATATGAATAGAATTCATATCTGTCTCAGCTCTAAGAAGAGTGGCTGCAGTATTATTTGGGAGACTAAGGTCTTTCCTAAGAAAATTTGTTCTGAGTCACTTCCAGTCCTATGGGATCATTCCATTCCCTTATTTCTGCTCCATACAAAATTGGAGTGCATATCTTAGCCTCAAACATTTACATTAACTTGTATATAAGGCTTCATAATTAGAGATGAAATACTGTCCAACAGGGATCAACTGATGTAATGAGGCCAGAGAGCAAAAATTAACCTGGAGGGCTTGATGGTCACTCTCAGATTTAAGGGCCACTGAAAAGTTAGAAATACAAGGCGAACTTAAAATTAGAATTGTAATATAGTCAATCATGCTCTGCTCTCAAGGAGAGGTATAGGTGAAGTGATTCACCATGTCAACGCCACCCATACCAATTAAAACTCCCATCCTGAATCTGTCCAAAATTGCCAGTATCTGGCCTGTTGAATTTATTACTTTATCTTTATAATATCTTGGCAGAAGGACAAACAACCCATTGTTAAGTGTGCCATTTGACAGTTTGGCAATTCTTTATCTTCTGCACCCAACCAAGCATTAAAATCACCTAAAAATAAAATTTACTGTTGGATAATTTCCAATAAGAGATTGGAAACTCAATAAGAGATTCCAACTCTACTCATACATATTCATTAAAATAGGGGGATCCTGACAGAGGTAAATAGGCCTTCAAAGCAACTAACATATTATTATTCAATGATGATACTATAGGCTCAAAGATAGGGATTACCCGAAATCAGGACTGGACCAATGCTGCCTGTCCCTAAGAATGAAGACCTCTACTCCAGGATGGACTCTCCACTATGCCTGAAGAAAAACACTGTAGAGCTGCAATTCTACTCCTTCGTCTCCCGCTGCTGCAGCTGCTCCAATGAGCCCACTCTATCCGCCACAAAATGTCCCATGAGAGTTATTGCTAACCCTTTTGTAGCCTTAAAACAGAAGCACTTTGAGACAGAGGCTCTTTTCCAGCTGTGGGAACATTGCTTAGTATGTTAATGCTACCAAATATAAGTGACTTGCTGTCCTGAATTCCAGCTCCCTGGTGAACCCCCTGCAGCAGAATTAAGATCTCCTGAGCCGTTTGTTCCAGGATCTGAACTACTTTCTGATCTCCTCTCAAATGTCCTAGTTAGTAGCGAGAACCTCCTTCAGGGTGATGAACATCTCACTGACCCACAAGGTGTCCTGTCAGGCCTGGGCATGAACTACCTCCACCCCCAGGCTTGGACATTCCCAGTGTTGCCTCAGACTCTTTAAACTTACTGTCAAGGCCACAGCTGCAGCTGAGGGACCTTCCTCACTCTCAGTGCAGCCTGCAGTGCCACACACCAGTGCACTGCTGTGGCTTCCACTCTCCCCCAGATATGGAGATACCTGAAAAAACTGCACACCAAGGAGACATTTGTGTCTTTGGAACAAGTGGCGAATTGAGGTATCTGCCCAGTTCTATAGTCCACTTTTCTAAAGCATTTGAGTATTCTTGAGTTTCAATTTCATTTAAAAAAATAATCTGTAAAATCTACTTTTGTAGCGGTTACATCAATATTTTATATTCCTTCTTTTGCCATCTGATTTATATATAATCTGAAAAAAGGTACCAAACTCCTAATATTATGTAATATAAAACACCACCTCTGTCTCCAAGGGAATGTGTTGTTTTAATCAAAAGCTACAAAGCTACAGCAACAGTCTGGGATTTAAATCTCTGATAAAAACTACAATGGGCAAAATGTCAAGATAATAGGAAATTCTCATGTTCCTCAGAAATTATTTTCCTTTACATGGAAGTATTCCCATAAAAAAAACTAACAAATAATTTTCTTTCTGTCATCCATACTTGTTTGTCACCACACACATTTAGAAGGACCCCAAACTATCAAAGAGCAGCTATTTTGAGTGGCTGGATAGTTAGCCATTAAAATGTGGTAGCCTAGCATTGCTCACATCAGCAGCTGTCAACTCAACAATCTAACTCTATTAGTATGAAGTTATTTTCTGCCTCACTTTCCAATCTGCTGTTACCCATTTGTAACTATCCCCTCTTACTAGTACAAATGTGTCTTGGCTGCCTATGGTGTGAAAAAATAAGGAAGTGCAAGGACTGAAAAATTTAAGTATGTAAATGTGTGTGTGAAATGTATATTCATTTGCATGCCTAATCTGCATAAACTTTCATGACTGCATGGGCTAATTGTGTATTTGTGCACACAAATGACCAGTTAGATGCTACTCAGTTGTGCACATTAGTCACTTATTGTTGTATGCAGTTATGCGAGTGCAAATGCGTACACAGTTTCCCATTAAGGGGGAGATTTTTCAAAGACAGTTAAAGGTGCCCAATTCCTACTCAACTGCTGTTATAAATCTTCCCCTAGAACTTTTGAAAATTGGGCCAAGAGATCCATATTTCTTACTATGATTTACCTATCTATCTAGTAGATATGCAGTATCTGATCTAATACTACAGGCTGTGTCATTAAGTTTTACAAAAGCTGGTAAAACAGTATTATAGATGTAATCTGAAAATTATGGAGAAAATGTGGAGAAAGAATTGCTCTTTTAGTCTTAGTTCTTGCATCTAGCATAATATTGCTGTTCATTGCTTTTACTGTGCTTTACTTTTTTATTTGTAAAAAGCCCTATACAAAAAATTAACTTATTAATTCTCAAGCCCTCAAATAGGATAAGTAAATGACTACCGTTATACTCATTCTGCATGTGGGAAACTGGGGAGATAGGTAGACTTTAATGCCCCATTCAACAAGGCACCTTAAACATATGCTCAAATGTAAGCAGATGTTTGAGTCCTGTTGAAGTCAAATTAAGCAGGTACTTCAGTGCTTTTCTAAAATGGGGCTTTAAACTTTTTGGGGCAGTGTGACGGTCTGAACTTACCCCGCACTGGAGGGGGAAGGGTTAACTTCTCACTGTGAGCAGAGAAAGCCACACCCACACATCCCTACTAGGCATGCTCCAGATGTTGCACCAGTATAAGAGGGAGCAGCCCAGATCAGTCTGGGCTGACCACCAGAGAGGAAGGACACTCCTTGCCAATTTCTGCCCAGGAACCACTGGAGCCCTGGACCACAGAAGCCACAGGCTCTGAGATCCAACCAGACACCCAGCTACCTGTGAATGCCCCAGGGAGGTCTGAGCTACAGGGAGTTGCACTGTCCAAGGAACCCAGAGAGACACAGACCGCCACCAGGTGTAACATAGTAGGAAGTAGCCCGGGGGGGACTAGCCATTCTCCCGATGATGGTCAGCATGTTGCGGACGGATCCTCGCTGACCCAGAGGCAGACACACTCGCCATTGACAGGGCCCTGGGCTGGGACCCTACCTGGGTGCTATCTCCCCCCGCACCCCCCCCCTGGGTGGCAGCCCACACACCCCAACTGGCCACTAAGCCATACAGCCCCGCCCCAAGGGCAACTCTATTGACTCTGGCTGCCAGGCCTTACTGCCCTGTGAACCTGGGGTATCTCTATTGATTCTGGGCTCTAGGCCTTACTGCCTTGCGAACCTAGGATATCACTATTGACTCTGGCCGCTAGGCCTCACTGACCTGCAGAGAAGAGCTACCCCTCTGATGTAGGTCACATGACTCTACTGCCTTGTGGATCAGGGTGATTACATAGACTCTGGCCATTGGGTCTTAGAGCCCTGTGGATCAGGGCAACGCTATGGACCTCAGCTCTTAGGTCTCATGGGCTAGAGACAGAGGGCCACTCAAAGGACAGGTTGAACTTACTGGACGGTGTCTCCCCACCCCACCACAGGCAGGGATTGACTTTTTTTATGTTGAGTAGAGGACTTCACAAACTATTGGCGTTTAACAAATAGTAAGAGTTTAAGTAACCTTCCCAAGGCTAGAAAGCAAGTCAGTGGCAGAGCTATAATTAGAACACAGGAGTTTCTGGCTCCCATGCCCTCGATTCTACTGCACCATGTTAACCCCTTAACAACTTCGTGATTCTAAAGAACAGCCATTTTATGTAATATGTGTCTATTTTGTGTGTATCTGAGTAAGTAATGTCACCCTCCAGTGGCTGGCCCACAGAGAGGATATGAGACCTGCTACAGGTGTTAGCAATAGTTCTCTATTTTTGGAGTTGAAGGATTAGCTGGTCTGGAGGGAATATTTATAGTAAGGGTTTCTGTTGACTGTAGCTCCCTCTTTTCAAGCAGGGTTGAGAAATACCTATCGACAATAGGTGGAAGCACAAAGAAGCTTATTATTATAGAACCTGTGAACAGAAGAGTTCACTTCCTGGTGCTGCCAATCATTTCACTTGGAAGATGAGGATGAAAGTAAGAACTACTCTTGACATTTTACCCACTATATTATTATACATGCACACATACACACACTCTCCCCGCTTTCCCCCCAACTTTTATTTAACAGCAAACAACTTGTCTCCTTAACAGTCAAGAGCAAAGTAGTTTCTAAATTTAAAAAAACGCATTATGTTGCCAAGGCAACTAAAAATCTACAATTAGATAAAGCAAATAATACAGCACACCCAAAACCAATTCTGGAACAGAGCTAATGTTGGAAATTAATTACATTGGAATAAACCAATATTTTAAAGACCTGTTCTCCAAACCATAATTACAACTGGCTAAAGTGGGGAAGGGCAGGCTATCAAAATTTGCAGGCAAGCATTAGCCCATGAGAAGAAGGGCAGTGAAATCTGTATTTGTCAACTTGCAAACGGTTTACACGCATCCATAACACAGAGAGGAGAATCAAAAGCTATTGTATATAAGGAAATAACATTTTAGGACACAGATGCAAAAAGCCAGTCATTCAGCTACATACATACTAGAACGAACTAGAGTACGCTCTTACGAAAGGTGATTTATAAATTCTCTCTAAACTAGAATTAAAATCATAAATATTGCCATTTTTAATCCTGGGAGCAGCTGCATTTATACGTAGAGCTAAATTAATAACATGATTAAGAAGGTGATTCTGTCCTGGATACTTCTTAAAAAAGAGGAAGATAAAGAGAGATGTCCTCCCATATGTGAGATCTGAGTCTCTGACTAACCATATGTAACATGGGATAAAGAAGGTTGCTATGGTAACTATTATAGTGCCACTCCAACTGACCCTGATGTCCTCATTTTATTCCAAATCCTGGGCATATACTTCAGAAAAGACATTATTCTGCTACAAGTCTCTTTGGGCCCAATCCTGTCCACAGGGAATTCTAAGTGAGTTTTTAAAGGAAACAGAATCAGACTTTCAACTGTTATAAGAAGTTACATGGCATCAGGATTATGACACAATACAACAGCATCCAGTCAAATCAAAATCTTAACCTGCCCTTTACCCAGGTACATCAGCGTGTATTCAATAGCTAAGGCTAAACTGTCCACTCTGAGGTCACATACTTTGCTTTTCTCAGTTTTTGTTAAGCAACAAAATTAACTAACACCATTCAACAGTTATTTTTAAAAAGAGGAAATGAAGGGCACTTTCACAGACACGTATATTAAGGCAAAATTCTGCCCATCATAAATATGTAAGGCCAAAAGAAATAAATGGGAGTCATATGTGTTTATTTGAGGGTAGAACTGGATAATATGAATTGATAACAACTGGAGATATTGTATTTGGGGGTAAATATTTACCGGAGCTGGTGGCAAATGTATCATTTGAAACTATATACAAGTCTTAAAAGATTATTGCTAACCAATAGACTGCAATAGTCCCAAAGAAGCAATGAAATGTATAGCACAAATAGGTATTGAAGAGGCACCATTAAGATAGAGTATTGTTTATCCATCGTGTTATGACTGAACCTTGGGGGGGGGAGTTAAGAAACTTTATAATGAATGGTAACATACAACATACATCAGGAATGGTAACATACCAAAGCCATTAGGAGAACACTTCAATCTCCCTGGACACTCAATAACAGATTTAAAAGTAGCCATCCTTCAACAAAAAAATTTCAAAAACAGACTTCAAAGAGAAACTGCAGAGCTACAATTCATTTGCAAACTTAACACCATCAATTTGGGCTTGAATAGGGACTGGGAGTGGCTGGCTCACTACAAAAGCAATTTTCCCTCTCTTGGTATTGATACCTCCTCATCAATTATTGGGCGTGGACCACATCCACCCTGACTGAATTGGCTTTGTCAACACTGGTTCTCCACTTGTAAGGTAACTCCCTTCTCTTCATGTGCCAGTATATTTATGCCTGTATCTGTAACTTTCACTCCATGCATCTGAAGTGGGTTTTTTACCCACGAAAGTTTATGCCCAAATAAATCTCTTAGTCTTTAAGGTGCCACCAGACTCCTCGATGTTTTTGTTTAATGAAGAATCACAGAAAGGAGCAGTTATGTCAAGAAAGCATGGACTTGGAGACAGGTGGTGAAGACTTTCCAAAGAAAGTTCCCTCCACATGGAGATGGCCTGTTTGGGAGGGGAACACAGGCAGCATCACAAATTCAGGAAATTATCACTTGCAGGTAAGATGATAACTCTAGTCCTTTCTTTCTTCCCAGTGTCCCAGGTTTTCCCCCCTCATCAGTTTTCCCTGTTGTTTCCATTACTGTTCCTCTTTGAATTTTTGCTGAGTGCAAAATGGATAATTCAATAGATACACATAGGGAAAAAATAAGGTACATTTCAGAAAATAGTAACACTTTAAACTGTAAAATATAATTCTATCTAATGAAAACAGAAGATAACTTTTCTCGAGAGGCTGTGGTAATATTGTAAACCTCAACAGCAGAGAATGAGATGGACAGATGCCGTGAATGGAAATTTCTCCCTCGGTGAATCTTAACTATTTATTTAGAAAGTTTTAACAAGTTTACAAATCCTTGCCATGTAAATATCAGAAACAAAACAATAATTACAACAGCAAGTTTTGTTTATAAAGACAGACAGTATTATGGTCATTGGACCTCTTTGTTGAACAGAGTGGGACTGTTACCATATTACAGAGTGAGCATCATTACAACACCCATGATGTCATTTCTAGTAATTTTATTGAGTGAAATCTCTGATTACACATTTAGCAGACCAGACATGTCTATCAAATGTTAATATTCAAAAAAATTGGACAGGTGTACTCTTCCCTGCCCACTCAGATGAATGTACTTTGAGTACTGAATAAATGGTAATCATAAATAATCTATTTGTCCTCTGTCTATTTTGCTGGGTACATAATTGGTGCTTTCCCCCTCTCCCCCCATAACTAACATCCCATATTGTTTTGAACCATTGCTCTAGAGTTAGCCTCTCATTGGAAAAAGAAAAATAGTCTATCAATAGCCAAGATGCTACAAGCAGATGAAAGATTAATTCTTTGTTGTCCAACTGGACCCATTGCTGTATAAATCCTTAATGCCTTTACACGGTAAATCCTTGCCTCATCCCCACTCCTGTAGCATTATGTACTCACCTTGCGCCCCAGACTCCAGTAAGTTTTCAAGACCCTCAGGATTAAGATGACCATTTACTCTTCCCATTGTAAATCCCTCCACTCCAAAGCCCTTCCCAAAGTATCTCCAGATGACCCAGGCCCTAGTTCACTAACTCCAAAAACATCCAAAAATGCTACTAGGAATGCAGCCTTGAACATTGCTGCCTCCTGTCTGCTTCTGCATATTTGACTGAGAACTTGCACTAAATCTCTGAGCATTGAACAGTGATGCGATGACATGGATCTTCTCTAGGGCCCACATCCCAAGACCATCCCACTAAAAACCTCCAGACTAAAAACCTGCTACAAGGATCTGGGTAATCCCTCAACCTACTGGAAAGCATAAGGTCCAAGAGGTGACTGGAGATTGTAGATGTTGCCAGAGACATCATGTAATGCAGTATCTGCTCTTCTGGAATAGGCAGGATCAGACATGCTTCCCCTCCTCTGAAATTGCACAAAGTCATTAAAACTCTGACATAGGCCCAAAAGGTTTGTGGCACTACTGATCTCTGTACTATGCCTAGGGCCATCGCATGCCAATGTTCCAGGGTGCTATCAACATCCACTCTGGTTCTTTACTGGTCCCGGTGCCAGGTCCCAAAATCTGTCCATCTGAAATTGAGACCATGGAAGCTATACTATTATCAATCCCAGGCACATGCTTGGCAGAGAAACATATGTTATATGTAATACAAATGCCCTTACCAATCTCATAACCATGGGATCTGGAGGAATGGCGACCAATAACATGTACCACCACCATGTTGTCACTCCAAAAACACACTCTTATTTGCAAAATCCATTCCCCTAATAGTTACTGCTACCAAAATAAGGAAAAGTTCCAGGAATGTTATATCCTGTAGTATACCTCTTTGTATTCAATCTGAGGGCCATTTCTGGGCACCCTACCTGTCCTTGAAAAATACTACAAATCCTATTCCTCCTGATGCACCTGAATGAACCTTTAAATCTGCCTCTATCATCTACTCTTCCTTCCAAAAAGGACACTCCATAAAATGGATTAAGAAACTGTTCCCAAACCCCCAAATCCTCCTTCATCTCTTTATTAACTCTTATAAAATGGTTGGGCTTCCCTATTCCCACAGTAGCAGCTGACAGAATGATGCAAAATGCCCACTTTGGCACCATCACTCAGCATGCAAAGTTAAGATACACAGTGATAGACTGTAGCTCCCACAGTGTAATCTTCCTTGTGCTCTTGATAATCAATCCCAGAAATTCCCTCCGATTATCCTGAGGGAGTCTACATATATTAGCCCACAATTCTAATTCAGTCTCCAGATAGGTCAGCTTCGTAGAGGGTCCCTTTGTTTTTTCATTGGCCCCCAATCTAGTAGCCAGAGCCTGGAATGTGGCCAGGAGGCTGGAACACTCTCAGAACCTGCCCTGCCTGCAAATAAGAAGTTGTCCAAACAGAGTGTGAGCTGGTGTAAACCAGACTCAAGCACAACTGCCCATTCCAGCATTCTGCAGAATTTTTCAAACACTGTGTAAGAGACAGAAAGTTAATACAGTGACCTCATCCTAACCTGGCCCCAACTGCTTCCAGCCTTTCCTGTCCATTTCTATAAACTTTCCCCGTCAAGCTATCTAGAGTGGCTCATGACCAGGAGTGCGGACTTCAGGCAGATTTAAAAAACAGAGCTCAAATCCCAAACTGGTTGTGTGTTCTATACTTAGATTTCACCAATCAAATATCAAGTGTGAACTCCTCAAGGACTACAACAGCCTTAACATGGAGTCACAGAGAGTCCCCTTGGGTGCTCTGATCTATCGCATCATGTAGGCTAGCTTGCCTTTGTGATAGATGGCCCCTTACGCCAATCACAATAATACTCAGGTTACTCCCAGTCCCAAAACACTCGTCATGTACACCAGGGCAATCACAACTTAGATCCTATATCAAAGAGAATGCTTGTAGCCAATCCTATAATAAATGAACTAAAGATTTATTAACTAAAAAAAAGAAATGAGTAATTGACAGGGTTAAAGCAGGTAAACACACACACACAAATGAATTAGTCTTATGTTCCAAATAATAATAGAAGTGATTGCTATATGCAAGCTTTCTATGTCCTCTAGAGATAACCCAAGCCAAGCAGCTTGGGGATCTCTTGCTTATGCTTAGAAATATTGCTCTCTCCAAATTCCAAGCAGCATAGTGATAATTTTTCTTGACAGGGATTTTTATCCACTTCCCCCACACCTCAAGTTGATGGGACAAGGGTTTGTGCACATCACCATTTCATGGGTGTGGGAAAGCAATCAACAAAGTCTTTTGTCCAGTGATGTTTCACAATGGCTTGTCAGGTGTCTATAGCCCTTCTTTTGTTGGAGAGGAGGACAACATCTTTTTTGGTACACCAGTATTTCACACTTGGTAAGGCTTCTCTCCTGACTGGTGGTTTTACAGTTTTAGCAAACACTTTTATAGTTAGAGAGACAACACTTAAATATTACCTTATAACACTGGATACAGATATTATAAGTAAGTTTAACACATTTAGCATCCTACAGGCATTTGATAAAGTCTAAACACTAAACACATTCTTATAACTCTAATATCTATTTTAACAATACAAATAGGCGAGCCAAACTGGTTTCCAGCTATCCAGTTGTCAATGTTCATTGGGACCCAGGGGCCTTAGCATGAGATGGCACCTGGTCTGCCAGTGTCACACCCTCTTCTTCACACTTGCTGCAAAGGAGCCTTTCAAGGGGCAACACCCCTTTTCTTCCAGCTTGCCAGACAAAGACTTATTCACATAAAGATTGCCGTAGGCACTTGCCCTTTTGTGTGACCATTTTCACTAGAAACCTAATGTCTGGATAGGTCCACCACGTATGCATAAAATCTCCTTTTTTACCACAATTTCTCCAACATTTGTCCCCATTCAATCACTATACATTTTTAACCTTAAAGTTTGTTTTATATAAAAACATAAGGCCCAACTTCAAAGTATTAGTACTGTGGTATAATGGGCCAGTTAAAGTTACTTTTGATCTCTAAAGAAGTTAGAAAAAAATGTCTTTACCGAATAGCAGTCCAATCATTTGTATTCCATGGCTCTCCCAGTCTTTAAAGCTCTCTGTTTTGTGAGTGGCTTAAGATCTAGATTATTTGCAGTGGTGAGGGAAAATAACTTATTTTATCTCTAGTTCTATCCCAAATCCACAGAATACCTTGGCTAACGGACATGTATAAGTTTCTGGAAGACATGAGTTTTTTATTAATCCACGTTAACCTAGCAAGATTTACACTGACACCATTTTCTTGTTCAATAAAGACCCAGTGTTTGGCTGGGTTAGAGCCAGCGGTGGCTCCAGGCACCAGCACTCCAAGCGCGTGCCTGGGGTTGCAAGCTGCAGGGGGCACCGTGCCGGTCCCTGCGCGGGCGGCAGTCAGGCAGCCTTTGGCGGCATGCCTGCGGGAGGTCCGCCGGTCTGGCGGATTCAGCGGCAATTCGGTGGCAGGTACCCCGAAGCCGCGGGACCGGTGGACCTCCCGCAGGCATGCCGCCGAAGGCAGCCTGCCTGCCATGCTTGGGGCGGCAAAAAAGCTAGAGCCGCCCCTGGTTAGATCACCCTCAATCCACTAGTGCTTTGAGCTGGCTGGCTTGATAGAATCATAGAACATTTGGAACAGCTAGTCCACCCCGTTTAATGGGTCTGTATAAAGTATCTTCATTCACTTTTGTTCTTCTCTTATTCCATATCAATTCTAACAACATCCTCTGTATTCCCACTAGAGTTTTATCTGCTAAGCTTACAGAAGGGTTTTGAACCAAGAAAGATATCTTTGGCTAAATATTCATTTTGATTGTGGCTATTCTTCCCAGCCAAGAAATTTCATACTTCTTGAGTCCCATTTTTTATATTACACAGACCTCAGTCAATCATGGAGGTGAAGCAGTATAAGAGCTAAAAATGTAAACATTAAGCATCACTGAACAAACTTGTGCATTGAAGGATCTTACATGGTTCCTGGTCACATAACTGTGAACCCTTACTCACTCTGTAAGTATAGACCTTTGGTATCAATAGGACTGCTCATATGAATAACTGTTTTCTATTGTGAGGAAGTGATTGGTCCCAAATTCAACATAAATAATGTAGAAAGAGGCATGTTTAGAAGTATACTTTGTAGCATCTAAATAACTGTTCAAGTCACCCAAACCCAAATCTCTTTAAGGATTCAGAGAAAGATATGCACAATCTTGTTTGTGCCACCAGCGCTGTCCCTTTCAATCAATATCAGAGATTAATTTAGAACACTACTCTGTATCTCTATTTTCTGAACCACACAAAAGAATTTTAGGCACCACTGGAAATGAGATGGAGGTACTTGTTACCGTAAAAAAAAATCAATCCATTTCTATATTCCTCATGACTCTTGCATTGAGTGCATCTCATGTCTTTTAACTTCTACTCACTGAGTAAACCTAGAAAGCCTTATAGTTTATGAATAGACTGAAGCTTATCTTAACAATCTTGCTATCATTCTCTCTCAAAATTCCCATTTTAAAAAGAAAGTGGTCCCTTGCTTTTCACAGAGTTTGTTTTCTTTTTAGCAGGGGAGGGTGGGTGGGGCCAGCTATATATTGTGTTAACCAACCCACACTACTTTCGTGTACTACTTCTGGTGCCTGTGTGTTATCATGGTAGGTCAGGTGTTTCTAATAGCAACCTATCTCTATATAGAAATGTTTCCTAAAGAAGGATTTACAAATTAACACATGTCTGAAAGCCTTTTTCCCCCCAATTATCGTAGCTTGTGCTGTTGCGAGAACAGATGAATATGGACAAGAATGAGAGTGAAAGAAGTCATCAAAACAGAAAGCAGTTTTCAGCTACAGAAATGTACAAGAATGGTGGTGCTCTCAAAGAGGTGAATTAAACAGATTGTCTCTTGCCATTTTAATTTGGGGTGGATGACCCAGCTCCCATGTTGGAATAAATAATATATGGAGATATACCTTTCTCATAGAACTGGAAGGGACCTTGAAAGGTCATCAAGTCCAGTCCCCTGCCTTCACTAGCAGGACCATTTTTTTTGCCCCAGATCCATAAATGGCCCCCTCAAGGATTGAACTCACAACCCTGGGTTTAGTAGGTCAATGCTCAAACCACTGAGCTATCTCTCCTCCCCAATCTGAAATCTGAAATCTGAAAGCCCCTAAAGATACAGGGGGTAGTGTAACTGAGAAACAGGAATCAGAGCATTCAGTTACCTTTTATATGTATTCCATCATACATGGATGACCACATGGCTCAAATGAGGACAATAAGGTACAACTTATAGATTCATGGATTCTAGGACTGGAAGGGACCTCGAGAGGTCATCAAGTCCAGTCCCCTGCCCTCATGGCAGGACCAAAAACTGTCTAGACCATCCCTGATAGACATTTATCTAACCCACTCTTAAATATCTCCAGAGATGGAGATTCCACAACCTCCCTAGGCAATTTATTCCAGTGTTTAACCACCCTGACAGTTAGGAACTTTTTCCTAATGTCCAACCTAAACCTCCCTTGCTGCAGTTTAAGCCCATTGCTTCTTGTTCTATCCTTAGAGGCTAAGATGAACAAGTTTTCTCCCTCTTCCTTATGACACCCTTTTAGATACCTGAAAACTTCTATCATGTCCCCTCTCAGTCGTCTCTTTTCCAGACTAAACAAACCCAATTCTTTCAGCCTTCCTTCATAGGTCATGTTCTCTAGACCTTTAATCATTCTTGTTGCTCTTCTCTGGACCCTCTCCAATTTCTCCACATCTTTCTTGAAATGCGGTGCCCAGAACTGGACACAATACTCCAGTTGAGGCCTAACCAGCGCAGAGTAGAGAGGAAGAATGACTTCTCGTGTCTTGCTCACAACACACCTGTTAATGCATCCCAGAATCATGTTTGCTTTTTTTGCAACAGCATCAAACTGTTGACTCAGCTTGTGGTCCACTATAACCCCTAGATCCCTTTCTGCCGTACTCCTTCGTAGACAGTCTCTTCCCATTCTGTATGTGTGAAACTGATTGTTCCTTCCTAAGTGGAGCACTTTGCATTTGTCTTTATTAAACTTCATCCTGTTTACCTCAGACCATTTCTCCAATTTGTCCAGATCATTTTGAATTATGACCCTATCCTCCAAAGCAGTTGCAATCCCTCCCAGTTTGGTATCATCTGCAAACTTAATAAGCGTGCTTTCTATGCCAATATCTAAGTCATTGATGAAGATATTGAACACAGCCAGTCCCAAAACAGACCCCTGCAGAACCCCACTTGTTATACCTTTCCAGCAGGATTGGGAAGCATTAATAACTACTCTTTGAGTACAGTTATCCAGCCAGTTATGCACCCTCCTTATAGTAGCCTCATCTAAGTTGTATTTGCCTAGTTTATTGATATCTTCAGGTATGTCCAAGAAATGTTTGGTATTCCTTTGTAATATGGCATAATTCTGCAATGTAACTGGCTAGCCCAATGTTGTTTCACAAAACTGTTTGCCTGTTGTCTTATTTTGTGGCATATCCACAAAGTATAAGATATTAACTCTCTCAGTAAAAGAGACATAGGGCTGAAGAGACATCCTACCTCCTCCAAATCCCTATTTTGTATCCAATGTACTGTGAAGAAGACTCTGCAGCTACTCCTCCACCAAAAGAGCAAGAGAAAAATTCTCCTCACTGACCTGCACTGCAAATCTCTATTACATATTCTTCCCTCATTCCAAATATAAAACTTCTGAAGACACATTGGGTTCTGTAGTAGAAACACAGAATATGGGGTTGAATGTGTAAATAACAGACTTAAAAGTGAATCCTGCTCTATCTTCATACGGAATGTGCTGAAGTCTTCTTGAAGATATACAAGTTGTTTGCATGCTTTGATGGTTGCCTAGAGAAATCTTAAAATTACTGCATTTGTGTCTGTGGGGAGACAGCATGGTTGGGACTCAGGAGGTTCTGAGTGCTAATCCCTGTTCTCTCACTGACATAATGTATGGCTCAAGTTAGTCTACTCACCCCTGTGTCTCAGTTTTGTCTTCTGAAAAATAGGGCACAGTAATACTTATCTACATTTCAGGAATGTTATCAAAGTTAATTAGTGTTTGTACAGCACTTTGAAAGTGTTATTATTACATTACTTAAAAGCCAAATACATCTCCACAAATATTTCTTGAAATATTATTAAAATCCTTATTCTAAATAAATAAATAAATAAATAAATAAATAAAAGTTGCATGGGCATAATTTTACTCACATGAGTAGTCCCAATGAAGCAAATAGGATTACTCACTTCAGCAAAGCTACACAATTCCCCTAAGGGATGGGGGACTTAAACTAGTTATGTGGGGACCTGAATGCCCATCAAAGGATGGATATAATTTCAAACATTTGACACGTTGCATCTTCTTAACAGTTCTCATTGATAAAGAGCTTGTCCAAATCCCCAAAGCACTGATATAGAATTCACAAAGGAGACAGTACAAGATTCTTAATTTTAAATTCGTTGTAGGTCCACATGGAGTTGCACTCTGACTTCATGCAGATAGTATTTTTTAAATAGTGGCTATACAAATATACATTTGACAACATTGTTTTCTTTCATTTTGCACAAAATGATAGGGATGGTATGTACTAAAATTATATTCTTCTTTGTTAAAAAGTGACCTCTTGAAGAGGATTCCCACTGGGTGCTGTAATCATTTGTTCAGATATTCACAGCTGCAGACCCAAGAAAGCTTGATTAGCTTGGAGTGTATCAAAGACTATGGGCCAAATTAATCTTTAGTGTAATTCCACTTATGAATTGGGCAACGTTAGAATATTTCCATATGACACCACACATATTGGCCAGACCACCTCCCCAGAAAGACACTTTATGCTCCAGTGAAGTCTTAATAGTGAAAAAGTCACAACTTTATTAACTAAACTGAAAAACATCAACCAATAATAAAACAACAGAGGAGGAAATATATTTGCTGCAAAAGGTAGCTATGGTCAATCCCCCTGACCCTAAGCCACCCTTTGTCCTATTTCACAGACCTTAAGATCCAGACAGACAGTTTAACCATCTGGACCACCCAGGTCAGGATGCTAGGCTTGTACCACAAGCCAGAATCTTAATCACTGCATGAGGGATAAAGCAGACACAGGACCAGCAGAGGCTGACTCTTCTACTAAACATCATAGTCCCACTGGCAATTTCCCCTATGGTTCTGGAAGATGCATACATCTAAACCTACATGCTGTACAAACAAGCAAATAAAATTTGGACCCACGGGAAGGAGGCCCTTGAAGAATTCCACCTGGATTTCAACAATTTCCACCCCACCATCAACCTCAGCCTGGACCAGTCCACACAAGAGATCCACTTCCTGGACACAACAATGCAAATAAGTGATGGTCACATAAACACCACCCTATACCGGAAACCTACTGACCGCTATACTTACCTACATGCCTCCAGCTTCCATCCAGGACACATCACACGATCCATTGTCTACAGCCAAGCCCTAAGATACAACCGAATTTGCTCCAATCCCTCAGACAAACACCTACAAGATCTCTATCAAGCATTCTTAAAACTACAATACCCACTTTGCGAAGTGAGGAAACAGATTGACAGAGCAAGATGAGTACCCAGAAATCACCTACTACAGGACAGGCCCAACAAGGAAAATAATAGAACACCACTGGCCATCCCATACAGCCCCCAGCTAAAACCTCTGCTGCACATCAACGATCTACAACCTATCCTGGAAAATGATCCCTCACTCTCACAGACCTTGGGAGGCAGGCCAGTCCTCGCTGACAGACAGCCCCCAACCTGAAGCAAATACTCACCAGCAACTACACACCACACCACAGAAACACTTACCCAGGAACCAATCCCTGTAACAAACCTCGTTGCCTACTCTGTCCCCATATCTACTCTAGCAACACCATCAGAGGACACAACCACATCAGCCACACCATCACGGACTCATTCACCTGCACATCTATTAATGTGATATGTGCCAGCAATGCCCCTCTGCCACGTACATTGGCCAAACCGAACAGTCTCTATGAAAAAGAATAATGGACACAAATCGGACATCAGAAATGGTAACATACAAAAGCCAGTAGGAGAACACTTCAATCCTCCTAGACATTCTATAACAGATTTTAAAGTATAGCTACTGAACAAAAAAACTTCAGAAACAGACTTCAAAGAGAAACTGCAGAACTAAAATTCCTTTGCAAATGTAACACCATTAATTTGGGCTTGAATAGGGACTGGGAGTGGCTGGCTCACTACAAAAGCAACTTTCCCTCTCCTGGTATTGACACCTCCTCATCAATTATTGGGAGTGGACTACATCTACCCTGATTGAATTGGCCCTGTCAACACTGGTTCTCCACTTGTGAGGTAACTCCCTTCTCTTCATGTGTCAGTATAATAATGCCTGCATCTGTAATTTTCACTCCATGCATCTGAAGTGGGTTTTTTACCCACGAAAGCTTATGCCCGAATAAATCTGTTAGTCTTTAAGGTGCCACCGGGCTCCTTGTTATTCAAATAAAATTTAGCCTTCAAAGACTGCACTGCAGCATGGCCCAAAGTTGCCATGAGGTCTGACAGGAATCAAAAAACCCAAACAGAAAAAGAAAAATGCAATGGTTATCTCATTTTAAATACAAAATATGCATACCAGTGTCTTATAACCAAAGCACATGACAACCACCCGAACATGGGTGGGTGCAAGGGAAGAGCTGGCTTAGAGCTATAGTGTCAGCAAAAACCACAAGATGTAACTTAGGTTGGACTTTGTTTGAACTTTTCCTCCAACTGTACTTATATCTTGAAAACATTAACAAACAAAAAGTGTTTTATAAAGTGAAAATGAAATATAAAACCTGGCAATGCAATTCATTTTTGACTAAACTAAAATATTGGTTCCAAAGAATGAATAAGCTGGGTTTTGCTCCAATTACCATAGATAAGAACTTTACACTGACTTGCTTTTATCTTAAGGACTAATAATCAGTATCTTTTTCCAGAATTTTTTTTCCAAAGAGTTTGGAGCTGTGAAACAAACAAGTCTGATCTCTCACTTTTTCAGCCTCACATTTTTAATACAATTCCAATAGTGGGGAAACCGTGGGAATCTCAAACAGATACGGGCTCACTTTTTAATGGGAGTTAGATCTCATGAGATGAAATTTTGATTTCCCCCCTGGCTCCCAGAAAGAAAAAAAAGAGAAAGAGGGGGCGGAGCCAGGGGGAAGCTCTGCATCCAAATTTAAGTAAATTCTTCAGAGACCCTACTAATTTCATGCAAAAAAAAGAACACCCAGAAAATGAAAATAGACTTTAGCAGAAAACGAAATACATATTAATATGTTTGGCTTTAGGATCAAACACAAACATTTAAAATGGCTAAAGAGTGACAGATCTATTCAGTACACTATACGTTTAGTATTAAAAAATAGAGGTGGCAAGACAGAACAGAAGAGAAGAGTATCCTAAAATATTTTAGAAGATACAGTTCAAGTTTTTACATATGTAAGCTGAGAAACTTAAAATGCAACAGGAACTTTATTACATTAATAATAGTCACCACTTAAAAATATTAATTAAGGTGGCACAGCATTATTTGCAAAATATTGAATGTGTCTGTTATGAGCCCAGTCAAAAGATGATTTCATTCTTTTTCTGTTAAAGCCACAAAATATTCGCACTCAACTCAATTTGTAAAAAGAGCTGAGTAGCAGAAACTCCACCAGCTTCTTTATTTATCTGATGAAGCTGTGTAATGCTGAAGTACCAGGCCAGCCACTCTCTCTCTCCAGGCAGAGGGGATAGAAGCCTGACAGATGCAATGGGGGCTGGATGCTTGGAAAGAGAAAATGCCACAAGTATAACATCACTTTCCCCAAGACTGTGGACCCCCTTCCAAGGGTGTACAATAGCAATTGGGTTGTGCAAGTTTTGGGGTGCCAAGCACAAGCGAGTTTACCTGGAACATCATCTCTATCTGACCAAACGATACTCAACACTGATCTCATAAGGAGAATTAATGCTTCTTCAAGCAGTTTTAACTCATGCTGAGATTTCCCCACCCCATCTTTCCATCACAGAGCACATCGCAGCATCAGGGCCCAAGGTACAACAATTACACAAGCATCCATTCCTGCAAATATTTGTACAAGCTACGCAGCACATCAGTGACAGAACCTGGATCTGAACCTGCCAACTAACATGCAAAACTTCTCCTTCTAGTACTGTTTCATTCCCTTCCAGCAAATGAGTTACTGTCAGATTCAACTATTGGCTAATCTTGGCATCTTTTCCAATTTACAACTCCAAAGATTTGAAATGAATATTCAGTGACACCTTAAAATATAGAATGTTTTGAACCATGGTGCTATGGTGAAATTGCCTTATTGAGCTAGTAATTATAATTAAAAAACAGGATCAGACAATTATAAAACAGCAACAACAACAAGAGGTCAGAAAAGTGAAAGAACTGAGTGATACTACTTTTATTTGGTCTTGATTTTGTGACTTTTCTAAGGCTAGGTCTACACTACAGCGGGGGTCCGACCTAAGATACGCAACTTCAGCTACGTGAATACCGTAGCTGAAGTTGCATATTTTAGGTCGACTTACCTGGCTGTGAGGACAGGGGAAAGTCGACCGCTGCCGTCGACTCCGCTGCCGCCTCTTGCCGCGGTGGATTTCCAGAGTCGATGGCAGAGCGATCAGGGATCGATTTTATCGCGTCTAGTGAAGACGCGATAAGTCGATCCCAGAAAACCGATTGCCTGCCGCCGGACCCTCCGGTAAGTGTAGACAAGCCCTAAGACATAACTCAAGTAACTGTAGAGTTCAGGCCCATAAGCTAATGCATAGATAAGAATGAGATTATCATGCAATTACTATGTGTAAATTCAGATACAGGCAAACATTTCTCATATTCCTAAAACTGATCATCTGCTCAGGCCAGCAGCTTACATTTAAATAGAGACATAATATTTAAAAAGCCACATTAACTTCTGCTTCTTGACAAAATCTGAAACAAACCATGCTACAGAAGAGAATTGCAAAAGGCATTATTGTCTTCCTCATAGTTTCCTAAAAACAAAAACATACTGTGCCACATTTTCAGTCCAACAGCAACATTTCTTCTCCATTCATTATTAGCATGATTACTGTTATTCCATAGAAGAAATATGTTTTTAATTGCTGTAAAATAGGAATCACTGCCACGACAGGCAATTAAAATCTACACATTAGAGTGGGAGAACATATCATTACTGGGGATGGAGGAAAGACAGTAACTTAAGTCCAGTGATTTAACAGGAATGAAGGAAAAGCAAAGACTCATTTACTGCATATAGATTATTGTTCTGCAGTCTTAAAATCCACCTTTCTTGCAGGAAAGGAACACTTTAAAAAAGAGACAGACACACACACAAGAACCACCTATATTTCAATGAAATTCACCCTGAGAAGTAAATCCACTGCAGGATAGATGGCATTTTAAGGCTCCAAAGACATAAGTGTTGCTTAGCATGTTATGAGTCATTCCAGCTAAAGTCAATGAGACTGACTTGTTTCCTCTGCTGGGAGAATGAAGCCCCAAGACCTCAGTTTGTTATACAAATAAAGATTGATTAAATAAGGACAAGTAAAAGGCTGCAACTTCATTGCCAAAATCATTCTAGAAGAGGCAGATATTCTATAGCTATGCAAAGACTGTCCCTTGAAATTCCACATCCCCAAACTGTTTAGACAGCCAATGCTCTAACAGAAGAATACACCACTCTCAGTTCTGAGGTCCATAATACAGACAGAAAAACCCCACCCTTTCCTCTGGTATAGAAATATACAGTATGCAACACATCTTTCAGAATTGATTGTGATAGATTTTTAACAATGGGTTTTTAAAGCATTGATTTAAAACATAAATTACATTTTTTTTCTTCTTCTTTACGAAAAAACCTCTAAACCATCCTGGGTATGATTTAGTTACATCCTTTATTAATATATTCAGTGTTACAAAATGACACTTCAGCACAGAAATTCTGATGCACTCATAATAGTCATGTGCAACTGTGCCTCCATAATTACAAAGACTCCTTGGCTTCAACAGGAGATAAGATATAGGATGAGAGAAATACTGTTAGGTGAAGATTAACGAGCAGAGCTATAGAAAAAGAGTCCTGCTAAAATGTTTGCAAAAACTGAATGTTCCATTCACCCTGTACATTTCATTGCCAGAGATACGAAAATCTCCTCTCATTTGACCTTTTACAATCTCAGGAACTCAAAGGGACACAACTCTTGCTAATCATCCAGCAGCCTTACAACAGTTGCTGCAACAGCATGGAATCTACTATTACTAAGATGGATGATCATAGAGAAAAATCAGTAGTTCATCTGAGAAGGGTAGATTTTACTCCTGATGATGGATGAAAGCTATTTCTTTCTCTCTTCATCCTCCTTTATTGTCATGCAAGTACTGCAGGTAGAAACCAACCTCAATATTTAAAAAATAGACTCTTTCTCTGCTGCTGAGTGCTCAAGTACGCAGACTTGTATGTTGCACTGGGGATAGGTTGCTTCAGGGCAACACAGTTTCCATTTAAAATTGCATTTCTGTTCACTCAGAATTCTCAAATTACACCACACACATCCCCAACTATCCTGAGGACCTAAACCTAATATGGGTCCAGCAATAAGAAGAAGCCTTGAAAACTAACTTTGTACTATTCTACCTCATAACTAGCCAAGAAAGGGCCAAATCAATGTGAATTTATTTGAAATGTTAATGTTAAATTGTCTCTTTCCACAGCTCAGATCCTACTTGTTCAATAAAACTGTTTCACTCATGAAAGAAAGTATGCCTGTTCACTGTACTGTTAGAATTTATTCTGGTTCCTGACTTCCATGAAATTAAACAAGGAAGAGCTAAAGAGTGCCTAGAGAACTGATTGATGCTACAAGAATGAAACTTCCTAACTGCTGCCTAATAACTCGTAATGACACATTCTTAACTTCTAGTCCAGAATGTTACAGCTGTGAAATGAATCCAAATTACTTCAAAATATCTCACAAGCTACCCTGTATGTAACATGAAATGCAACAGTGTCATACTGTGACATTCATGGACTGAGAGGACATGGCAGTTTTTGGAAGATAACCTGCATGTGAACTGCATGGGCCCACATTCCAGGCACAGATATGCAAAAACATTGCCCTGTAATTTCCTCTCTCCCTTCTCCTCCAGTTAGCAATAAACATAACCCTGCTGGATATTGTGAATACCATCCTATTCTTCTAGGATCCTTCTTCCTAGACCTGGGGTTCTTACTTGATTTTAGTTTGGCCATGGTTGGCGAGGGGGGGAACAAAAGGGGGGGGGGAGGGAGTTATGTTTCAACTTCCAGTATCAGCATTCCCCTACTTAGAAGATGAAGATTTTTAGAACTCCTGTTGCAAAATAATTCAAGTTTTTGCCAGATTATTGAATACCAAAGATACATATGCCTAGTGGAAGAGGGAAGCTGAACAAATATTTAGTAAGAGGTCCCCCACATATATACCTATATGTAACAAAGCACAATGGAGTTACACAACATAGGGAAAACAGGAGGGCATATATGTTCATGCTCCCGTACCATCACCTGATTCCTCTGGCTCAGTCTCAATATTTATTTTGCCTGTCCAGCCCCAGTCCTCACAAGCCCTGTGGTATTTCACTGTCTGCCAAGGACGCAAGTCAGATGTGTTGGGAAGCTGCTGGCTAATTTGTCTCTCATCTTTGTTAGTGTTTCCATATTAAAGTGTGCCACAGATTTGTTCATATTTTTAATGGATACTGCTGACACCTGTACCGGAGCTGGAACTTGAGAGAGAAGCTTTATCTATAGTTTATCATCTCTCACAGCAAGGACTCAAACTGGTTTTAGCTCTCATTTGTTTCTATAGTGCTCTGTCCTCCCTAGCTCAAAATGAAAGACATTGTTTTTCCCTCTGAAGAAAAAAAGGCTGAATCATCAGCACTTTCCTTATCACTTTTTCTTCATCTGATAAGCCATGATTTGTTGAAATTATCAAACTCGTGCTGGTGCTAAGCTTTTCTCCTGGAGTCTGGGATGTCGGAGATTGCTCTTACTTATCGCTGCTGCTCCTAGTGCAGCAGAGGGGCTTATGTGCTAGTGGAAGCGGCTCTTCCTTAACTGCTGTTAGGCCCCTCTGGAAGATTCTGTCCACTTCTAAAGGTTTCTATGATTTGTTAGTTATTTTTGTTACCACTGAGACCTTTACAGTTCAAGCTGAGGCACTGGGGTGAGGAGGGTCCATGAGTACAGAAAAAGAGCTATGTGGTACCATACCATTAATAAGCATCCATCTATAGCAAGCTGAAATTTTTTTTTGTGGGGAGAGGACGGTTTTGGTCAAAAATGGCCTTTTTTGAAAATGAAAATTTTTCACAAAAGGTTGAATTTTTTGAAATGCCTAATCTGTTGTGAAAATTGGCTTGCCTTCTTCACCCAAATATATGTATATACAATACCACCAGGCATTACCCACCCATGCTACAGCACTTATGTTTACAAAACATTTCACAGACATTAATTAATTTTCACAGCAGCCCTAGGAGGACAGCAGCATACATATTATTAGCCCCACAGGTGGGGAGACAGAGGCAGGGAAATTAAGTGAGACTTAACGAAGACTACCTAGCAAACCCAGGCCACAGCCAAGATTAGAACTCAGGACACCAGACTTTTAGCCCAGTGCTCAAGCCCCACACCTACATTTCTCTCTTCTACATTAAGCAAAAGCTGAATATGCCAGGCTTAATTCTCTTCTTACGGACACTGGCATAAGTCAGGCGGTAGACTCGCACCCCTGCTTGGCAGAGGAAAATCATTTTCCCCTCCCCCCCGCACCCCAGTGAAAAAACAGTTAAAGGAAAAAGCAGAAAAGCTTTGTGTTTGCTTAGTGCAGGGCTCCAAGCTTTCAGTTAAAAGTTATCTTTAAAAAAGAGTCAGCACTTGAAAAGATTGTTTCTTGCCTGTTTTCTGCGCTGCTGTCTCTGCTCCAGGGAACTGGTGACCAACCCCACTGCAGATGAGCTCACAGACAGGAAGGGAGTGAGCACTTCAGCGCACTAGGGCCTGGCTAATTTTGGCACTGCTGCCCTATTTATTTATCATTTTGTTTTGTGATGTCATCACCAGGTAGAACCAAGACTGGCTATGCTAGTTTTGTACTTTTCTTGTTGTCATTTAATGACAGCGAGGAAAATTTTGACGCTCCTTTTTCTATACTGCTGCCCATCATTATAGCATCTGAGCATATTCCATGTAAAACCTATAGCAGTAGTAGGGTCCCTAGTGGATACCATGGAGTCGCTGTGGAAACAGCTGTACTTTGGATGTTTAACAGTTATTACTGCACTCAATTATTGGGTTACCCTATACCGTTGGTGCAAGCCTACAAGGTTCAGGTTAATACTAGTTTTCACTCTTTTTGCTTTTATTACTGGCTTATGACTGGGGAATTTAGCAGTTCTTGTTTTTGTTTTTTTAAGATCTACCTATAAGAGTTGATGGCCATAATTCTCCACTATGTCTGAACTGACCATGGATGTAGTGGACAGTGGTGGCCGAAGGGAACTGGGTGCAGCCTCCTATCAGCTGGTCTCTCAGCTCCAGTGGAAGTTACAGCAGGCCTTGATTCTCTACATTCTACTGCTGGATCATGTGTAGTGTAGCTCGGCTCCATCACACCCCCTTCCCACTCTGCCACCACCCCTTCTCCTCCTTATACCAGGGATGGGGCAGAAGGAGGAGGAGTCTCCACCATCTTGACGCTGGCAGAAATTCCCCTTTGGGAATCTCCAGCTAGCTTAAAGTCACTTTAAGTGAATGCCACCTGCTGACTGGAGAATCCAGCCCTAATGCTGTGTTTTATGGAAGAAGTGCCTTGGTTTTTTTATGTACACTGGTCCCCATCCTGAGGACCAAGACCTCATTCAGAGTTTTGCCTGAGTGAAGACTGCGGGTGTAGGTCTACTAAATCAAATTCCAACATGGATCAAGACCCCATGTCTGAAAATCTGAAACTTACTTTCATGTTTTTATGGTGGATTTGTAATCTGGCCAGTCAACATGAAAGGCCCCATGCTAGTTACCCTAACAATGGAAGGAAGAGCCAAAAACCAGCTTTGTTTTGAAGATTTTTTTGTTTGTTTTTTATGAGGGTTTGAGGCACAGTTGCCAGCTTTCACAAGGTAAATAAGCACCCCGACTTTCACAATAAGCCAAAAATCAAGCTAATCCCATTTCAAAATAAGGCCAAAACAAGCCAATCCTTAAGAACCACAACACTCTATTTGACTAGATCCTCCCGGCATGCAGTCTTGGACCGGGGTGGGCCCGCTGTGCACCCCTGACTCTCTCCCCCCTTTGCCCCTGCTAGCCCCTTGCCCCTGCTTGCCGGGAGCCGATCAAAATAAAAAAGCAACAAGCTACATCAAGCAACAAGCTACAAGCCAAACAGGCTACAAGCTACAAGCCAAAAACTAGCCAACAAGCCACTCATAAGCCAATTAAACCAAAAACAACCCCAATTTCTGCGGTTTTATTAAGTCTCTAGAAAACATTGGTGCTATGGCTTATGCAAATTAACTGTAATATGCTAGAGAAGTCATTGTTATGTCACCAGCTTGATGGATAGAAATGTGTTTAGGGCTGACAGGCAATCTGAAAATTACTATTACATCTCATTTCCTCTTCTGAGAGTTTTTGTTCTTATAGAATGAGGAGGATCTTTAATATCCTGATCAAACAACAGAAATTGGCTGCCATCTTCTGACACTTCAGTGATAATGTAGTGTAATTTGGCTAAAGTAATTGTCTGGATTCTGTTGTAGAAAACCCCTTTGCAACTTCTTCAAGAGAATGAGACATTAGTCAAGATATGGAATATAATTGGTAAAAGCCATCAGAAAATTACAGCACAAAATCATTCAGCACCTGCAAAATCAAAAGTTTGTAAGGAGAAAAGTCCCACCAAATGCTAGCTATGCCAGGCAAGAAACACTAGGACACTGAAGTCTCAAGGCTGCAAGGAGAATGGATTCATTTTGTGATGTTTGGATTTTTTTTTTTTTAAATACACTTTTACAGTGAAAAGATGAGCAGCTAGATTTTCAGTGCCCAATATAGTGCACAATGAATTGGTACATTATGCCACTTTGACTTTTTATATAAATGTATAAAATGTTTTGAAAATCATTTGAATTCTTCTAACCATGAAGTTGCTTGTATAGACACAGAGATGAAGGTACTCTACCTAGCCTGCACTTCTGTCCTCTGCCTTGGGTAAGTTGTACACAATGTAGTGACATATAAACATAATACCCAGATATCTGAATTCTCAGCATAGAGAAGAGATAGGGAACACACGGTGAACAACCAAGGTATAACTAGGATAAATTTAAACTTGCCTAATACAGCACCAGAGTAAATTTCATACTAATGGGTTCTAATAGATTAGGTAATAATCTCCCAGAGGAAATGATGGAAGTACAGAGTCATTTAAGCCTGAAGTAGATATAGTTCTATATTATATATTGCAAGGAACAATCCTGCAGTAGCAGGATGATGGACTACTTAGACCCAGCACTTCTTTTCCATCTATTATTCGATCAACCACTAAAGTGGCTGCATTGCACTGGAAAATTCTTTCCTACATACCTCATGATGGCTAGATAACTTTGTCACTTGCTGAGAGACAGATAACATTAGTTTGTAGCATGCAGGAAAATGGAGCAAAAAGGACAAACTACACAAATGTTTTACCTGCTGTGTATTGATTTTATGTTTTATTAGTATTAGCTTTGTATTCATTACTCTATTGATTTATTAAAAAGCCCATATGTCCTCTTAAAAAAAAACCTATATACATCTTGTGTTTTTCAAATTGTACTGATACAACAGATTCATAATATAATCAGTTACAGTAAATCAAAAAGCCAAATGGCACACAGCTTAGTTAGGTTGAAGCAACATTTTAGATGGCTCCCATTCCATACTGTACAATGCCTTTACTTCAGAAAGTAAGAATAATATTAATAGGTGGTGTTTAATTTTATTTCATACAAACAACCTTTCCTTATATACCTCCTTTTTCCTGATGACTGCAATGGGCCAACTCTTGCACTCATTTACCCCTGCACAGTTTCATTGTCCAATCTGACACATGCTGCAGATGGTCTTAAGAATATTCCATTTTATCATTTAAAGGTGAACTGAAATGTGTTTTGAAAAAAAAAACTAAATACAAAAAGCTCTTAAGATTTCTGATTATTTTGCAGATGTAAATATTACAAATAAGTATATTTTAAATGGGCCAAATTCACCCTTTTTAACTCACGCCTGTTAATGCCAGTGCTAAATTTGCCCCAAAATATGACAAATCACTTCCTCATTTAAAGACCAGTAATACAAATTAAATTAATAAATAATGACCTCAGTTCAGGATTCTGATGTTTTTCTTGCCACAAATGACAACATTAATACCAAGCTATGTGAAGAATTCAGGGAGGGAGCACCTTCAAAGTTGCTGTTATACTCAGCAGCATAGTTATTTGGTATCTGCCTACATAGTTGATAATGATTCCTGTCGATATTTAAACCATACTCTGCTGGACCTTTTTAATGTCTCATTTCTGAGCATGTTTTCTTTCATCCCTCCAACAATTTCTTAAAGTAAATCCTGCTATCTCAGTAGTTATCTGCTCTCTTCACACAGACACCACTTGTGTGGAGGCTCCTAAAATGATGTATTCCCTTATAGAATTCTTAATGATTCTGCCTTGAAACTAGCTCATTAGTCATTCCAAAAGGTGACCCTAGCTCACTTGAAGGGAAATGAAGATACAGATTTCAGCAACACTCACTCCAGGAGGGAAAAAGCAGAAGAAAAAAATCCCCACTAGTCACAAACAAAAAGGCAAAGGAAAGGAGGAAACAAAAGAGGGGAGGAGATGTGGGGAAAGTGAAAGTGGGACACATAGCACTGTGGGGAATTTTTTAATCTTTTCCTTATGCTTAAAGGAAAACTGTAACCAAAAAAAAGCATATTTAAAGGAGAGAGAGGAAGAAAAGGAGAACACGGGGGGAGGGGAGAAAAATAAAGAGAGTTTGGAATACACTCAAACATCATTTTTATCTATCAAAAAACAGATAATTACTGCAGCATCCCAGCTACTACTTGTCACTGTTGGTGAATGTTGAGTCTATTATTTCTTTAGATTTCTAGTAAAAGACATAAGAAAGGCAGCTATCCATTGTTCTAGGTGCCTCTGACATGACTGAGGGAACCATTAACCCACTGACAGCCCCTAAAACTCAGCCTGAAACAAAGCAATATCATCCCCCCCCCACACACACACACACCAAAATTTCCTTTCCCCACAAACATCCACTTCCACCAAGCTTTTTCCTCCCCACAAGCCCCAGTAAATAATGTAGGCTTTGCTGAGGCCCTGACCGTCAACAAATAAGATATTTCAGATTTGGGTGGAGGTGAATGGTTTCTGAATTCTCTTCAATGGAGAATTCTCTTCTGTCAACCTCTTCTCTTTTCATTAAATCTTAGGGTGTCCAGTTCAAGCACCTCCTCTGATTCCAACTGTGACCACGGTTCATACATTCAATGATTCAGAGGCCAGAAAGGACTACTGTGATCATCTAGTTTGACCTCCTGTATAACACAGGCCATAAAATTTCCCCAAAATAATTCCTAGAGCATATCTCTTAGAAAAAGACCCAATCTTGATTTACAATTTTTCCAGTGATGGAGAATCCACCACAAACCTGGTAAATTGTTCCAAAGTTTATTATTCGCTTCCCTTTTCTTCTATTGTTGTTCTTATATTATTATTATTTATAGCTACCTTCATTTTCCCTCTAAACCAGCTCAGTTTTTTAACCAATACATCCTTCTTCCTCGGTTGTTGCTTTGGGGGCATCTTGTAAAGTGCTCTTCAACAATTGACTATCATCATATTTCTGATTAAGTTCTTCCCAGCTGATTTTGCTCATAATTGTTTTCCATTTTGTGAAACTGCCCTTTTAAAATCACCAAGTGTGTGTGTGTGTGTGGGTGTGTGTGTGTGTATATGTATATATATATATATATATATATCATAGAACAAGCATGAATTATTTTGCTTATCAAGAATTGTAGTAATAAATTGCAATTGATAGCGGATTAGCCACAGTTTCTGATGGAAACATTTTCTTACAGCACAGCACGTATCTAGCTTAGGGTTTTGTACTGCATAACTATTTGTTCTAATACTTGTGTGTTTCAAAGTGCTCCAATATTTCAAGCTCTGTTTTGCTTTTTGGTTTTATAGCAAGGGCCTTGGAATGTTTGCATAAGACGCCTTATAAATTCTACTGAGAGACTTCAGACACTACAGCTATTCCCTACCATCAAACTTATTTCTTCTGGCAACCCATAAGAAATTCTTGGTAGTGGGAGAAGACAGGTTGCTTTGACTGTTTGGGGACAAGAGGCTACATCACAACACAACATATACAGCATGCAAGATGTATTGTTCACATCAAATGGGTCTTTTCCCCCTCATTTAGCTACTATCAGTTGAAAAACTGAGTTTATATGCATTGTTTTCATTAACCACTTTAAATTCATTAAAGCAATTGTTAGTTTTTAAATGAAAAACCTCCTTCCTGTCACATCAAAAATTTATGGGTCCAGTTTTTGCAATGAAGAAGAAATTGCTAGCTGAGCTGGTATCAGGGCCGGCTCTAACTTTTTTGCCGCCCCAAGCAAAAAAAAAAAGCAACCCCCCCCCCCCCCGACCCCCGCCCTCCCCCGCCGAAACAACCCCCCCCCCCAAGCGCCCCCGAAACAAAAAAAAAAAACCCTTGAGCGCCGCCCTGCCGAACCAAAAACAAAAAAAAACAAAAAAAACCCGAGCACTGCCCCACACCCGAAGATTGGCCACCCCTTACAAGGTGCCGCCCAAGCACGTGCTTGGTCGGCTGGTGCCTGGAGCCGGCCCTGGCTGGTATAGGTAGTATATCCATGCAAATTGAAACCCAGAACCAACAATTCTCTTGCCATCTATAGCTATATACCTACTGAATTTATTATTTTAATAAATATAGCATTGCCGTGCTGTCCATATTTGATGGAGAGATGGGTCTGAATCAAAATCCTTGCTTTAATATCCCCAAACTTTGGAGTAGTCTATTAATTTGGGATGGAACTTTGGTTAGCCCCATTTCTATAATGAGTAAAAGGAAACAATGTAAACATCCATGAACCTTCAGGTAGTTGGATCTGGAGTATAACTTTACTGTTTATGTCTTCTCTGTAGTTTAATGTAAAATATTAAATGTTTCCCTTTCCGATCAGGTTTCAGAAGTGAAGAAAAGAGCCTGTAATACCTAGGAAGTAGAGCTGTAGTTGGTATTTTCCTCTCTAGGATCCAATCCTGCAATCCTTGTTCAGGCAAAGGTGCACTGGAAACAATGTCAAGACTATAAGATAAGGCTCCAAAGTAAGTATTGTGTCTGAGTCTTATTAATTCAAGTTGCAGATCACTGTATTCCAAAGGTCACAGAGTGTGGTACTATGCCTTCCAATTTGCACACATGGTTATAGTGTAAAGTTATCAAAAGAAATAAGCAGACTGGGAAGGACTTGAGGTTAGAAGAGAAGACACTAACCTGGACAGGAGAGCAGAATACCAAAGAAGTCAAAACAGTAGTCATAACATTTGGAGTCTCCTGCAGTATCTATATATACTACTGTTGGGATTTTTAAAACACACATCCACCATATTTTTAAAATTCACTTTTCGATTCTTATTGTCTGCGTATATTCAAATGTTGAGACTGAGGAGTATCATATTACTGCACTAGTTTCAAGATTTTGATAACACATTGAGCAGTGAGGCCTGCCACAGCCCTTATATAATACATGTGCTGCACACATATTGGTCTAAATTCATCTCCAGGTGCAGACTAAAAGTTGCACCTCCCTGTGTCATCCTGAGGAGTGTGGAAATTGCCCTATTGGGAGTGCAGTCTGTATTTCCTCTGTTGCCCTGGGAGCCTGTCACCTCTAATCTCTGTCTAGAGCTCAATAATGGCCCTGTTGGTGGTGGCTATAGTGAGGACAGGCTGAATCTGTGCAATCCTGGGCTACAATCATCTCCACCCCACATGCTGTTGGACTTTCTCCAGTCCCCTGGAAGCCTGCACGGAGTGCCATCAAAAAAACCTTCCTGTCGCATAGACTTGCCACACGCCACTGAGGGCCCTCCCTCAAGGTCATCATTGGAGGAAGCCAGCACCAACCCTAGAATGACTCTAGCCCTGTACGTGCTGCAAATGTAGCAAGTGTTGAGTGCAGGTGATGCTAATAGGTGGAAAGAGTAACTAAAGATTCCAATACTAAGCAAAAGCATTGCATCATCATACACATAGTTGGGGTAGTGGGATGCCACAGGACCTGATCCTGCAAAATGGCTGGCACTTCCTGAGAATGCCCGGAATCCCTCAACTGCCACAGAGCTGAATGAGATTTAAGGCTGCCCAGCACCTGTCAGAGAGGCTCAGCATCTCAACCGATTGGGCCCAAAGGTATTAGATTGTAGTAACTAATTAGTAACTAAGGAAGAAGCTGATTATGAAGAATCAAGCTTCTATTTACTCAGAAATATCTTGATAAGCAATTGTAGGAAAAAAGACATTCAGAAAATGGATGTAATAGCTCATCTTATATTTTATTAATTCCCTAATTTTAATAAGATTTTTGCCGAAACATGGAAGAATCATAGAATATTAGGGTTGGAAGAGACCTCAGAAGGTCATCTAGTCCAATCCCCTGCTCAAAGCAGGACCAACACCAACTAAATCATCCCAGCCAAGTCTTTGTCAAGCCGGCTTTAAAAACCTCTAAGGATGGAGATTCCACTACCTCCCTAGGTAACCCATTCCAGTGCTTCACCATCCTCCTAGTGAAATAGTGTTTCCTAATATCCAACCTAGACCTCCCCCACTGCAACTTGAGACCATTGCTTCTTGTTCTGCCATCTATCACCACTGAGAACAGCCTAGCTCTTTGGAAACCCCCTTCAGGTAGTTGAGGGCTGCTATCAAATCCCCCCTCACTCTTCTCTTCTGCAGATTAAATAACCCCAGTTCCCTCAGCCTCTCCTCATAAATCATGTGCCCCAGCCCCCTAATCATTTTTGTTGCCCTCTGCTGGACTCTCTCCAATTTGTCCACATCCCTTCTGTATTGGGGGGACCAAAACTGGACGCAATACTCCAGGTGTGGCCTCACCAGTGCCGAATAGAGGGGAATAATCACTTCCCTCGATCTGCTGGCAATGCTCCTACTAATACAGCCCAATATGCCATTGGCTTTCTTGGCAACAAGGACACACTCCTGACTCATATCCAGCTTCTCATCCACTGTAATCCCCAGGTCCTTTTCTGCAGAACTTCTGCTTAGCAAGTCAGTCCCCAACCTGTAGCGGTGCATGGGATTCTTCCTTCCTAAGTGCAGGACTCTGCACTTGTCCTTGTTGAACCTCATCAGATTTCTTTTGGTCCAATCCTCCAATTTGTCTAGGTCACTCTGGACCCTATCCCTACCCTCCAGTGTATCTACCTCTTCCCCCAGCTTAGTGTCATCTGCGAACTTGCCGAGGGTGCAATTAATACCATCATCCAGATCATTAATAAAGATGTTGAACAAAACCGGTCCCAGGACCGACCTTTGGGGCACTCTGCTTGATACCGGCTGCCAACTAGACATCGAGCCGTTGATCACGAGCCATTGAGCCCAACAATCTAGCCAGCTTTTTATCCACCTTATAGTACATTCAGGGCTAAAATGTCTTTCATGTTTTCTTTTTTCATTTTAAAATATCTGATTTGTACATGCTGTGGTGCAAATTCCAAAAAGAGAGAGGAAAAACACACCCAGAAGGGAAAAACCGATATGAAACAAAGATATACAGTCACAAGATTCCTAACTATATTACAGTGTAGATTTGTAATTATGGAATACATATTGCCCTCATCCATTTCAGCTCCAAAAGTCATTCATGTGCCTCTTTCTATATGGATGCTTTCAATCTATTATTTCTTGAAGCACAGTCCCTTTCAAAATGTAGATGACATGAGTACTGACTGTATCCAATGACAGATATTTAGTTGGAAAGAATCCTTCCAGTACCACAGAATGATTTTTTTTACAACAGTAGTGATCAAGAAGTCTATGAGTTCTTGGTGCATTTTCTGGACTAGGGCTGAAATAATTGTTGATCTCAATATTAATCAAGAGAGGCCTGCAAACCTATAGAAACCTGTCTTCTAAAGCTTTGGGGACCCATAGCCCCAGTTCCCTATGGCAACATGGAAGTCCACCTTCTCCATGATCCCCTGTAGTGTTTCTCATCAGCCACAGCAGCGCCAGTAGCTGTGCTGGCACTGGATGATGGTCCCTCACCAGATGCAGTGGAGACTGTAGTAACTGCACGTTTTCCTGTAAAGTGGCCTGCATTTGGGAGCACACCACTTAGTACAGCTACTCTTTGCCTACTACTTGTCACCCTTGATTCTGTGGATATTTTGGAGAGGAGAAAATGGCTAAGTAAAACAGTCATCGTATTTAGCCACTTGCACTTTTCATGTGGCTTTCTTTGATACTTGCTCCCACTACAGATATGCGCCCATGTTCAGTAATCTTGTCTCTGATTTTGTTCTTTATAAAATCTAATATTTCCCTCAAAATTTAATGAGTAAACAGGCATTGCAAAGAAAAATCAAGAGCAAGTGTAGCTGGATCTGCATGACATGACTAGCATGACCCAAAGTCCAAGGACCAAATTTAGAAGTACATTATAACCCTTAAACTAACTTTTGCCCCTTACACTCACAAACCCTTAGAGTCTCTCTGCTACTCTCTAAATTGGTGTAGCTTACATTTGAGGAGCCGGAAGAAGTGGAAGTTATTTAAGAAGATGTAAGCTAAGAAAGCCTTGATTCTGCTTTAAACTTACATTGTCCTCAAGCTCCTCTGCTTGTAAGTTACACCAAAGAAGACTAGAAGGAGCCTTTCTTAGATTCACCCTTGAATTTGGCCTCAGCAGTTTAGACATGCACATTTTGCCATTAACATTTTCTGTTAGCTGTGTTACTTTACCAAGAACTATAGTATTATTCATCCTGAAAAAGTATAAGATAAACATTTGTTTAACATCCTACTTGAAATCAATATCACCAGAAAGTTAACAGTAATTATATGGTATACAGTGCAAAATTTGAGCAAAATTAGGGCACACATGTAGGGCTTGACTTTGAGTACTTGAGTACATGCTCGCAGGATTCAACCCATGTTCAGAAGCAAGGATTTCCATGGGAGTTGGGAGTGCTCAGCAACTTGTGGGATTGGGATGTCTTATAGAGTAGGTCCCTGCAAACATGAAGAAGGCTACTAGAGAGGAAGGATGCTCCAGTGATTAGGGTGTTAGACTGAGTCTTAGGAAATCTGTGGCAGAGCAAGGAATTGAAGCCAGGTCTCCTACATGACCTTGGAACACTACTTAGTATCTCTGTGCTTCAGTTTAACATCTGTAATAGTACTTTCCTGACTGGGGTATTGTAAAGATAAATACAGCAAAGATTATGAGGCACTCAGATATTCTAGTATTGGGGGTGATATAAATACCAGAGGGGGAAAGAAAGGGAAATATCTTGAAAATATTTCAAAACAACAAACATAATACACATTTTCCCTAGTCATTTCCAAATAGCAGCCACACAAGCTAAAAATCCATAAAACTTGGCTTTACAGACTCATTTAAAAAATAACAAAGATAGTTTCCCATAAGTATTGTAACACACCACTGCACCCAACTGCTGGATAGTCCATTTTCATGCATAAACTTAATAAAATAAAACAAAATCATAACATTGTTGATTATTAATATTAAGAAGTCCTTTTATCCCAGTGGTTCTCAAACTTTTGTATTGGTGACCCCTTACACATAGCAAGCCTCTGAGTGTGATCCCACCCCTTATAAATTAAAAAACACATCTTTTATATTTAACACTATTATAAATGCTGGAGGCGAAGTGGGGTTTGGGGATGGAGGCTGACAGCTCATGACCCCCCACATAATACCCTTGCAACCCCGTTTGAGAACCCCTGTATCCCTTCTCCTGTTGTGCTCATATACTAAAGAGGAAACAATAAAACAACCTGGCATATTGTACTGATGGAGGGAGGAGAGCCCTGCAATATATATTCACTGAGTGCCATATGCATTCATACATTTTTGATTTACTGTATTATTAGGCAATTTTATTGTCCTTTATGATGGAATATATATGAGAAAAATATTTAAAAATACATCTTTAATATACCTTGTGCTAACACATACTAGAGAGATCCAACACACTTTAAATAAAACAAATTAAATCCAGGGACTTTTATGAGGCATTAACTCATAGCAGTATGTCAAAACACACACACCACACACACACCCCTCTACATTTATGGGGTATTAACAACTCCAGGAAGCTGTGAAATGAATGACTTACATGATATGAAATGAAGAGAATTACATGATTACTTGACCTCCTCTACATGGGTTAAAGACAAAAAACTATAAAAGTTAAGAACTAGAGATGCAAAAAGAGACCTTTTGAGGGTATTAAGCTACACTGAGAAGAACAAAGAGGGCATGAATGTATTTTTATGGGGTAACTCAGAGAGGCATGAAATATTTTTTTTAAAATAAGCTTAAAAGGCCTTTCAGATGTTTCTAATGTACTCAAATTAAAAAAATCAAACGGTATACAAGAATATTAATTGGCCTTTAAAAATTGTTTGGGAGCAAAGTACATACTTTTCTGACCTATTAACTGAGTTTTAATTATAACAGTAAATTCATTTCCACCTCAAGCATTTTTGCATGATTCTTGTTTTTAAAAGAAAACAACACAACAAAGAAAAACATGGAACTGGACCCCTCAGGGAATTCTTAATGGAATGGGTTAGAGCACTTCAGAGATTTACAGAAATGTAGGGCTAGAAAGGACCTCAAGAGATCATCAAGTTCAGCCCCCTGCACTGAGGGAGGACCAGTAAACCTAGACCATCCCTGGAAGGTGTTCATCTAACTGTTCTTAACAACCTCCAATGACAGCAGTTCCTAGCCAGTCATTCCCCATTTTTAGTTATGTATTTGACTTTTCCTTCCTAAATGTAGTATTTTGCTCATCTTTATTGAATTTCATCTTGTTGATTTCAGACCAATTCTCTAACTTGTCAAGGTTGTTTTGAATTCTAATCCTGTCCTCCAAAATACTTGCAAACCCTCCCAACTTGGTGTCATCTACAAATTTTATAAGCATACTCTCCACTCCATTATGCAACTCATTAATGGAAATATTAAATAGTACCAGAACCAGGAATGACTCCTGTGGGACCACACTAGATATGCCCTCTCAGTTTGACAGCAAACCATAACTAAGGCTCCATGTTTGTCACGGAGATCATGGAAGTCACAGATTATGTGACTTTCCGTGACCTCCATGACTTCTGCAGTGGCCCGTGTGGCTGGCCCAGAAGCCACCTGAGCAGCTCAGGCAGCCCCTGGGCCAGTCACACTGGCTGCTTCTGGGGAAATCTCATCTCCCCCAGCAGCAGGAGTTTGGGTGGGGATTGGGGTGCGGGGCAGTGCTTACCTGGGGGGAGAGCCCCGGAAGGGCGACAGGAACTCCCCTCCCTCAGCTCCTAGCTCCACGTGCTGCCTCTGCCCGCAGGCACCGCCCTCGCAGGTCCCATTGGCCATCGTTCCCAGCCAATGGGAGCTGTAGAACCAGGGCTTGGGGCGGAGTGGAGGCAGCATGTGCCTAAAAATACCCATGACTAAAACAATGCCTTAACCATAACTAATCTTTGAGGATGGTCTTTCAAGCAGTTGTGCACCTACCTTACAGTAATTTCATGTAGCCAATATTTCCCTAGTTTGCTTATGAGAATGTTTGGCACTAAAGTTCAATGGGACTCTGAAGGTAAAACCAAGAATAAGATGGTAATGACTAGAGCTGGTCAGAAAATATTTTCATCTTCCATTTTGCTGGTTTTAACTTGGCTCCAGTCCAAAATGTCTTTACTAGGGCTGGTTGAAAATTTTCCATCAAAACTATTTTTCAATGGAAAAATGTTTTTTCAACTGAACAATTTTTTTGTGAAATGTATCTGCTTTGCATGGAAAAACAAAGGCCCAAGAACATAAATATTTTGATTCAGATATCCCGCCACAGTGCCTCATAGGAGCGGTAGTTTGGTTGCCTCCTTTCCCCATTTTCCTCTATTGGCCAGGCGACATCTTCCAGGATGCATCAAGGCAACAAACTCCCATGATGCACTGCTTTCCAAGAGCAGAGACCATGGTGCACCATGGGAGAAGCAGTCCTACTAGGGAACCAAGCCTATAGAGGAGAGTGGGATCATGAAGCACCAGAACTACAACTCCCACGAGCACTGCAGCAGCAGTGCCAGATAAAGAATTTTCAGATGTTTTTCAGTATTCAATATTTCACTGAAAAAAATCAAAATTTTCCATGGGCAAAACAACAAACAAAAACAAAACCTTCTGACCAGCTCTAGTCATTACCATCTTATGATGCTTATGTGAAATGAGTTGGTGGTCCAGAAGGGTGTGTATTCCTTCTACATAATCTATCCAGGAGACCTAATCAGAGTTCACAAGGTCCCTCTCTCTCTTTGCCAGATGAATTCAATTTGTAGGACTATATCAGACCCAGAAAGGTGGAACCTGTCAAGGTCTGAGTCACGAGTCAGGATAGATCTGAAGCCTATATAATCTATATAGTTGCAGAAAATCTTGTCTCATCACGTATTCACCCCACCTTGGTTTGTGCTATGCTTGGTTTTACCTTCACAATCCCATCCAACTTTAGTGCCAAGATAGGCAGAGAACAAGTTTCCTAAATCCTTTACAGAAGGACCTGATCTCAATGCTCTGGATCAGGGCCGGCTCCAGCATTTCTGCCACCCCAAGC
>NW_020664439.1:30631873-30698143 GCF_002925995.2 Terrapene triunguis | reverse complement strand
GCCCCCGAATTGCCGCAGGTGCAGCCCCTCTCCCTTGGCCGCCCCAACCACCTGCTTGTTAAGCTGGTGCCTGGAGCCGGCCCTGCTCTGGATATCTACATATGAAGCCACAACTTCACTACTACGGTAAGTATTAAGTACAGAGAATACTGTGAGCACCATACTAACATTACTTAGGAAAATTTTATCACCATAGGCTTTCCTTCAGAACATGTCTTCTGTTGCTAATTTTTTTTACAACAGTAGTTATCAAGAAGTCTATGAGGACTATGTTAACTACAGGAGACACTAGAATGCTAGGTTTCAGAGTAGCAGCCGGGTTAGTCTGTATCCGCAAAAAGAACAGAAGTATTTGTGGCACCTTAGAGACTAACAAATTTATCTGAGCATAAGCTTTCATGGGCTACAGCCCACTTCATCAGATGCAACTGATGAAGTGGGCTGTAGCCCATGAAAGCTTATGCTAGAATGCTAGTTCCCCATGGACTCAGCCCCCTTCTACCACGGGCCTGCTAGTCACTTGTCTGGCTAGTTAAGCCTTACTAAATCCTATCAGATAACTAAGAAATTCCAAATAAAGAAATATCCCTTTAAAAGCATTCTGTAACACTCCATGAAGAGAGTTCATGAATCCCTAATGCACAAAATTATTGGAAATATATGAGTTGCAGAAAAATTTGGCTGTTTTATCAGATGCCCTCAATGCAATTAGATACCTGTCAGCATTCACGAAATAGCAAGCATTCACAAAATATGTCTTGCTGTAGCAGCATCATTCACACCTTTCCAGTTGCAGTAACATTTTGTCAGTACTTTCAATATGACATTTTTTAGAGGTTTCCAAGCTGGACATTAAAGTCAGCCCAGGCCTGACTTGGCACATAATACTGTTGTGAACCCAGTAGTTATTCCCATAAGTCAAAGAGATAGCATATTTTGATTATCCAGGTGACTAGTACAGTAGCTAAAGGAAAGGTACTGTCATGACCCATGGGTCTCAAATGCTCCAGACCTCCACCTGGCAGCCTGTATCTTGGACCCAGAAAGCCCATAACCTGGCCATGACAGGTACTATTTTTTTGTTAATATTCATAATGTTTAGTAACGGGTTTGACTTTCAGAGATGCAGAGCACCTGCATCACCCATCACCCATCCACAGTTTTGGATGCTCAGTGCTGCTGAAAATCTGGCACAGTACATCTAGCCATGTATTATACAAATAAGCCAGAAAATGAAGTAACAGAAAAATGGCCAGTCTGTAAACCCACATTTCAAAAAGTCTACAATCCAGTTATTCAAACAGCTGTACTCAACCACCTGTGAGACCAGAATGGCGTTCAAGGTGCTTATTAGGTGAATATTGAAAATTACAATATTTTAAAATAATGCATAATTCATGAAAATTGTCTAAAGACATATTAAACTCAGAGAGAATGGCATTAAAGTAAATATCTCCTCACCCTTCATGAGCTGTAATTTTAAATATAAATGAAAGCAAGGAAAATAATTACCAGAACCCTACATTTCAATAAAAAGTGAGGTTCTGACAAACTACCAAAAAGAAACTAGTGTAATTCACAAGTTCCTGGCTTATATAAATTTGTGTAAGAAACTTAGGGCAAATTTCTTCTCTCTGATCAACACTACAGCTCACTAGCATATTCTGCATGCAGAGCGCTCACTGATGTCAATGGAAACTCCACCCACAAAACCAATACAGAATGCATAATAGAGATCCACATAGCAGATAAGAAATCTGCAGTAAGAAAAAGGGGAGAATTTTGCTGCAAGTATAAAATAGAATTTTAAGAGCTGAGATAAACTTGGTGGCTTTGGTATGCTCCATGAAAATATTCCATTGCTTTAGATCTAAATGAGTTTATAACCTGGGACTCAGAGCAAAGCTCACTTAAAACTGTCAGTTGTGTGTACTGAGGCAGAGGTCGGCATATAAAAACTGAAACCCAAAATTGTGATTTTAGGAGGAAAAGACTCTCTTTACTCTGGCTGAGTTAAAGGCTAACCTCACACCCACATTTTGTGTCAAATGTTGTTCAAAGGTGTAAAGGGGAAGTTTATAAGCATTTGTCTACAGAATAGTAACCATCCCCTCTCTGGGAATAGATGAGGAATGGTGTATTCCCAGGATTTCAGTTCCAACTTTTTGCTAGCTTTGCATTTCTTAAATTATTTTTGAGTTGATTTTTTTAGGGTGGTTGAGATCATGCTTGTGGACTGACCTTTGACTTCAAATGTCTCAAAAATACCTGCAGACCTGCTGATTGACTGGATATATTTTTGGATCTGTGGACTTTTCAAGCTCAATTTCTGGTAAGGTGAGGTTGTCACATTCCAGGGTATAATCCAGACAATTGAGGGGTTGTCATGCTGGGTGCCTCAAATGCTCTGCTGCTGTGGCCCACAGCCTGGACTCCAACAGCCAGCAGACAATTATGCAGTGTCCTGATGTGTGTGTGCTATGTAGCCCTGGTTCAGCGCTCTGACCCCAGCAGCCCGCCTGTAACAGAACAGCCCCATCCTGGTTTCTACCAGCTTTGGTTACTACTTGCAGAGATGACCTGAACGCACTCCCAGTCCTGAATTTCCCTAAAACTATCTGCCCTGAAGTGTCTAGCCCTCTCCTGGAACACTCAGAAGCATTACAGTTCATTTGCTCATTTAAAGAGGCAAAAGCACATCACAGCTTATTAACTTCACTGGGTAAATACACCCTTCCCTTCAAGCACAGCACTAAGTTGGTTTATTGTAAAAATAAAAAGCTTATTAACAAGATTATGTATGGTAAGTAATGCCAAGTGAAGGAATAAAGTTAGAAACTATTACAAACAAAAGTAAAAATACACTTTTCTAGTAGCTAAGACTTAACTCAGCAAGCTACAGCCCTTTCTTAGAGGTAGATTTCTTACCAATCTTTTGTTCCAAGGACTTCAGCCACCTTGGTTGATGGAATCATTGTTCTCAGCTTGCAAGAGCTCCACCCCCTTGTCTCTGTCCAGTGATGGATGCCAAGATGGCTTCCCCTCTCCCCTTATAACTTCCCAAACTCACTGTTTTGTCCCCAAACTCAGGATGACCTTACACTGCTCTTCCCTTCCTGCAAACTTCCCTTCCTCCCTGCTGAGTCTCATGGAAATGGAGTTTCCATTGTTTTTGGTCACACCTGGCTTAATTTCAGTGGAGACAGGTAGATAATTTCCTTCCCTCGTGTCTGGGAGAAAACCTTTTTCTCCCTGTGGTTGGTAACCAACTTTAAAGCATAATATCATTAAATATGCATATTTTCCTCATAGCATTAATACATACATTTCACAATGATATCAATAACCAGTGTGTCATTAGCTTTCAGAAAAGACCTTACTTGACACTTTTATAATACAGCAATATTGTATACAATCAGTTTTTTCAATTTCTTATCCTTTGATGTTCAGACACCGTTTTTGTAGCTAAGAAGCTATCTCCCCCCTCGCCAGGTTGATGGCTTTGTTTCCCTTTTATGTACATGTGCCTTCATTGTCTCTGCCTGATGACTAGGCTGGTCAGAAAAACAAATACACATTCCTTTGTCTAAGGCAGACTGGGGCTTATGCATTACTTACCAAACACATTTTAAGAACATAATTCTAGCACATATCCATAACTCTTTGTACACACCCCTTACATACACCACACAAGAATATTAATGACCGGTGTGTTATTAGTTTTCCAATGATATCTTATCTGACACCTTTTAGATACAGATTGTGACAACAGTGTATGTTAGGTGTAGTGAGTATGTCAGGCCTGACAAGAGCTGCTGACACAGAGTAGTGAACCACCAATGGACCTCTGTGTGACAGAGGTTCTTCATTTACATGAAGGTGAGCTAACCAGCCCCAACTGGATGATGCCAGTGAGCTCAGAAAAGAAATGCCCCAGTTTGATTTGCCAAGGGACTCCTGAGGGGAAAGGAACCATCCAGGCCACTGTCTTCAAAAACCGAAGAAAATGAAGAAGCCTTCACTTATTGGAATTCTGGCTTGTTGGGCTTAACAAACCAGATGTAAGTTTGTTTGGCCTGCTTGCCTGCAATGGCTGCTGCTGTGGCTGTTGGCTTCTGGACCCTGGCCACACAATGCCACCATGCCTGATAAATAGGCATGTGCTTCTTCCATCTCCCTCCCTTCTCCCCCTCCACGCCCCCCAAGCTGGCCACAGAGGTGTGGGAGTCCAGCAACATGCAAAATCTAAAATTCTTGTTTAATATCTTCACGAACAAGGTCAGCTCCCAGACTGCTGCACTGGGCAGCACAATATGGGGAGAAGGTGACCAGCCCTATGTGGAGAAAGAAGTGGTTCGGGACTATTTAGAAAAACTGGACGTGCACAAGTCCATGGGGCCGGATGCGCTGCATCCGAGGGTGCTAAAGGAGTTGGCGGATGAGATTGCAGAGCCATTAGCCATTATTTTTGAAAACTCATGGCGATCGGGGGAGGTCCCGGATGACTGGAAAAAGGCTAATGTAGTGCCCATCTTTAAAAAAGGGAAGAAGGAGGATCCGGGGAACTACAGGCCAGTCAGCCTCACCTCAGTCCCTGGAAAAATCATGGAACAGGTCCTCAAGGAATCAATTATGAAACACTTAGCGGAGAGGAAAGTGATCAGGAACAGTCAGCATGGATTCACCAAGGGGAAGTCGTGCCTGACTAACCTAATTGCCTTCTATGATGAGATAACTGGCTCTGTGGATGAGGGGAAAGCAGTGGAGGTGTTATTCCTTGACTTTAGCAAAGCTTTTGATACGGTCTCCCACAGTATTCTTGCCGCCAAGTTAAAGAAGTATGGGCTGGATGAATGGACTGTAAGGTGGATAGAAAGCTGGCTAGATCGTCGGGCTCAACGGGTAGTGATCAATGGCTCCATGTCTAGTTGGCAGCCGGTTTCAAGCGGAGTGCCCCAAGGGTCGGTCCTGGGGCCGGTTTTGTTTAATATCTTTATTAATGATCTGGAGGATGGTGTGGACTGCACTCTCAGCAAGTTTGCAGATGACACTAAACTAGGAGGCGTGGTAGATACACTAGAGGGTAGGGATCGGATACAGAGGGACCTAGACAAATTAGAGGATTGGGCCAAAAAAAACCTGATGAGGTTCAACAAGGATAAGTGCAGAGTCCTGCACTTAGGACAGAAGAATCCCATGCACTGCTACAGACTAGGGACCGAATGGCTAGGGAGCAGTTCTGCAGAAAAGGACCTAGGGGTCACAGTGGACGAGAAGCTGGATATGAGTCAACAGTGTGCTCTTGTTGCCAAGAAGGCTAACGGCATTTTGGGCTGTATAAGTAGGGGCATTGCCAGCAGATCGAGGAACGTGATCGTTCCCCTTTATTCGACATTGGTGAGGCCTCATCTGGAATACTGTGTCCAGTTTTGGGCCCCACACTACAAGAAGGATGTGGAAAAATTGGAAAGAGTCCAGCGGAGGGCAACAAAAATGATTAGGGGTCTGGAGCACATGACTTATGAGGAGAGGCTGAGGGAACTGGGATTGTTTAGTCTCCAGAAGAGAAGAATGAGGGGGGATTTGATAGCAGCCTTCAACTACCTGAAGGGGGGTTCCAAAGAGGATGGAGCTCGGCTGTTCTCAGTGGTGGCAGATGACAGAACAAGGAGCAATGGTCTCAAGTTGCAGTGGGGGAGGTCCAGGTTGGATATTTCACTAGGAGGGTGGTGAAGCACTGGAATGCGTTACCTAGGGAGGTGGTGGAGTCTCCTTCCTTGGAGGTTTTTAAGGCCCGGCTTGACAAAGCCCTGGCTGGGATGATTTAGTTGGGAATTGGTCCTGCTTTGAGCAGGGGGTTGGACTAGATGACCTCTTGAGGTCCTTTCCAACCCTGATATTCTATGATTCTATGATTCTACAAGCAAGAAACCTTTAGTCTACCAGCAAGCCCATGGTTCCTGAAATATCTAAAACAACTTTGCTGTCTAAAAGATCACACACATATATATATGTGTGTGATCTCATAACATGAGTTAGGAGTTGCATGCTTAATCATGAGAAATGTTATTTTCAGCTAAATGTCTCATTTGTATTTCAAATTTAACAAGTTGTACCATCTTGAATTGTATCGTGTAACCATACGCTGGAGGGAGAGGGAAAAGAGGTCGTTTATCATCTAACCATCATTGGGGTATGCTACCTTCATTAGCATCAGAGCTGTAGTCTCAACATTTGCTTCAACCTGGGAATGATTTGACCTTCCTTCTATCAGTCATTTGGCTGGAATCTAAATATATCAATTGGCATTGAGATTGATAATGGCCGATTGTTTTTATGTTGATAGCTAACCAAGATGCTGCCTCCCCAAATTATGACATTGAGCTTATCATTTAATCATCCTGATAAGTAGATGAATTTGATATTAACTCACTTTATTCTAATTTGATTTGTTTTTATGTATTTTGTTTCATGCTTTTTCTCAGTTATTTAATTTAATCAAATATATAAATTTGGGAACCTGTCATTCAGATGTTTATTTCCCAGGTGTCAAGATTCCAAACCTGAGGAGCGCCCAGAGTAAATCTGATGCAATTCTGTGGCTGGCCTAGTGAGGGGCTATAGAAGTGCCCTATATGAACACTGGTGGGTTTTGAGGGAAAGTTGACTTGTATATTGATCCCATTTCTTCCAATAAGCAATATGGGTTCCAGAACCTTTGAGGGCTGGGGTAAAGGATACGAGTTGGTCAGCCTGAAGGCCAACCACATTCCATATAATAAGCATATAATCCTTACACTGACAAAACCATGAAACTGAATGTTTTGCAAGGTTCCAATATAAATAATCAATCAGCCCAGATTTGCACAAGATCATGTCCTCCAGAAAGTTCTGAGTTACAGGGAACCTGTTGACAAATGTGCATGTAGTCTAGCATTTGTGACAAACACATTGTGCCACTAAGGCACAACCCTGAGTAACTCATGATGCTAAAGCGTACAACCAAGGAGGAATTCAGGAGGCACCATGCCTGTTGGTGTTCCCCAGGATGGTGCAGCATGCTTCTCTCTCAACAGTCAGCTGGGGAGGGAGCCATGATCCCACCGGCTCCTTATACCCCCCTCCCCCCAAGAAGTCCAAGGCTCAGCACTCCCTTGAGGACAGGCAGCGTGATTGTACTTGGCACCTGTGTAGCAGGTGCAAGAAAATGGAAGGCCAGTTGTTCCCTCCCCTTCATACACACCCATATAAATGCAAGGTACAGTCTAGCTCCCAAACCAGGAGACTTTCATGTGGTTTAAAAGTTTTGTTATCACTAACGTTTTCCACAGTTCTCAATTACTGCCCTAGTGTTTCATTATTTAAATCTTTGTTGTCTCACTGCACAATTTCACTTACTTGAAAATTGGCGTTATAACAGTGCGAGTAAAGATCAGAATGCCACTAAGTAAACACATTGGTACATTTGTTTATTGATGCGGTGAAAGCATTATTCACATTAGTGACTTCAGTACAAACCTGCTCATCTGACTCACATGAGTAATCCCAATGATTCACTCAGAACTGTCACATGAATAGAGCAAGAAGGGCCAGAACATATTTAATTTGAAGTCATTGCAAAATTCCCATTGACTTCATTGGAAGCAGGACTGAGTCTTTGACTCTAAATGGAATATAAATTAAGACTCGGGTCTTGTTCCTGAAATTTCTGCTTATACAAGTTTTCCTTACTCACACAAACATTATTTGAGAGTAAGCCTTTACATATCAGTCTATATGTTGAAAGAATTAATCTTCATGAAGAAAAATAGACTTGTGGCCCCATTTTTGGAGAAATCAGCTTACATTAAAGGCCCAGCCAAATGTACCAGGACTCTACATTCATGCATCTGTCCCAGTTCTGCAGTCTATTTTAAGTAACAACCTGTTCCAAAGAGTCCATGACTCATGTCACGTTATTAAAGGGAGAAAGCTGGAGACAAAAGAAAATAGTAACATCCTCTAACTTCTGTTTTGCTTTTCAACGACTTTTACTTTAGTTATATAAAGAGGAATAACCAAGAGTAATTATTATGAGTTTATAAGGATTCTGAAAAAAGAATGATTCACACTTCAGTATTTATGCAAATTCAGGTAATTTAAATGTAGTATGATGATTAAGAAAGGATTTTCTATTTAATTCCCAGGTGTGTGCATGTCCTTTCTCTTTATGCAAATTACTGGGATAGTCTGTTCTGTTCTTTTCTTCATCAGTTTTTCTAAAATAAAACACTGTAAATATGCACAACCGAATCCAACTCTTTCCTACAGGTTCATATCACACTGGGTAAACATTTGGCGATAGCTGTATTTTATCGATGTTTTTGCAATGGCATATTCTTCTTATAAAATGGTGATGAAGAAAATAGAAATGTGAATACCTATGAAGTCATCCCGGTCAGATTGTCAAGTCTGATAAATGTAGTACTTGCATCCAAACTAAGCGCCTCACTGCTTTGTGCCCTTGCATCAATTAACATTTAATTTGACTTTTTACAACCTCACTTATCACCATTTTTCATTCCTGTGAAGCTAACAAATGTTAGCTTTTCAAAGCTGAGAGTTTATGATTACTTATAACCAACACAATTTCAGAAGAATGTAATAAGAGATTAATGTACCACAAGTATGATGCCACTACAGGATTTGCTAGAATAAAAAAAGTTCCAGAACATCAAGATGAACTATGACTACACTGGCTGTCCCCTAACAAAAATGCATGTGGGGACAAACTAACCCTAAAGAACATACAGAAAAGGGGTTTTCTATATCATTTAATTCTGTTATCTATGAGATTGAAAAGATTGGGTTTATTTAATTTATAGAGAAGACAAAGAAGAGAGATAAGGGATGTGCAAAATAATTAGTTATACAAAGAAAATAAATCAGGCTTTTCTATTTACACTCTCACAACTCAACATCAAGAGGACAATCAAATTAAATTAAATGGCAACAAATTTAAAAGTGATATAAGGAAATGTTTATAAAATGTGAATTGATCTCTGGATCATTTCCACAGATCACTCATTTCCACAATATACCACTGAGGCTAAGGCTTTAGTAGTACTAAAATAAAGGATTAGATATGGGATTATAAATTATATATATACACACACACACATACACACACCCCAAAATTCTTTTGCTTCAAAATATAACCCAGCTATTAACTCATGAGGGTATAACAAAGCTAGGTGTTACAACAGGTTATTCCTTGGAAACATTAGTATTGGCCACTCTCACTAAACTAGGTGGACCACTGGTTTAAGTTTCATGGCATAGTCCATAAAACACCTTTTCTTAAGGAAATGTTCACATATATCACAGGCAGCAGCTTAATCATGGAAATGTAGGGCTGAAAGGGACCACAGTCCAGCCCTCAGCAATGAGGAAGGACAAATAAACCTAGACCAGGGGTTCTCAAACTGGGGGTCGGGACCCCTCAGGGGGTCGCAACATTATTACACGGGGGATCGCGAGCTGTCAGCCTCCACCCTAAACCCCGCTTTGCCTCCAGCATTTATAATGTTGTTAAATATATTTAAAAGTGTTTTTAATTTATAAGAGGGGGTCGCACTCAGAGACAGTAAAAAAGTTTGAGAGTCTCTGACCTAGACCATCCCTCACAGGTGTTTGTCTAACGTGTTCTTCAAAACCTCCAATGATGGGGATTCCACAACCTCCCTAGGAAGCCTGTTCCAGTGCTTAAGTACTTTATAGTTTAAAAACATTTCCTAACCTACATCTCCCCTGGTACAGATTAAGCCCATTACTTCTTGCCCTACCTTCAGTGGACATGGAGTCCTCTTTATAACAGTCTGTAGGATTCCTTTTTTTATTTTCAGGTCATTAAAGAGCTCCTGATAGAGCTATATTGGCCTCTTACTCTTCTTCTTACCTCTCCTTTGCATCAGGATGATTTGCAGTTGGGCCTTTAATATTGTCTCCTTAAGAAACTGCCGACTCCACTGAACTCCTTTTTCCCTTTTATTTTCTTCCTATGGAACCTTATCTACCAGTTCTCTGGAGTTCGTTAAAGACTGTTTTATTGAACTCCTCTGTACTTATTCTGTTGCTCTCACTCCTTCCTTTCCTTACAATCATGAAATCTATCATTAGTGAGCTGTTCTCGCACTGGGTGCACAGTTACTCACGTAGACCTAGCTAAGACCAACCCTCTACTGCAGGATTAGGCAATATAAACCCAAATGGGCCAGCTCTTCCGTGACTGCAATTGGCTTCAGTGGAGTCACATTGATTTACACCTGCTAAGGATCTAGCCTGAGGTGGTTATACTCTGGATAAAATGTGACAAATATCACTATTACTTAAAACAGTTTCTAAAAATCAACAAAAGCAGACAAATTTGGTGGCAGAAATTAGCAAGGTATAGCAAAGGCATTGCTGTGCCTCCTTTGCTTGTTCATAGGAGGTCTGACAGCTGTGGCAGCAAGTATTCATTGTCTCCTCAGCCAACTACATTTTAGTAACCACTCTTTTACAGCAGACCTAAGAGTCTCCTTAAGAGACTGGATCCCAACCCCTTAGTTTATGCCCATATCTCCACTCTTCATCAGAATATGTGACTAGATCCCGCACAACCTATCAGAAATAAAAGTTTAAACCTCAAACCCACCACCAAACAGCCAAAAGCCCCTTCCAAAGCTGACAGGTTGGAAATGAAATAGAGCCACTAGGCTGCATGATTGTCATGAGTAGCCCACTACTAGTGAAGGCTGATGAATCAGCAAGTGTTGCAAGGACAAATTTAAAGAACCCCCCCTCCTTCATTTTGTGTGTGAAGAGCACCTTGGGGCCCTGACACCTGACTGTGGTCTCCAGGTGCTACCATACTACAAATAATACATGGTAACTAGTAGGCTGAAAGCTTTTGCTGCCACATGGATGTGAGCCAAATAATCCACCATCTGTGCAGTCTCCCTCCTGGAACCAATGATCCAGTTGCATGCAAATTAACTACAGAATAAGGCTGGTGATTGGTTGTGTTACCTCTGATATCACAATGGTCTAGGCCTCTTGGCATGGTATAGATCAGTAGTTCTCAACCAGGGGTCCAGGGTCCCCTGTGGGGCCATGAGCAGGTTTTAGGGGGCCACCAAGCAGGGCCAGTATTAGACTCACTGGGGCCCAGGGCAGAAAGCCAAAGCCTCACCATGCAGGGCTGAAGCCTGAGGCCCCACACCCGGGGCTGAAGCCAAAGCCTGAGCAACTAAGTTTTGTGGGGCCCCCTGTGGTGTGGGGCCCCAAGCAATTGCCCTGCTTGCTACCCCTTAACCCCAGCCCTGGCTTTTATAAGCAGAAAAACAGTTGTTGTGGCACAGGTGGGCTATGGGGTTTTTATAGCATGTTGGGGGGGCCTCAGAAAGAAAAAGGTTGAGAACCCCTGGTATAGATAACACCCATGTAACAGCAAGGCCTATGTGTGTAAAGTCAAAATGGCTTTTGACTTTAAAAATTGGATAGTAATAAACTGAGAATCCAAGCAACGATTGAACCTGGTGATATTCTAAACAAAAAGAGCCCTCAACCAACCTTGACACTTCACACATCATTTCACACTGACTCAGAGATTCTAGGCTTCGGAATGACACACAGACATATGAAAATCCTGGAATCTTATTATGAGATATAATAATAGTCCTTCAATCAAGGAATGAGGGAGCTACTTAGTGCCTGGTGAACAAACAGATGATTGGCCCCTCAGAGCATGAGGGGTTATCTTGTGAGGTCTGAATGCCCTCATCTTGCAATAAAATTGAAGTCACTCAGCCCCAAGAAGTGCTCAGAACCTTGCAGGATCAGGCCCTTAGGGTACATCTACCCTGTGATAAGAAATTCACAGCACCAAGCCTCAGTGCCCATGTCAGCTGACTATAGGGTTGCCAACTTTCTAATCACACAAAACTGAAACCCTAGACCTGCCCCACCCCTTCCCCGAGGCCCCGCCCCCGCTCACTACATTCCCCCTCCCTCAGCGGCTCGCTCTCCCCCACCCTCACTCACTTTCACTGGGCTGGGGCAGGGGGTCGGGGTGCAGGAGGGGGCTCTGGAGTGGGGCAGGAGGTTGGGGTGGGGGTATGGGCTGTGGAATGCGGGCTCTGGAGTGGGGCCGGGGATGAGGAGTTTGGGGGGGCTCAGGACTGGGACAGCAGGTTGTCGCTCGGGGTTGGGGCGCGGGCTTACCTTGGGTGGCTCCCAGTCCATGGTGCAGAGGGCCTAAGGCAGGATCCCTGCCTGTCCTGCACCCCGGAAGCAGCCAGCAAGTCCAGCTCCTAGGCCAGGGGGCCAGGAGGCTCCGCCCGCTGCTCTCACCCACAGGCACTGCCCTTCCCCCAGCTCCCACTGGCTGCGGATTCTGGCCAATGGGAGTGCGGAGCCAGTGCTTGGGGCGGGGATAGCGCACAGAGCCCCATGGCCCCCCCCCCACCTAGGAGCCAGACCTGCTGGCCGCCTCCGGGGCACAGCGCAGTGCCAGGACAGGTAAGGACTAGCCTGCCTTAGACCCGCAGCACTGCCGACCAGATTTTTAACGGGGGGGAAATATTATCCATGTTCAAAGGTAAATCTCACTGAAAATGTTCCAAATGAATACAGGAAGTTCAAACAACGAAATATAATGTGTTCAATGGCTTTTAATATAAAATAAAAATAAATAATACACAGCAGAGAGTACCAGTAATTCAGGATAGCATTTATGGTGTACATTCTGTGAGTAAAATCACTGGAAAGCCACTTGATTTTTGGCCTTTACATATGGAAACTCAACTGGCATTAGGAACTGAAGCTATTGAAGAATTAGAACTGATCAAATGCTCAGTGGAGGACTTGTGCTTTTGCCAAAGGGCCTGATCTACTCCACTGAAGTTACAGGGAGTCTTTTCATTTATTTACATACTATCCTGAAGAGAGATGCTTTCCTAAATTGGTGCTTATGGGTCTGATACATCATTCACTTAAGCACATGCTCACGTTTAACCATGTGCCATAGTGCCATCCTCAATCAGGTTTGGCCATAATAATTAATCATGCTAGTGGGTCACTGCTTTCCTGTTGCAAAACATAAGAATTAGTGTTAAGAAAAAGACATGTATTTGTGTAACTCAGTATAAAACATGGTCCTGTCTCATAATTAAGTGGAAACTAAGGTAATTCTAGAAATAAGTAATATTATACACCTCTACCCCCATATAACGCTGTCCTCGGAAGCCAAAAATCTTACTGCATTATAGGAGAAACCAAGTTATATCGAACTTGCTTTGATCCACCGGAGTGCGCAGCCCCGGCCCCCTCCCCCCCCCAGAGCGCTGCTTTACCGTGTTATATCGGGGTAGAGATGTATTAAATTTCTTAGATTTTCAAGTAGAAAGATTAAATATGTGATATAACACAATATTCCATTATGCTAGCAACAGAGCTCTCTCTTGTGCTGATTCTATTTTGAATGCTGCACAATTCAAGTACTCCTGCTTAGTAAAGGAGGAGTTTTTTCTTCTTTAAAATGAATAAATAAAAACAAAGCGCTCTGGGTGATAGAAATGGATCCAGGCTCCAGAGCCTATTTCAGTTAAAGTAAGCCATCTCATCAGACATGTTATTCTAAACCTGTCCAACTCAAGAATATTCAGACACCTTCAGTAAAGAGACATTTTCATTGTAGCTTTTAAGTAATATTACACTGAATACAGACATTTTACAAGTTAAAAATCAAATCGTATATAACAAAAAACAGCGGATATGATCCGTTCTCTCTGCACAAGGTACATTTCCCCATTCTCCTTCCATTGTTTATTAGTGCTTCTTAACACACCATCCTTGGTTGTTTAGAACCAAAGTTCTGTAGGGCAGAATCAGATCTTATTTAGCAGTAAAGCCCAGTGCCCATCTGAAGCACTATAGAAATAAGCAACATATTAAGGTTAGATTTCCAGGAAAACAAGCTGCTTTTATTCATATAACCTGACATTAATGTAAACCATTTATAAATAGTCAGCAAGATGTAAAGCTGTAAGGAGGCTACTCTAAAAATAATGCAAAAAAAGCAGTAAAGCTATGAAACTGATAAGAACGGCCATACTGGGTCAGACCAAAGGTCCATCGAGCCCAGTATCCTGTCTTCCAACAATGGCCAATGCCAAGCATCCCAGAGGGAATGAACAGAGCAGGTAATCACTGAGTGATCCATCCCCTGTTGCCCACTCCCAGCTTCTGGCAAACAGATGCTACAGACACCATCCCTGCCCAGCCTGGCTAATAGCCATTGATAGACCTTTCCTCCATGAATGTATCTAGTTCTTTTTTGAACCCTGTTATAGTCTTGGCCTTCGCAACATCCTCTTGCAAAGAGTTCCACAGGTTGACTGTGCATTTGTGAAAAAATACTTCCTTTTGTTTGTTTTAAACCTGCTGCCTATTAATTTCATTTGGTGGCCCTCTAGTTCTTGTTGTTAAGAGAAGGAGTAAATAACACTTCCTTATTTACTTTCTCCACACCAGTCATGTTTTTATAGACCTCTATCATATTCCACCCCCGCCCCAGTCATCTCTTTTCCAAGCTGAAATGTCCCAATCTTATTAATCTTTCCTCAGACAGAAGCTGTTCCATACCCCTAATTATTTTTGTTGCCTTTTTTGTGAACCTTTTCCAATTCCAATATATCTTTTTTGAGATGGGGCGACCATATATGCATGAAGTATTCAAGATGTGGGCATACCATGGATTTATATAGAGAGAATATGATATTTTCTGTCTTATCATCTATCCCTTTCTTAATGATTCCCAACATTGTTAGCTTTTTTGACTGCCACCGTACATTGAGTGGATGTTTTCATAGAACTATTCACAATGCCTCCAAGATCTCTTTCTTGAGTGGTAACAGCTAATTTAGACCCCATCATTTCATATGTATAGTTGGGATTATTTTCCAGTGTGCATTATTTTGCATTTATCAACACTGAATTTCATCTGCCATTTTGTTGCCCAGTCACCCAGTTTTGTGAGATACCTTTGGAGCTCTTCTCAGTCAGCCTGGGACTTAACTATCTTGAGTAGTTTTGTATCTGCAAATTTTGCCACCTCACTGTTTACCCCCTTTTTCCAGATCATTTATGAATATGTTGAATAGGACAGTTCCAGTACAGACCCCTGGGGGATACCATTATTTACCTCTCTCCATTTTGAAAATTGACCATTTATTCCTACCCTTTGCTTCCTATCTTTTAACCAGTTATCGATCCATGAGCGGACCTTCCCTCTTATCCCATGACAGCTTACTTTGCTTAGGAGCCTTTGGTGTGGGACCTTGTCAAAGGCTTTCTGAAAATCTAAGCACATTATATCCACTGGATCCCCCTTGTCCACTTGTTGACCCCCTGGAAGAATTCTAATAGATTGATGAGGTATGATTTCCCTTTACAAAAACCATATTGACTCTTCCTCAACAAATGATGTTCATCTATGTGTCTGGCAATTCTGTTCTTTACTATAATTTTAACCAATTTACCGGTACTGAAGTCAGGCTTACCAGCCTGTAATTGCTGGGATCACTTTTGGAGCTCTTTTTAAGAATTGGTGTCACATTAGCTATCCTCCAGTCATTTGGTACAGAAGCTTATTTAAACGATAGGTTACAGACAACAGTTAGTAGTCCTGCAATTTCATATTTGAGTTCCTTCAGAACTCTTGGGTGAATACCATCTGGTCCTGGTGACTTATTACCATTTAATTTATCAATTTGTTCCAAAATCTCCTGTAATGACACCTCAATCTGGGACAGTTCCTCAGATGTGTCACGTAAAAAGAATGGCTCATGTTGGGAATCTCCCTCACATCCTCAGCAGTGAGGACTGAAGCAAAGAATTCATTTAGTTTCTCCGCAATGGCCTTATCATCCTTGAGTGCTCCTTTAGCACCTCGATCATCCAGTGGCCCCACTGATTGTTTAGCAGGCTTCCTGCTTTTGATGTACTTAACATTTTTGCTATTACTTTTTGAGTCTTTGGCTAGTTGTTCTTCACATTCAAATTCTTTTTTTGGCCTTCCTAATTATATTTTACACTTCACTTGCCAGAGTTTATGCTCCTTTCTATTTTCCTCACTAGGATTTAACTTCCACTTTTTAAAAGGATGCCTTTTTGCCTCTCATTGCTTCTCTTACTTTGTTGTTTAGCCACGGTGGCACTTTTTTGGTTTTCTTACTATGTTTTTTAATTTGGGGTATACATTTAAGTTGAGCCTTTATTATTGTGTCTTAAAATGTTTCCATGCAATTTGCAGGGATTTCACTATATCTTTTAATTTCTGTTTAGCTAACTTCCTCATTTTTGTGTAGTTCCGATTTCTGAAATAAAATGCTACAGTGTTGGGCTGCTGTGGTGTTTTCCACACCACAGGGATGTTAAATTTAATTATATTATGGCCACTATTACCAAGCGGTCCAGCTATATTCACCTCTTGGACCAGATCCTGTGCTCCACTTAGGACCAAATCAAGAATTGCCTCTCCTCTTGTGGGTTTCAGGACTAGCTGCTCCAAGAAGCAGTCATTTAAGGTGTCAAGAAACTTTATCTCTGCATCCCATCCTGAGGTGACATGTACCCAGTCAATATAGGAATAGTTGAAATCCCCCATTATTTCAGAGTTTTTTATTTTAATAGCCTCTCTAATCTCCCTGAGTATTTCTCAGTCACTGTCATAAACGTACAGCCATGGGTAGCATAAAATCCCTCCTTTACCTGTAAGGGGTTAAGAAGCTCAAATAAACTGACTAGCACCTGACCAAAAGGACCAATAAGAAAAGAAGATACTTTAAAATTGAGGGGGGGGGGTTTGTTTGTGCTCTCTTTGTTGTGCTCTCTCGGGACAGAGAGAGGTACCAGGCAGGGAAAAAACCTCTCCTAAAACCCTACCTGAAATAAGCATCTAAGATTACAAAAATTGTAAATAAAGCAAGGAAATGCATTAGATTATCTTTTGTTTTAGCTTGTGAATTTTCCCTATGCTAAGAGGGGGGTTTATTCCTGTTTTTGGAACTTTGAAGTTGAGTCTAGAAGGGAATCCTCTGTGTTTTTTATTTTTTTATTACCCTGTAAAATTACTTTCCATCCTGATTTTACAAAGGTGCTTCTTTTACCTTTTTCTTTATAATAAAGTTCTTCTTTTAAGAACCTGATTGATTTTAGTGTCCTAAAGATAAAGGGTCTATGCTCACTTTGTTAGTATATATTGGTTAGTATATATTCTCAAGCCTCCCTAGGAAAGGGGGTGAAAGGGCTTCAGGGAATATTTTGGGGAAACAGTAACTCCAAGTGGCCCTTTTCCCTGGATGTTTGTCTAAATCACTTGGTGGTGGCAGCAATACTGTCCAAGGACAAAGAAAGGATATGTGCTTTGGGGAAGTTTTAACCTAAGCTGGTAGAAATAAGCTTAGGGGGTCTTTCATGCGGGTCCCCACATCTGTACCCCAGAGTTCAGAGTGGGGAGGGAACCCTGACAGTCACTATCACCATCATGGTCAGGTGGCCAGTAGTATATCCCTACTGCTATATTCTTATTATGTAAGCATGGAATTACTATCCATAGAGATTCTATGGTACAATTTTGTTCATTTAAGATTTTTACTTCATTTGTTTCTACGCTTTCTTTCATACGTAGTGCCACTCCCCCACCAGCATGACCTGTTCTGTCCTTCCGATATATTTTGTTCCCTGGCATTACTGTGTCCCATTGATTATCCTCATTCCACCATGTTTCTGTAATGCTTATTATATCAATTTCCTCATTTAATACCAGGCACTCCAATTCACACATCTTATTATTTAGACTTCTAGCATTTGTATATAAGCACTTTAAAAATTGTCACTTTTTAGCTGTCTGCCATTACATGATGTAATTGAAAGGGACTCTTTTTTATTTGACTATTTCTCATCAGATCCTACCCGTATTTTATCATCTTCCATCCTCTTCTCCTTACTAGGACATAGAGAATCTTCATTAATAGATCCTCCCATAAGGGATGTCTGTCTGAACCACGTGCTCTTCCGCACCTGTCGGCTTTCCCCCAGCCCTTAGTTTAAAAATTAAAAACATCATAGAACAGTTTTAAGTGCCATCGTGTCAGTGAAAAAAAATCAGACCTGAGACTCCCAGCAGATGGGTTAAACTTATCAGCATTGTAAGAAACCTTCCCACAGTCCTAACGAGTTAGTCCAATAGAATGACTATCCCAAGCCTTATTTTAAGGTAAATCCATTACTTGAGGCCCCATCCAAAGATCCTTTGCAGTAAATGGAAAGACTTCAATGGGCAAAAGATTAGCCTTATGTGTTTGGTGTCCTGAGTTCCATATGACATAAGAACATAAGAACGGCCATAATCGGTCAGACCAAAGGTCCATCTAGCCCAGTATCCTGTCTACCAACAGTGGCCAATGCCAGGTGCCTCAGAGGGAGTGAACCTAACAGGTGATGATCAAGTGATCTCTCTCCTGCCATCCATCTCCACCCTCTGACAAACAGAGGCTAGGGATACCATTCCTTACCCATCCTGGCTAATAGCCATTAATGGACTTAACCTCCATGAATTTATCCAGTTCTCTTTTAAACGCTGTTATAGTCCTAGCCTTCACAACTCCTCAGGTAAGGAGTTCCGCAAGTTGACTGTGCGCTGTGTGAAGAAGAACTTCCGTTTATTTGTTTTAAACCTGCTGCCTATTAATTTCATTTGGTGACCCCTAGTTCTTGAATTATGGGAATAAGTAAATAACTTTTCCTTATCTACTTTCTCCACATCACTCATGATTTTATATACCTCTATCATATCCCCCCTTAGTCTCCTCTTTTCCAAGCTGAAAAGTCCTAGCCTCTTTAATCTCTCCTCATATGGGACCCATTCCAAACCCCTAATCATTTTAGTTGCCCTTCTCTGAACCTTTTCTAGTGCCAGTGTATCTTTTTTGAGATGAGGAGACCACATCTGTATTCTCCTTCTTATTCTCTATTCCCTTTTTAATGATTCCTAACATCCTGTTTGCTTTTTTGACCGCCTCAGCACACTGCGTGAATGTCTTCAGAGAACAATCCACGATGACCCCAAGATCTTTTTCCTGATTCATTGTAGCTAAATTAGTCCCCATCATATTGTATGTATAGTTGGGGTTATTTTTTCCAATGTGCATAACTTTACATTTATCCACATTAAATTTCATTTGCCATTTTGTTGCCCAATCACTTAATTTTGTGAGATCTTTTTGAAATTCTTCACAGTCTGCTTTGGTCTTAACTATCTTGAGCAGTTTAGTATCATCTGCAAACTTTGCCACCTCACTATTTACCCCTTTCTCCAGATCATTTATGAATAAATTGAATAGGATTGGTCCTAGGACTGACCCTTGGGGAACACCACTAGTTACCCCTCTCCATTCTGAGAATTTACCATTAACTACTGACCTAATCTAACTTGTATTTAGCATGTAAATGTAAATGATGTGCAGGGAAAAAAGCATATGTATTGTTACACTATTTCTGGATGTTTTAATCTGAAGTCGCTCCATTATGGCCATAAACTTCTTAAATGTAACTTTTTTTTCTGAACTTTTCAATTTTCTTTGGAACGATAGTTTGAAAAATCTATTGTTGCTCTTTACTAATCTAATTGATTAATATTAGGGGACTGGACTCGATGACCTCTCGAGTCCCTTCCAGTCCTAGAATCTATGAATCTATGAATACTGCTAACCTTGATGAAGAGGTGAATGACAGAAACTGTTGATTCATGGAGTCTATACTCAGCCAATTGTCATTCATGAGTCAGAACTTTCATCTGGAACATAAAGCAGCATATGGACCAAATCCAGTCCTCCTTACTCATGTGAGTGGCACCACTATGACATAAATGGTTCTAGCTGTGACTCTGATTCTGACTGACAACTTGTGCTTAAGGTCATCTCAGTTCAAGAAATCATATTTTAAGCATGTGCTTAATTTTAATGGGATGTAAGCACGTGCTTAAAGTTAAGCATGTAACTAAGTGCTTTCCTCACTGGGGGACCTGTGTGAGTTAGGAAAGCAGGATTTGGCCCTCCATTATAAACATGGAACTTACTATTTTCCCACTTGGCTGTTATAAGCCCAGACACTAATGCTTTTCAAAATAGTTAGCATTTACAATCCTGACTGCTGACAAAGTGTAATTGGTATGGCCTATTCAGTAATTAATCATCTAGCTAAAATAAAGGCAAGCAAAAGATCCCCTTGAATGGTCACAAAATAACTGGGACATCAGTCAAAGGCTCAAAGATTTTGAGAAATTATTCTAAATGTAAACTGATTTCAGATCCCACTGGGGAGCTGTAACCTGCCTAAGAGGCTTAATTAGACTAACTGCCTGAAAAACAGCATAAGGCATATGGGTGAGTTCCTATTGAAAATTGTTTTATGGGCCCTTTGATAGCTCCAGCATCATATGCATGAACTTTTAAGGATCTTAAACTAAGCCTCTTGTTTAGTGCATTATTTCCTTAAGGAGAATTTTAATCACAGGAATGGTTACATTTAAGAGCTTCATATTCTGACTTTATTTTGATTTGATAACATACAAGTGGTGTGGGAATTCATCTGAAAAACTAACCTGATAATTTGTTGAATAATTTTGTCAGCGAAGTCTAATATCCCAGCTTTTTGTAGAGTTGGTATGCTTGGGAATTTTTTTTATTAATAGAGGAATATTTAGTAAATATTTGCTAAGGGGAATGTTATGAAGTATGATGGTGATGTAAGCTATTTGTTAAAATAAACCAGTCATTTGTTAAATTTTTCTCTACCAATATTTTTTTGTGAAAATGTTTTGGGAAATAAACCTCTTCCACTTTTGCTGATCAAACCAACAAAATTGTGTTAGTGCTTTTATGTGACTTGCTACAATTAAACCTTAAGACTCAGACTGAGTATATTTGTCCTCAGTAAATTTCACCAAGGTAAAAGGCATGTGTTCTTAGGGTGACCAGACAGCAAGTGTGAAAAATTGGGACGGGAGTGGGGGGTAATAGGTTTTTATATAAGAAAAAGCCTCAAATATCGGGACTGTCCCTATAAAATTGGGACATCTGGTCACCCTATGTGTTCTTGTCTTAGGCACCTCAGCTGCCCTATCTCCAGATTTCCCAACACGCGGCCTGCATCCCATTCAACCACCATTCATAATCTCCCTGTCCTCTATTCAAAGGCTGCACTATGCCATCATTACTCCCTTTCCCATCCTGCGGTATAGACGATGAAAGAAGATTCCCCCAACTGGGGAGAATATGTTTCTCTCTGCCCATCTATCTCATGAAGCTGGCATAACCACTCAAAGATCCATGCCCAACTCCCTGGCCACTGACCACTTTCTAAAATGTCAAGTCAAAATTCATTGCATTTATTTCACCTGAAAATCTTTATTTGGTTTGTGTTTGTGAAAGGTTAGTGAGTTTAGCAGAAGCTGACACCTCTGTTCAACTGCTATCATATGGGCAATTGTCTCTTATTCCTCGTGGTCAGTGGACAACATTTCATACTGTGCTTACATAGCCCTTATGAGCTTCCCTTCCATGTTTCCTTCCACATGCAGAACTGGCAGGCCCAATTCCATCTCCCTACCCTTTATTTATGAGCTGGGTTGTGTCATGAAAGAAGAAAGTAACATCAGCCCAAGGACACTGATCTTGTATCAATCCATTCTGTTCTATATAGGGTCTTACACTACACTAATCACCATAGTGTCTTCTGGTAGCATTTTACCAGTGGACTATCCTCTGTCGCATGTGGTTCATCCTTTCTCATATCCTCTGTCCAGGAGGAAAACTCTGTGTGCAGTGCAGTGTTTTGTTTTGCTAGGGGGTTGGCTTGGTACACACTGCTATGTGTCAAAGATGTGCAGCTTGTATTTGTGACAGAAGGTAGTGAGGTTTGTGATGGTCTTTAGTTCATGTGGGAGTTTGTTCCAGTCTAGGACTGGCCCCAGAGATCTGGACCACCATTCCTTGGCTGATGTGCATCTTCTGTAGCACCTAAACCTCCAAGCAAATCAACAAGTGTTGGCTCATTGCATTCTGGCACTAAATGTCATTCTAATTAGCAGCACTGTGCACAGGTCAAAGGCCATTGGCAGGCATTTTGGAGAACATTGCAATGCCACTGCCTCTCTGGCACCTTTTATAAGAGCTAATTCATTTTAATTAAAAATAAAAGGAAAAAATATAACTGGTGGATTGGCCCTTATCCTGTAAAGAACTCTGAAACACAACAATGTTAGTACGTATATAGCGCCCCCTCTCCACCCGATTACCTTCTTTAATGCCAATCTGCTTACAGATTTTGATGGACAGGTCTGGGTTCTTCTGGATCCTGCCACCCACTCAGCAGGGTGTATCTTCTTTATTTTTTCCTATTAAGTTATTTGGCGATGCCTCCACCCCCCTCGCTCCTTCCTGGCAGGGACACCAGAGCAGCTTGGGAGGAAAATTCTAACCACAGGGTAATCCCCACTTACTTGCCAGATAGTTGGAGACTTCCAAGAAATAACACAAACACATACAATATATTCAACACAATAATTATATTAAACAGGAGACAAATATAACATAACAGGGTAAAATACTATTGTTAGGTTCGCCGGTGCCCACGCTCCTAATGCCGTGACTTTCCCCAGTCACGTGACTTGATGTAGCAAATGTAAGATTAGTGTCCCGTTGGTACGCGTACTTTGTTGGGGCCCTTGATGACCTATGTCCACAAAATTCTTCTCTGCAGTGGTTTAGCAGTGTGGCTGACTCGGTTCAGTACAGCCCAAAGGACTCTCAAGTGGGAGAAGGTGGTAAATCGCTCCAGAGGTTTAATATGCAGCTGGTTATAAAATCCCCAAACCCTTACTCCCTGGCTTGAGGACACAGTTCAGGGAGGAGGGAGTCACCAAAACAAATTCCCTGATTGACTAACTGAAAGATGGTGCACTCACAAACTCCATGAATAATCCTCGGGTTCAGAGATGACTCTGGACTCCTCAGTCACTGCAGAGGGGCTGATCTCTGCTGACAGGGATCCTCTTCAGGTAGGAATCAGGCTGCTTCCGTCCCAGGATTTCCCCTCACCACAAAGGGGTGCAGGGCTCAAGGTACTAAAATCTGTACTAAAATCCAAACTGTAGTCTTCTAGCCCAGCGTCCAGACACACACACAGCAGGCAGCAGCCCTGGACTAGCAGACAGAGCAGAGCTGACCAGGTGGTGACTGGTCTCCCCTAGGGAGCTGGAGGGCTAACTCAGCCTGGCTGGGGAAGTTTCCCAGCAAAACTCTACAAACTGGGAATCACCAGTGGAAAAGGAAAAACCCAGCTGAGGGATCTTGTTTTCAGGTCCCTAGAGGCCAGTTCTCAGGAGGAATCTGGCATGCAGGCCTGGGACTCACTAGCTCCCCACACAGCCAGTCCTGACCTTGCCCTGGCTGGCTCCAGACTGACTCAAAAAAATGGCTTCTCCTCTTTCCTGAGCTGCCAGCAGACAGAGCCCCAAGAATCTAGGTAATCTCCTTGGGGATTACACGTAAATAAGAATCTTCTAATAAGCCTCCACCAAGTGTCTGTCTATCCTTCTGTGCCATACTATTTCTGAACAATAAAATTGCCATTTGGGACCCTGAGCTAATAAGTTTCATGTAAAGCAATACCATTTCTGACAGCTGTGAGCCAAGCTGCACCTTGTCTATAAAGTAAATAAATCTATTCCCTCTCTACTCTGGATATGACTATCGGTCGAAGCATGTCCACTGAGGTATGTGAAGCATGGCTGAATGCTACAGTGCAACTAGTGCCCTCAAAGGCAACACAGAATCAACACAGGGTGTTAGATTCTTTTTTTTCATAGGGTAATTTAAAGGATCCTTTCTAGTTTAAGATAAAGTAGTACTTTGGTATTGGTTGTTATACGGCATTCTCCGAATATACAGTACATATTTTTCCTACATTCAGGAAAGTTTGTAAGTGGGAAAAATTCTCAAGTCCAGCCAATCTATGCTGGGCTGGGTTGGGGGGGTGGGGAGGAATTGAAGCGTAAAATCCTTTTTGTGCTTCCTTGATTCTGGGAGCTTGTTTGGCTCTCCATGTCAATTAGAACAATAGCAGGGCTGTCATAACTTACACACCATTAATGGCTCCTTAGTGACCATTTCACTGGCCTAGGATTGCCATAGTTCAGGTGCTCTGGTCACTTGCCTGAGACACCCAACAATGCAAGGGAAATCCTCAGATGCCCTGTTATGGCAACTCTTCCATGGCACAAAGGTGGCAGAGCAGGGCTGAGAATATGGCCAAAAGAGTGGATTATTTTCTTATTGGAAGAAAAATGAATTGAACTGATACAGATGTGAAGATTCAGCTGAATAGCAACATTGGTGTAAGTGAGGTCAGAATCTAAATATCTAGTTAGGCTCCTATAAAATCACCTATCGCTGTGGTATGAGTGCCTTTTCAAGATCTGCCAACTCGCACTCAAAGTCCTCTCAGCTGCAAACCCAAGTGGTGCATATCACTCAGTCAACCTCATCAGAAGCCAATGAGCCAAATTTACCGCGGGTGTCATCTCTGAAGTCAATGTCCACTTGCGCCAGCGGTAAGTTTGGTTCAATAGCTATTTATTGTTCACATATTCGATCAGATCTCTCTGTATGAAATATAAACACTTTAAAAAGCCTAGTTATTCATCTATATTTAATGCATTTCAATTAAATGGTTGCATTTATTTTAAGCATTATGCATATGGACAAAATAAATCACGAACACTTTAAACATAGCAGCAAGTATACAAGTGTTTTCACACCTGACTCCATGTTGAGTGTCAGTGAAGACAAGTTATTCAGAGGAAACAAGACTCAATTTTAGCAGGTAAGTGAAAGAATTACAGTATTTTTTAAACATTTAGGGTGGGATTTCCAAAAGCACGGAGCATCAACTAACTCTGCTCTCAGTGAACCATTGCAGGGTTAGGCCAACACGGAGCACTTCTGAAAATCCCACATTATAACATCTGTATATGAGAATCAGATCCTGCAAACTCTTACTGCTCAGCATAGTGCTAACTACCATGCATAGTCCTATAGTGGCAACACTCAGAGGAACTATAGACAGTAGCAGGCATTATGCTTGATTGAAAGGAAATTCGGGAACAGGCTCTAAGTGTACAAAAGTTGTATACAGAGTTTTTAAAAATAGTTGGGAATTGTAAACCAATGTTTGTTTGTTTTTCAAGGTAAAATAAATTGAAATTTACCTTTACCTGTAATGCATCATCTGAAACACATATAATATATGGAAACATTATTTTCCTGTAAAGGTCACTGAAAAACTACTGTTAAGAAGCAAACTTTCTTTAGATTTAATTTTATAGCTTAAACCAACTTGAACAATAGTCCTGGAATTCGGAGTATTCTCAAGGTCAGTCAAACTTTTATTACCCGTATTTTATATCAAGAGACGCCGCCAAACTTTTCCCCTCAAAAAAGTTGTTGAGCATAATTACATTGTCTAGATGTCAGGCTAGCAGTGCAATATGTTATTCATAAAATTGGTGTCACCACCATGCTCTGAATATATTCGTGGTTTTTTTTGTAGATCGTGAAATACCATTAATGGGACTGAGGAAAGAAAAGGTTCTGCTGCTTAAAAGGAAAAAGTGAAAATATTTTCTACCTAATAGGGCCTGTAACGGGGAAATATATTGCTTCTGTTAAGTTATTTGACAAAGTTAGAATATTAGCAAAGGGAAAGCAGACATTCCACACAGATTTCACAGGAGGTGCATTCATGTGTGTGCACATGTACACTTGAGCAATTGCATGTCCTCAGGTAAATATTTGACATTAAAATGACTCATATTTATTATCTGTGTGACTGCTCTTTGGGTTTTTAAAGGTCTGGGTGATCTTTATTCTTATATGAAGAGTACACTGAACTGTTTCCCCTTGCCCTGACTGTCACCCTTCCCACCAGTGATCCAGTGCATTCTATGCACCTCACTGCACAGACTTTTCCCTCAGGGAAATGCTCATGTAAATCTAGAAACTCATACCAAGAAGGCAAAGCATGAGTGCTATTGTTAAAAATACAAGTTAAATGAGGGGGAAGTTCATAATTAAAACTAAGGGGAAGAAAAATAAAGCCAGGATCATATGGACACAAATCACATTTTCAAAGAATGACATGCAATTTAGCACAAGTACTCACAAATGTGTTAATTGCCCATACAAATGGATACACATGCAAAACATGGCTCAATTTTGAGGCTCATTGTGGGTTGCCATATATGTTCCCTGAAGCTCCATCAAAGAAGCTGACAAAAACCAAAAATACAGCACCAGATTCATCAGTACAATCTATTTACTTGGTGCCATTATTAAGGTTCTCAGGCCAGTGACACAACCTAGAACAGTCACTCAGCTACTCTTACAAATGTTGGGGCAGGACTGGCACTGAATCAGGAAACCATAAGCAAGCAAAGCATAGACACTGGGGAGAACTGCTAGCCTACAAGTTGGAAGGACTAGAACATGGTATCCAACAGCCAGAATCAACTGCCATAAAAATGCTGTCATATCCACCCCTGGGAATTTCAAAACTACATTAAGGGCCAAATTCTACACTCCTTACTCAGACTAAAGCTCCCAGTGATAAAACCACTGGACATAGGCAACAAATGTGAACAGGTTGCAAATCAATAATATATACCACAGATATTATGCATCTGCTCCATGGAGCTGTGCTAGGAATAGGTGCTACAACAACAGCTCTGAGCCTATTTGGGAATGCAGCATCTGGATGCTGTGCAACATGAGCACCTGAGACAGGATAAATAGGACAGGCACTGCAACATTGTACCTGGCATCAGTACTATTACATCAATATGCAGGTTGCAAAAGTGCACTTCTTGAAGGCAGACAAGGATAATGTGAGCCAGCAGCCACACTGTATGTAATCTTTTACTAATCAAGCAACTAATGTTTACAATACAACACATAAGTAACCTTATTTGTCTGCCACTCTGGAACAGCCTTTAAAAAAAACCTGTGTGCTGTCTGCAAGAGCATCACTTTTTGTGCATTATTTCCTCTTTTGTCAAGTATAATTTGCAGTTGTGTGCACAAAAAAGGACAAAGCCACTTACCAATTGCTACAACATGCTAGATATTTTTCATTTCCGTAACTAAAATCCATTCTGAGTACAACTGCTGAAAGGAAATAAACAATTTTCTGTGTTATTCTAGTAATTCTTCTTGTAAATGATGCATTATCTGACAAGCACAGAAGAGTGACCTTGGCATTTCTGGTTAGCATGCCAAATACAATGTTATGAGCTCTTCTTTAAAAAAAGTTGTCATTATTTAGCTTCACTGGTCAGTGAAACAATTGACCTAGTGAAAGAAAATAACCCATTAGCAAATGTGCATCTCAGAAAAAAGTAGCAGTTGAAACTATAGAATTATAGAAATTATAGAAAGCTAACAGGGATGCTGTATCATAAGAATAGATCATATTATGGGAGAAAAAATATTTTCCATTGTTAGCTATCAAATAATGACTATATAATTATTTCTCATAATTTTGTGTATTTTCTGAAATATTATCTTAGCTAGAAATGTAATCAGAATGACTCCCTGACACTTGGGCTCCATTAAATATAAATTCATTGCTTTTACTAAAGTATATCTGAAACATTAGAAAGTTTGAACGTTACCAATATGCATCTGGGAATATGTTAATATCAAAGAGCAGTAGAAGGGTGATCTATAAAAACACAATCTATGACGAAATATACCAGAGAACAAAGTTAAAGATAATGTAATTATTTCACATCAGTTGACCTATATTAATGATAGAGACTTAAAGTGATTGGTCCAGATACTGATATCCTTTATTTAACTTCCCCCATCCCTTTCCAGCTGTTCTGAAATATTGACTTTGTAACTACATCATCATCAAGTATTTCAAATTGAACTGACTGGATGTGAGGCCACATAAATAAAGCAACAGATATTAGAGCCACAGATATTCCCAAGCAAATATCATCCATTTCCTTGAAAGAATAAGCAGAAATGTGGTTATTATACCTAACCAGAGATGGGATCCTGAGCCAGAGCATTTCACATGTAACAAAACATGGCACAAAATGAAGATATTTAGCTGCCAAATTTTATGTAACTTCTTGTGAGATTTTAATGCAAATTAAAGAGCTTATTTGTATATAGCCATAAATTGAAGCTTTCAGAAAACATATCCTGTCTGCCCCAATCAGTGATATGGAGCAGGGCATGTAGCAGCAGAAAACACAGTAGCTCTGGCTGGGGTAGGCAAGTGGGCACCAGAGGGTGTCTGTAGGTAACTGGGTGAGCTACTGGCTGGGGGGTTGGAACCGGAGTTAGGGGGCTGCTGGGAGAACAGGTGTTGGGTGGCTGCCTCGGTTTGCTAGAAAGGTGCCTGGGAGGGTAGAGAGGGGGCAGCAAGGAGCCTGGTGTAGCTCACTGAGGCCTGAGGCAAGCAAGGGCCAGCCCAGGGCTCCTCATCTTCTGGTGGGGTGGAGGGGTTGCTGCTGCCCATATCACTGCCATCTCCTCCAGTTGCTGTCACTTCCATTGTCTGCTCCTGGCTGCTCCTTCCAGGCTGTGATCCAACAGGGCAAAACAGTCAGAAGGGAAGCATCTGCCTGGCTTCGCTGTGGCCCCTTATGTCCAGAAGGCACAGCTGCAATCAAATGCCTGTTGCCTTCCCACAGCTCAGCTGGATGTGTGGCAAAGTAACTGAGATACATACAGATGTGACAGGGCTGACAACTGTGACAGCATCATGCCAGATGCAAGATACATGACAGCCACATGGATAAAGGGTTACGCCAAGATCATCAAAATGCATGCCTAAAGCTAGATACTGAAATCCATATTGGGGCACCTAAATTGAAATAATTTGATTTGCAAAGATTCTGGGCACCCACTATTCCCCTTAACTTTAATGGCTCAGCACACATGATTTGTTGTATGGTAATTATTACATTTGATGCTTTGATTTAAGCATCTATCTTTAGGCACCCAGGTTTGAAATATTTGGTCTTTGCCTATAAAATGTTTGAGAAGAAAGAAAGAAAGAAAGAAACAAAGAACTTGATACTCCTTCTAAATCAAACTGAGCCCAACTCATGAAATCCAGAACGAGACCCTGAATTTATTACAGACTAAAGAACTATAAGAAGTTTCCACATCACAATGACCTTGATCAGACAACAAGTGGCCAACAAGGAGGAAATAATAGCAGTACAAAAAAATATGGAGATTAATTTATCCTTGGAAGGGTAGATAACATGATGTTTTGTTATCAAATGTCAAAGTGAAGGCACACACATATGTCAAAACAGCACTGAAACAATTATCCGAATTACAGTGGAGTTGCATCAGATGCGCATTTAACTTACGCGAATTCAACTATACGCGCTCAATGAGCGTATGCCCCAGAGTGAGCATGAGATGGGAGACGTGAATCTGCTGTTCCTTCAGTCGGTCTCAGTTCCTGCGTGCCTCTCATAGTGTGAGCATCTCGCCACGCTGAGTATGATTCTAGTGTTTAAAGAGATGTATTTTTCGTACAACATGGCCTCTAAACGCAAGCCAACTACTTAATCTGGTGCTCAACTGAAGAAACAGTGATCTGTTCCAAAGCTGCAGGAAAAACTGGCTGTGTAGGACTTATTGAGAGACGGTATGTCGGTCTCCAACGTGGCGCGTAAATATGGCCGCAACGAATCTAGCATCCATGCCATCAAGATTCGAGAGAGAGAAATTCATCAAGCCGTGGCATCAAGTGCTCCAATAACTGCTAAGGTGACGAGCCAGGTGCATCATAAGGCTTTAGTGAAGACTGAAAAGGCATTAAACTTATGGCTGGAAGACATGAACCGTAAACGTGTGCCTATCGATGGCAACACGTTGCGAGAAAAGGCTCTTAGCCTCTACGCACTGTTCAAACCTCCTGCCGAAGAGGGACAGCCTTCTGATGAGAAGGAATTCAAAGCCAGCCAAGGTTGGCTTAACAGTTTTAGGAACCACTTCAACTTCAAAAACGTGCAGACTACTGGTGAAGATGCATCTGCCAATAAAGAGGCAGCAAAAGCCTACCCCGAACAATTAAAGAAAATCATAGAAGAAAAGGGCTATCTTCCGGAACAAATTTTTAATGCTGACAAGACTGGGCTCTTCTGGAAAAAAAAATGCCCAACCGCACTTACATTTCGAAATCAGAAAAACAAGCCCCTGGCTTCAAAGCAGCTAAAGACTGTGTGACTGTGTTGTTTTGTGGCTATGCGGCTGGGTATTTAATAAAGCCGGGCTTGCTCTACAGGGCTGCAAGTCCCCATGCCCTAAAAGGCAAGAACAAAAATCTCCTGCCTGTGTTCTGGCAATCAAATAAAAAAGCTTGAGTGATGGCAGTATTATTTCTGGATTGGTTCCACAAGTGTTGCATTCCGGAGGTCAAGCGGTACCTCGAAGAGAAAGCACTTGACTTTAAAGTGTTGCTGATCGTAGACAATGTTCCTGGCCACCCTGAGGCACTCCGGTTTGCACATAACGACGTTGAAGTCATCTTTCTCCCCGCTAATACCACCTCCATCCTCCAACCTCTCGGCCAAGGCGTGATTCGCTGTTTCAAGGCCATGTACACGAGGCTTATGTTCTCACAGATACGTAGTGCTATGGATGCTGATCCCAATCTTAATGTGATGGAGTGTTGAAAGTCCTTCAACATTGCCGATTGCATCACTTATATTAAACAGGCAATGGATGAAATCAAGCATGAAACAGTCAATGCATGTTGGCGAAACCATGGAAAGAATTTGTGAATGATTTTAAGGGTTTCCCAACCATTGACAAAGAAGTGAAACACATTGTTCAGGTGGCCAGACAAGTGGGTGGTGATGGCTTCATCGACATCCTTGAGGAAGAAATTGAAGAATTAATTGAGAGCCATAGAGAAACATTGACTAACGAAGAGTTAGAGGAACTGATAAAATCGTCTACAGAAGACAAAGATGATGACGACGAACAGGAAGAGCCAGCAAGTTAGAATCTTCATAAATTTGCTGAAGTGTTCCAAGCAGTGAAACACTTGAATGATTTAATTTCTGAATACGATCCCTCTATGGAACGAAGCCTCAAAATCACACGTAGTATTACGGACGATTTGAGACCGTATCAAGAAATGTTTGAGCAGCTCAAGAGACAACAGCGACAGTTGCCGATCACCATGTTTTTCAAGAAAAAACAATCAGCAGCAGATGAGCCTGGCCCATCGTCTCCTGGATCGACATCAAGCCCTGACGACCCCCCAATAGTGTCAGCGTCGTCGTAGACTAGCAAGAATATCCAGGATGAATGGTGAGTGATTAGGTTTACTGTTTTCCTTTTTTATTCTTTCATTCTTCCGTCTCTCTCTCTCTCTCTCTTTTATGTAATTAAAAATACAGTACTGTAAAATTATATTTTGCATATGTACTCTATTATATACTGTACATTACTGTATACATTATACATATTACTGTACAGGGTTGTATACTGTACACAAAACCATGTATACTGTACTTTATGGGCGATTTAAAGGATTTTCAAGGGTAATTTTGACTATATGCGATTTTCACCTTATGTGCTGACTTTAGAACCTAACCCCCGTGTAAGATACGACTCCACTGTAATGGCATTATGATGGGGTGGACTAGGCCTAGAGGCTCCCTGCTGGAGGCCTCAGTGTCCTGCCACACCCATCACAGGAAAGGAGCAACAGAGGAGCCCTCCAAACAGCCAATCAGAGAGGCAGCAGGGGAAGCTGCTAGTCAGGGTCCAGGAGGGCCATATAAAAGGAGTTGCAGAGCCAGAGACAGTCAGTTCCTTGCTGGAGCAGTGGGTCTCAACCAGGGGTACATCTACCCCTGGGGTTATGCAGAGGTACATCAACTTATCTAGATATTTGTCTAGTTTTACAACAGGCTACATAAAATACACTAGTTAAGTAAGTACAAACTAAAATTTCATACAGACAATGCTCTATGTACTGTGACAAAGTTCCCCCTCTATCTTGGTGGGTCCTGCGCTTATTGGTGGATTTTCTTGCTTCAGAGATTCACCATGTGGGTTGGGGAACAGCCCAGAGACCTTCCCCTCTGGAAGAACCCACAGTCCAGGTCAATTGGGAGGTTTGGGGGGAACCCGGGCCCACCCTCTACTCCAGGTTCCAGCCCAGGGCCCTGTGGACTGCAGCTGTCTATAGTGCCTCCTGTAACAGCTGCATGACAGCTACAACTCCCTGGGCTACTTCCCCATGGCCTCCTCCAAACACCTTCCTTATTCTCACCACAGGACCTTCCTCCTGGTGTCTGATAACGCTTGTGCTCCTCAGTCCTCCAGCAGTACACCCTCTCACTCTCTGCTCCTTGTGCCTCTTGCTCCCAGCTCCTCACACTCGCACCACAAACTGAAATGAGCTCCTTTTAAAACCCAGGTGCCCTGATTAGCCTGCCTTAATTGATTCTAGCAGCTTCCTGATTACTCTAGTGCAACCCCTGCTCTGGTCACTCAGGGAACAGAAAACTACTCATCCAGTGACCAGTATATTTGCCCTCTACCAGACTCCTGTACCCCACTGGTCTGGGTCTGTCACAGTACTTACATTTCAGAGTATAGTATGTACTGCTCTATGTACTTACATTTCAGTGTATAGTATAATATTTATATTCCAATTTGTTTATTTTATAATTCTGTGGTAAAAATGAAAACATAAGCAATTTTTCAGTAACAGTGTGCTGTGATACTTTTGCATTTTTATGTCTGATTTTGTAAGAAAGTAATTTTTAAGTGAGATGTAACTTGGGGGTGCTCAAGACAAATCAGACTGCTGAAAGGGGTACAGTAGCTTGGAAAGGTTGGGAGCCACTGAGCTAGAGAATGCAGATGGTGTTCCTGACTGGCCAAAGGGAACTGCAGCATCACGGACAGCTCAGTGTGGGCAGGGATTGATGCAGCGAGGAAGAGCTCCTGGTTGGCTCACTAGCTACTGGGTCTGAACTTAGATGAGCCCTGAGGTAAGGGGGAAGCTTTGGCGAAGACTGGGGCCTGCAGGGAAGTGGCTCAGGGATTGAAAGCCATGTAGTTAAAGGGACATGGTGGCATATGGCTGCTATTCTTAGAGTCCCTGGGCTGGGACCAGGAGTAGTGGGTGGACCCGGATCTCCCCACCCCTCACCCCCCATAGGCCACTGGCCTACACTCGGACAGCAATTAAATCTCCAGAAGGGGAACAGGTCAACTTAGTGGCCCAGCTAGAGAGCTGGGGCCAGAGTAGACCAAGAGGACGAAACCATTGCCTCCAGGGAAGAAGCCCTGGGGATATGCCCAATACCAAAGCTAGGACTATTTAAAGACCTCAGACAAACCCAACCAGAAGGGGCGCTTGCAAGAGGTGAGTGCCATGCCATTACAGGCATCCTTAACATTTGAATGAGAAAGATTTACCCTTGTGTGCTGCAAAAGGAAACTGTAGAGAGAGGTTCAAGTTGCAAAATTAGGACCTGAATGAAGATCAGGATTTCAAATACACCATGGGTAGAAGTATTGTGTAGGCCTGAGACCTAATTAACCCCCTCCCCGCACACACATATTGGATTCAAGGATTTTAGTTCAGTCCAGTGTAAAGTCTGCTAAAAGGGGCCATTAGATGCATCTAATTTTGAACACCATCAAAGTTTTAGGATGCAGGTTTGGTCCCACCTCCACGCCTGTTCCTATTACAGTAGTGCCCAGAGGCCCCACTAAGATTAAAGTTCCATTTTACTGGGAGCGGTACCAGCTTTTTGTAAGACACTCCTGGCCCCTAGGAGCTTACTGATCTAGGTTAAGAAAACTAAGTCAGTAGTTGTGTGTGTGTGTGTGGCTGTATGAACACAGACTTTTTAGCAAAACTAGAGAGAAGTGGACCTTTCTAAAAAGCAAACAAATTACTTCCACTGCTGCTGCAGAATGTTCAGGGTCAATACATCTCCGATCTTAGCTTGGCAGTGACCTGACAATTCAAAGGCTGAAATTTACAGTCTTCCTGAAAAAGTTCTATGAATTACTTCATGACTATAGAATTCTTCGCATGAAACAAAAATGTCAAACATGCACAAGGATTCAACAAGCTCTTTTGCACCAAATGCAAGTAAAACCCTTTCAGTTTTCACTTTCAACGAGATCTACAACATAACTAGGAGCCAGAACCAGCAGAGGGAAAACATTCCTATTCAACAATACTTGTAAATTATGCTTATTTATTTTTTTAGGACACCACAAAACAGGGAGGTTGCTTTTGCTGCAACAAATTACAAGGGTATTTCAACATCTATTTGTTCTACTATTCAACATATATATATGCACACACACACGGAAACCTATATATAAACAGACAAATATGTGCCATTTGACAATCTCCTGCCAAAAGCATCTTACCACAATATAATGTGCATAAAATTTTTAAAAAATACCAATATATTCCAGTCTGCTACAAAGACTTCTACATCATTTTAAATGGAGCAATGTGATACTGTCATCTGACATTTGAAGCCAGTCCTAGGGGAAGCCTCACTACAACACAGTCTAGTAGGCAGGTGGTGGCGGCAGCAGCAGGAGCTGAAGAACTGGGGAGACACCAGCAACTGAAGAGTAGGACTGGTGTGCTGCCAGAAATGGGTACTAGACAGTTTCAGGTGGAAGAAGGGCTCGCAGTCTGCAATGGCAAACGTGGATGTGGGGGGAGATGGAAGTAGGCAACAGGATGGAGTAGCGAAGGAAATCCCAGGAAAGAGATGGGGGAAACAGAAATCTAGAAATGAGTGAGTAAAGAAAGGGACTTGTCTACCAGACACTATCATGATAGTGCTGTGAACTGGCAGAGTATTTTGAACATCGCCTCTGGGAGGCCAAAAGTAGATACTGATAATTCTGTGTGTGGAAAAAGGTAGTAGGCTATGATGTTACTGACCACATGCACACAAACCATAGGTAGCAGGAGGCTGGTAGTCTTCTTGGAGCCGTACCTGCTGTGATCCTATCTTGCTGTCGGTACTTTAAGGAATTAAATACCTCTTATTAGGTACTTCTATGGCCCTCATCTCTTACTATCTGTGCATTTAGCATACAAGCCCTACTGGTCAAAATACTAAGCCAGCAGAGTTTTAACTGTTGGGAGACATGCTATCCCTTATTGTGCAATAAAAACCAAGCATTGGGCTAATCAAGTAGTCTAACACCCACTCAGGCAAGTGGTCAGACTTCTCTTATACTTACCAGTCCTTAGTGCTAGGCAATAGGTTCCATATGAATTCAATAGATGGATTAAATCAACACATTTAACTCCTAGGCCCCCAAAACCCAAACAATTATTTGGAGGCATGCCCTTCATTTCACTGCTAAGCCCCACCCATTATTTAGCAAGGAATATACAACATAGGGAACAATGAGTGCCCTGCAGTAGAAGAAAATAATGCTCTCTTTAAATCTAGGACCAATTATATCCATAGTTGCCAAAGGTCCAGTGCAGTCCATTAAAGGGTCCCTTTAAAGTCCCTGGCACTACCAGCTGGAGGTGGCTGATTGACCTACATGGCCTGGTCAGTCTCTGCCCATTCTGTCACATGACCTTGTTGGCCAACCTGCCTGTGCCACACAATCTCAGATTGTGCAATCAGCTCCATGCTGTAACCCCCAAAAGCAGCCAGTTCAAGTCCCATCCATGGGCAGGAAACCCTGTTGTTTAGTCTTTCTGAACAATTTAGTCTTTCCCTTGCTACTGTGGGAGTATGCTGTGCAATACTGATAGATATAATGAAGCCAAAAAAGGCATTCCTACTGTAAAATCCTCACTGGTTTAGCTCCCACCCACGCCCCACAGTAAAACAACAAGTACAGAACAGCCCCTCTAGAGTTTTCTTTTATGGAGCAGAACTCCTAATTTGTCACTTTTTCTGAGCGGTAGCTGTGCTAGCAATACATTAACAGGTCTTTTAAAAATGGCCACGAGTTTCCAAATATACTTGTAATTTCTCCCAGCCCACAGGGAGTGCCTGTATTTACTACCTTCTCTCATACACACACATTCTCTCAAGTCATTCTTTGTTTCTAGCAGCATCACTGCTGCTCCTGGGTACAAAACTGGTTACATGAATTGGTGCTCAGACAGTCTGAGTGTGATGTAAACACTTTTTTGTCTCTCAGTTCATTGGGCTATTGAGTATGTCTCTTCCTCTTGTCCCTCTACCAGAACGGTTTGCTTTATTTTATTTTTTTCATGGAGGAATCCGACAAACCAAGCAGTAGCTACTGTTTCTATTATATCTAAAGCTAGTAGAAGTGTGAAGGATTGCACTGGAGGAACAGGGTAAAGCAATAAGCAGAGAGTTACACATAGGCAAGAAAGGTCTCATTATTGTGTCAACAAGATTTGTATACAACTCTCCTTTCATTGCTGTGAAGATCTCTACTATTGTGTGGTTATTACAATAGCTGTGTAACAATGTGTTTTTTTCTGGAAGGGGGGTTACAAGCATTCTTGTAATTTCACCTCTCATGTGAGACTATTCATATAGTAGTGGATCACTATAATAGGCTCAGCTGGAAAGACTATAAATTCAATCTCATAGCCTCTAATGGGAGTTTCTACTGTCGATGCATATACTATCTAATTTCTTGGTTGAGTGACTGAAGGCGTGAGTAAAGAATGGAAAGGAAAACATTTGACCTTACTTCCAGTTATACCTTCTGTCTAGTAGGGCTGTGCTAATAGATCTTTGATACCAGACTAGTGTTTGAATGCTTTTGTAGATTTTAAAATAATCTAAGGGCATTTCTATGCAGTTTTACTCACGGGCACCAGATCTCTATCTCCCAAGTATGGGAGGAGTAAAACTGTGGAAGCTTCCCTGTACAGACTTCTAGCAAATTCTCCCATTGTAGACCATTAGCTCCCTGTGAAAGAAGCTGAAAAGTCAGCCCCCTAAATCCAGAAGACACCCAAGAGCTGTATAGATAGCTAATGATCCTCTGCAAGCCAGAGCCATCTCTGCAGAGATCCTGTTCTTCCATGCTACATCATAGCTGCTGCAACTTTCGGTTGGCTCCCCTTATAACCATTTCTACTCAGACTCACTTTAAAAAGTGTTGTTCTATTGCAACCAGGGACCTTTGCTCAGAAGTTAATACATTTGAGGCTGCATTAACTTCTGATCAGATGCTCAACATACATGACTGGAAGTTGATGTATATCCCCTTCCTTGCCACACATCAATCCTGAATTTTTCATCCTTCTGCAGAATCCAGGGAATGAGGGAACCACACAGTAGAAAGACAGCTGACCCCTCACCTAGACACCCCACACCCAGGCAGTGACAGATCTGTATGCAGCTGGTGATTTCTACACACGTGCTGGGGCTAGGGAGAGGAATAATCGAGCCTCCTGTGAATATTTTCTGTTTTACTTATAGGTCCCAAATCCTCAACTACAACTGCAAGTAAGATGGAGGAGTGCAAAGATACCTCTGAGCCTCCTTTGTGCTCACCTGAGCCTGGGTTGATCCAATACCTGGCCAGTCCTCTAGTATAGATTAGAATAGCCTGAGGGGTGATCTACATTACCCCAACTGACAACGGAAGCACCAGTAATGATCTCTATGCCAGTACCAATAGGGGGAGGGGTTTAGGCACCACTATGCAAACTCTACATCAGTGGTTTTCAAACGGTGGGTTGCGACCCCGAAATGGGTCGTGCAATGGAACGGACTGGGTCGCGGTGGCTCTGGTCAGCACTGCCGACCGGGCCGTTAAAAGTCCTGTTGGCGGTGCTGCCTGGCTAAGGCAGGCTAGTCCCTACCTGTTCCGACACCACGCTGTGCCCCAGAAGCGGTCAGCAGCAGGTCGGCACCTAGGCAGGGGGGCCACGGGCAGGGCCGGCACTTCCATTGCCTAGGACGCCAGGATTTGGGGGGGCGGCGGGGGGTCCTTTCGCGCTCCGGGTCTTCGGCGGCAATTCTGCGGTGGGTCCTTCACTCGCTCCGGGACCCGCTGCCGAAGTGCCCCGAAGACCAGGAGCGCAGAAGGACCCCCCCGCCGCAGAATTGCCGACGACGACCATGAGCGCGGAATCACCCCCGCCTAGGGCGCCAAAAACCCTGGCGCCGCTCCTGGCCACGGGGCTCCATGCGCTGTCCCCACCCCAAGCACTGTCTCCGCACTTTTTTAACATGTCTCTAAGGTTGAATTTGGGTCATTTATCCTGCAGGATGCTTAACCCTTTCTGGCCATGCATCACATTTTGTATAAGATTTGCTGCAATTATATAACAGTGGTAGCAACAATGATTTGCATGGTCATATTCTAATCAGATAACCTCACAGGAGGGGGTGATTTTTATGAGCTTGCACTGTACAGATCTCTCTATACAGCATAAGACAATATAATTTTGGGTTTATACCTCAAAGGAGGTGTGCACGTGACTGCTGGGCTGAATCCCGAGCTGAATCCTCACACACAGAGCTGATTTCAGCCTGTGTCTGCAGCTGGGTGTGGCCTTACCTATGTATGTGCTAGAGAAGGCTTGAGGGCCTGGCAGAGCAAGGACAGGATGAGGAAGCCCAGTCTGGTGGAACGGGTGGGCTCAGTGGGACCCCAGTACGTCAGGTGACATCCCAGACGGGGGGTCCAACCTGCCACAATGGTATCAAATGAAATTAAATATCTGGAACCTTGCTATAAGTATCAGATGATGATCACTGTAGCTATTATCCCCTTTTTACAAGTGGGGATACTGAGATAGAGACTGGCTTGCCCAAGATCATATGACAAGTTAACGGAAAAACTAGAAATAGAGCCAACAAAATGGAGCTTTCTGAAGCAAGCAGAAAAAGAACAGAATGTGAAGGAGTTTAAATAACTTGAAGCAAAGCAGAAAAAAAAGTTTCTTGTAAATAACTGAATTTGTCATGGACCATTCAACAGACTAAGAAGATTTATGTTTGAATCTCTTTGGACTACTTGGAACTGGCTGATCTGCACAGACCATGGATATGGCCCAGGAGGAAGCATGTTTATATGCATGCATGCATGCCCAGGGAGCTTAAATCTCACCTTTGCATTCCCCTGCTCTTAGTGATGCTCTGTACCAGGGTGATGCCTCTGAGGGCTGCTCTAGCTGCCAACAGCTCGAGGAGGCCAAAAGTGCAGCCAGGGATCAGTGGTGTGTAGAGGTGTTCTGGTCACCCCTCCTTTTTCCTGCCACCAGCGAAGAGGAAGAGTGACATATGAGCCTCTACACTGGCTCACTGCAGGTTCACCTTTGCACCACACTAAGTATCTGGTCCCTTACATTGATAAAGTAGAGACGCTAGGTTATATGGACGAAGCCTTACTTCATTCCTCAGAGATACAAGGGTTTGTGACTCATCTATGAGCTATAGACATAAATTGTAAGTAAATTCTACAGCACTAAGTTCATCTGTAGTCTTAAAAATATAAAGTTTCTGAAAAGTGTTAGTTATGAATGTGCTCTCTACAAGCAGATTTCCTCCATGTGCTATAACTACTTTATTGCTGTAGAGAACTATAGTTCCACCTAATCCAACCCACAGCTACAGCAGCTGTGCTCAGCAGATATATCTATTTGTATGAGATTTCTTTAATTGAATACCAAGCAGTAGTGTTCTGCTAGCAAGAGTGAAAACCCAGTTAGCAAATTTTAGAAGACATACTGGCTAACTGTTAAGCATGTATACAAGACTCAGTGAAGCCATTAAGGGATAAATATAGGAAGTTAAAGTCACTGATGCCAAGAATTTAGATTCACAATTCAAAGAGAGAGTGGATATTTATATCAATAGTTAATGTTATCAAAAGGGAATTGGAAGGGAGATAGAAAATGTTTCAAAATTTGAACCGATCCTTAACTAGTAGGAATTAGGAGGAGACTTTCAAGGGGGCGCAGGTTACGCTTACTCTTTCTACTGTGGGGTTTCTTGCACTTTCCTCTGAAACATCTGGTCCTGGCCACTGTCAGATAGGATACTGGACTGTAAGAACCACGGGTTGATTCAGTATGGTAGTGGCCATGTTCACTATGGTAGTGGCCATGTTCCTATGAACGATGAGGTTGATAACTGCTTTGTCCCAGCACAGTGTCTATAAGAGTTACTTATTGGAGACTTTCTAGGTGGAGGGGAGGAAGCAAAATTACAACATTTTAAGAGCACAGCAGAGCAGGAACTATAAGTGAGAAATTTAGAGACTGGTCAAAAGTGAAGGCTGAGAAGAATTCACGGTTCCCAAATTATAGCAAGAAAGTGAGGGGACTGCTAGGGTAGACTTTTCAGACTTGTTTCTGGAAGCATGGGGGCCCAACAGCCAATTATGGTTTCATATTTAAAAATAGATTGAGGAAGAATCCAGGTAACTGGAACCAATCTGGCAGGATGATCTTCTGCAAGCACCAGGAAGCCAATCCTCTCTCAGTCTCCCTCCCACATCCCCCAAGATCCTCCTGTGGTGCAACCCAGCCTTCTTGTTCCTTTTCCCTGGACACTACAATCTAGCTGGCTAGCACAGGCAGCTGCTGCAGTCAGAGCATTTCTCAAACTCTACTTTTGTTTTGTTTTGTAATCTCATCCGTCTTTACTACTCCATGGTTCTGATCACACCCTTTTTCTGCATCACAGCATCTATCCTGTTCCTCGTTCCCTCTCCTGGTGGCCATCACCCCTCTACAGTTCCCATCAGCTCTACCTCCTCCTCTTCATCCTGATCTCTCCCTTCCTCCCAGCAGCACAAATCCAGATCCCATGGTCCGTGTCACACCCTTCTCTGCCACCTCCTGCGCCACCTCTGGTGACATATGCCTCAATCCTGGCTCTCCCTCCATCCTTGACCATCTCCAACTCCCACCCCTCTACCTCTCCCCTACTACTATTCCTAACCTCATGCCCATGTCCATCCCCCTCATCCTCGCTCACCCTTCCCTGCTGTCTCTGGAACACCCTTCCATCTCTAAAAAAAAAAAAAAAATCACAGCCACATACACACACCCTCTTCATATCTGACTGCTCCAGCTCCTGGCTCTCACAGAGACCTGGATTCCTTCATCAGACATTGCATCTATAGTTGCCCTCTCTTATTCAGGCCTCTCCTTCTCTTCCAGCCCTGGATCAGACCAGGAGGGTGAAGGGGTGGTTAGGCTTCTCCTCTCCCATTCCTGCGGCTTCCTTCCCTTCCCATTTCTCTCCTCTTTTAAATAACTCAGAACCCTAATCTTTGCTTGTCTCCATCTCCAAATTGCTGCCATCTACCAGCCACCCACTTATTCCCATCAGCCTTCCTCTCCTGGCTCTCTCTTCCTCTTGTTACCAATTCAGGTTCAATCTTATTTAGTAATTAAAGAGACCTTAGGTACCCAAACTTGATTGGTATTTATGAAATAATTCTTAGCACATAACAGGCATATATGTTATCGAAACTTGCAGCCAATGACAAGTATGACAGACTGATGACAGTCTAGTTTGACTCATTGCCCACAATTGGACCTTATGATAGGTACCTTGTTTACAGATTCATTTTAGGTTGTTTTCTCTTCTCATATATAAACATATTTTTCACACATTTCATAAACTTCCAACTGAAAGATCAGCATCTGGCATTTATTGTTTGTGCTATTTATATATAGATGTAAATGTCCAATAAATACATTAAATTTGTCAACTTAACATTCGTAAGTGTTGTGGTTAGTATATTCCTTGAAAAACCATGTACTAAGTGACACAGGGCAGTATGGTAAAGTTATTTTATATCTTTTGCAAACAGGCATTTTTTCCCTTCCCACAGTAGTCTAACAACATTCTCAAATCACCTTGGGATCTTGGTGTACTTAGTAGGTCTTAGGCCTAAAAGAAGTTCTCACCAGTCGATACTCTCCTCACATATCATCTGTGACCTCAGCTTCCATGTTGATGACCTATCCGACCCCTTAGCTGCATTTTTCCTCACCCACATGTTTTAAGATGATCTGCAGCCCTGGTTCAGCTCTCCCACTGTCCTTGGGCCCTCACCAAGCACTGAACTTTCTCTGACCTCTGTTGCCAAGTTCTTCCTCTCTGACCTTCACCAGGTATCTTTCACCACCACCCACGCATGCACACACACTTACACGCACCCCGTAACTCAGCCTATGACTTTCAGTCCACCAATACAGATGACTGTCTGCTCTCAGCCCTCTCCTCGTTTCTTCCATTCACACGGTTGTTGATTTTCTCCATGCTTCACTCTCCTACAGCCTTGACACTTTTACCCATCTTGCCAGGGCCAGCTCCAGCTTTTTTGCCACCCCAAGCAGAAGCGGGGGGGGGGAGATAAAGCCGATCGGCGGCACTTTGGCGGCAGCTCAATTGCGCCGCTTCATTCTTCTGCAGCAATTCGGCGGCGGGTCCTTCGCTCCCTCTCTTCCTCTTCGGCGGCAGCTCAAAGAGGAAGAGAGGGACTGAGGGACTCGCCGCCGAATTCCCGCCGAAAACCCGGACATGCCGCCCCCTTCCATTGGCCGCCCCAAGCACCTGCTTCCTTCTCTGGTGCCTGGAGCTGGCCCTGACTGAGGGACCTTCCGCCGAATTGCTGAAGACCCGGACGTGCCACCCCTTTCCATTGGCCACCCCAAGCACCTGCTTCCTTCGCTGGTGCCTGGAGCCGGCCCTGCAACTTGCCCATTGTAAGGTCTGTTCTGCCAACTGCCAGCCCTGGATCACTCCCTTTATCCACTTCCTCCACTTTTGCCCTTACCCTGTGGAACATCTGCAGCAGAAATCCTGTGACCAGGCTGACTTCCTCCACTATAAATTTGCTCTCTCCTCTTTCATTTCTGCCATCTTCCTACCTGAAGTTCTCTACTTCTGCAAGTTAATTGAATCCCATACTCACAACACCAGCTGCCTTCTCACCAACTCCAAGGAGTGAGTCAAACCCTCCCCACCTTTTTTCTCCACTTCTCTCTCTGCACAGGACCTTGCCAAGAGAAAATTGGCTGTATATTACCTTCCCTCTCCCAAGTTCTCTCTCCCCCCTTCTCCTCCTAAAATTCTTTCCTGCTTCTCCTGTCACAGACAGAAGTTTCTCATCTGCTCTCCTCTTCTAACCCCTCTATATGCTCCAGAGATTCCATCCCATCTTCTGATCTCCCTCATGCCACACTCATTTCCTTCCTTACTCTTCTCAACCTCTCATTCTCCTGCGGCTCTTACAACTCACAATACAAGCATGCGTTAATCTTTCAACTGAAAACAAAAACCACCCTTCAGCCCACTTGACTCTCCAACTACTCCACCTTCCTACTCCCTTTCGCCTCTAAGCTCACTGAACACAGCCTACAATTGCTGTCTGAAGTTCCTCTCCTCCAGTTCCAACCTAGACCTCCTCTACTCTAGCTTTTTCTCATTGCACACTACTAAAGCTACTCTTGCCAAAGTCTCTAATGACCTCTTCACTAAAGCTTAATATAGCTCACAAAAGGTAATAAAGAGACAGAGGTGCAGTCATTGTGTCTCCTGGGGAAAGCTGCTGGGAGGGATTAATGTTATTTCAGAGGTAAAAAAAAAACCTAGAGTGATAAATGATAAAAATATTATTTGCAAATGGCTTCAGCTGCATGCCTGATAGCCCTGCACAACAGGATAAGGATACTGTCATGGCAGAAAGCCATCAATCAAAACTGTATCCTGAAACTGACAGTGCTTGGCAAGAGAGTGAGAATTGAGGAAATGAAAGAAATAGTCACCTGTTTTTCAGCAATGTCATCCTTTACATTTAAATACAGGAAGAGGTTAACAAAAAGAAAAAGAGGACTCAGCCTCAGATGGAGTGTATTGCATGAAGGCACCACCGTTTATAGAAGCTTGAAATGTGGTCAGTGTCAGAAAATAATCAGGAAGAGCATAACACAACTTTGTGGCAAGTTTCTTCTGTGAAACAATAAAAAGCCTGCACAATAGAAGGCAAAAGCCTTGGAAAGGAAGTGTCAAGTTGAGAAATGTTTTGACATAAAGATAATACACAAATAAAAGGTAGGAATACTTGAGGAGAAGTAGCAATTGAAAAGAAAACAATTTATGTATAACAGAAGCTTCTGTACACACTCAAAGCATGAAGTGGGCTAGGTAAACTCTTGCTGATACACGAAGAGCAAAAATGCACTGAAATTTACCAACGTTAAGCACCAGGTCTGAATTATTCTTAAACTGTCCCAACTTTCATTTCAACTCTGTATGACTGTTCCTTTAAAAATGGCTGTTTAATTTCTCTAAGAAAAAACACACTGAACGCTAGAAATCACTATCATTAAAACTTACCTACCATAATAGAAACTGCAGAAGAGCTGCCACAAATGTGAAAGTAGTCCTGAAAATAACAATTTAAGCCCTTATTCTGCAAACACGCAGAATTCCGTGTGATTGCTCACACACTTATGTCGCAACTCCCATGAATAAAGGAAGTCAAGTGCATACATTTCTGCAGGCTTGGGGACCTTCGCATACAAATGGTGGAGTCTAAATGGATAGTGCAGTATTGCTTGACAGAACATGAAATTCAGCTTCATATAAAAATGATCAGTTATGTGAAGCTCAATCACTTAAAACATTAACAAAAATTAAATAAAGCCTCTTAAAAATTTACTTACATGTATGTTTTAGTAGATTGCTGGGGTGTCTATATACAGGCCATTGCAACTGTGACTCAGGGACCAGTCCTAGAATGGAGCTACTACATGAGTAAAATCTGCAGGAATGGGCCCGAATCCTCACCAGCTATTGCTTTGATCCAGCTCATTTATATATCACATCAGATATCCACTACTGGCTCAGTCCAGTAGGCAGTAGGTATATCTGTACAAGTCAGATATCCAGTATAACAATGACTGCTGCTTCTCCTGTTACACTGGGCTGCACAGAAGTTGCTCTTACCTACTAAAACCCTGCACAGCCTGTGGCAGTTATGGTTTGGGTAGCAGGTAAAAGGGACATGTTAGGCCTTAAAGGGGCTGTCTTAGGGCTCCATGATTTCACATCCTAGATTTTCAAAACAACTATACAGAAGTTATGTGGGTGTGTGGACTCATCTCTTGACTAAAACTAACAAATGGAGTCCTGCCTCCCTATTTTGTGCAGTGGAACTGAGCCAGTGCTGCTGTGAAAAGGCCCTCAGCATCCTAAGAGGAATGGACCTGGTTTTACCTCCAGCATCAAATTTTGCTCCCAGTTAGGTTTGACACAAAACCCATTCAAATCATTGGAAAGACTTCCACCTCCAACTGGCTTTGGATTAGGCCCTTACAATGGTGTAAATGTGGAGTAACTCCTATTAAATCATTTGAGCTACACCCAGGTAACTTGAGCCCTGCGGGGATACAAATTTATATCCATGGATGCAGATATCTGCAGCTATAAATTGGTATCAGCAGAATCACAGGGCTCTCCTGGGAACCACAGTGGCGAAAGGAGGAGAACATGGGGCCATGGATCCCAGATTTATATCCATGGATATTCGCACCCACAGATATAAATTTGTATCTGCGCAGGGCTCTACAGGTAATAGAGCAGAATTTGAACATAAGAATGGCCATACTGGGGTCAGACCAAAGGTCCATCTAGCCCAGTATCCTGTCTTCCAACGGTGGCTAATGCCAGGTGCTTCAGAGGGGATGAACAGAGCAGGTAATCATCAAGTGATCCATCCCCTGTTGCCCATTCCCAGCTTCTGGCAAATAGAGGCTAGGGACACCATCCCTTCCCAGCCTAGCTAACAGCCATTGATGGACCTATCCTCCATGAATTTATCTAGTTCTTTTTTGAACCCTGTTATAATCTTGGCCCTCACAACATCCTGTGGCAAGGAGTTCCACAGGTTGACTGTGTGTTGTTTGTTTTAAACCTGCTGCCTATTAATTTCATTTGGCTCTAAATAACTCATTTCTAGGTACAGAACTGCAGTTTTTAGTTCTACTATGTTTTTCACCACATATTCTGCAGAAGTTACAGAGATGCTTCTGTACTTTCCTATCAGAAAGAGAAAAGGTTTTATTTATTTTGATTAATAAAGACTTGTTTGGATAATGGCATTTGTAGCACTTGCAAATTTGAAACTGCTGTAAATCTCCAAAGCTCCCCTCCTTTAAGTCTAAAAGCTTCAGGAGATTTTCAGTCACTTTAGATCTTGGGTAATGTGATTCGCCATAAATCCCAGTACAGCTAGGAAGCATTAAACACATTTGGTCTGCTAAAAATTTCTCGTAAATGGACAGCTATCATGTTTTCCACTATAGAAACTCCACTCATATCTGTTGTCAATTTCGTAGGGGAGGTTGGCCTTCATGATGTTATAAAGTGTTCTTGAAGCATTACAAAAGCAAAAATCATAATTTTCTGCAGGTATCATTTCCTCTGCCCAACTAAGCTTTTAATGTTTTCAGTAATGCTGATTTATTGGGATTGGTTAGGGAGGCAGTGCTCAGAAGCATCTTTACTCATAAAATCTCAGTGACAGAGAATAACTTTTACATCTTTCAAACTGTCCATTGTGAAAGATTTTTTTCATTACAATGACAGTGCTTAGAGATTTTCAGTGTAATATGGAATGATAACTCCCTTGAGACTCAGGCTGTGTCTGGTTAGGAACCAGTGAATTTGGCCATGTTCTTCAAGACTGATGAAATATTCTTGATCATGTAGTACAGAAACTAAGTAACTTGCCTGTTTCGCTGCTTGAATTTAGAACAGGGGTGGGCAAACTTTTTGGCCCGAGGGCCACATCTGGATATGGAAATTGTATGGCAGGCCATGAATGCTCAGGAAATTGAGGGTAGGAGTGTGGTAGGGGGTGAGGGCTCTGGCTGGGGGTGTGGGCTCTGGGGTGGGGCTGGGGATGAGGAGTTTGGGGTGCAGGAGGGTGCTCTGAGCTGGGATTGAGGGGTTCAGAGGGAGGGAGGGGGATCAGGGCTGGTGTTGGGGCACCGGGGGGTGAGGGCTCTGGATGGGGGTGCAGGCTCTGGGGTGGGGCTGGAGATTAGGGGTTTGGGGTGCAGGAGGGTGCTCTGAGCTGGGATTGAGGGGTTCGGAGGGTAGCAGGGTAATCTGGGCTGGGGGGTTAGGGCTCTGGGGCACTGCCCCGTCCACAGGCGCTGCCCCCGCAGCTCCCATTGGCCGTGGTTCCCAGCCAATGGGAGCTGCAGAGACGTGGCTTGGGCAGGGGCAGCGTGCGGTGCCCCCTGGCTGCCCTTATGCATAGGAGCCGGAGTGGGGACATGCCAGCTGCTTCCCAGGAGCCGCACAGAGCGGGGCAAGCCCCCAACCCTGCTCCCTGGCTGGAGCTCCAGGGCCAGATTAAAAGGGCTGACAGGCTGGATGCGGCCCGCAGGCTGTAGTTTGCCCACCATTGATTTAGAACATATTGGTAGTGAAATCCTGGCCCCATTGCAGTCAAGGGCAAAACTGCTGTTAACGTCAATGAGTCCACTATTTCACCCTAGAATTTTATCTGAACTGGGATGTCTAAGAAAACTCTAGCTGCAACCACACAAGTAGTGAATGCTATTAAGGATCATAAGTGTAATAAACAATTTTCAAACTAAAAAAATAATATGGGCCATTACTTTATAGACAGAAGTCCCAATGGATTTCATTGAGGACTTCTGCTTTGAAAAGTTACAGTTCAATATGGCTTAATATTTGGAAAAAGGGAGTACAATAGGGCAGTAGAATTTTAAGACATTTCCTCAACCAGTGTGACCTGCTGCCTAAGGGGTAAATTCGTGATTTTCTGCAGAAAGATTGCAGAGATAAGATAGCACCATTCCTTTCAGAATTCTTAGGCCTGGTCTACACTAGGCTTTTATGTCGAATTTAGCGCCGTTATATCGAATTAACCCTGCACCCGTCCACACCAGGAAGCCATTTAGTTCGACATAGAGCTCTCTTTAAATCGATTTCTGTAATCCTCCCCAACGAGAGGAGTAGCGCTAAATTCGAAATGGCCATGTCGAATTAGGCTAGGTGTGGATGGAATTCGACGGTAATAGCTCCGGGAGCTATCCCACAGTGCACCACTCTGTTGACGCTCTGGACAGCAGTCCGAGCTCGGATGCTCTGACCAGCCACACCCCGGGAAAATTTGAATTCCTTTTCCTGTCTGGGCAGTTTGAAGCGCAGTTTCTGTTTGGACACCGTGGCGAGCTCAGCAGCAGTGGCAGCAGTGGCAACGATGCAGAGCTCTCCAGCAGAGATGGCCGTGCAATCCAATAGAAAGAGGGCCCCAGCATGGACGGATCGGGAAGTCTTGGATCTCATCGCTGTGTGGGGAGATGAGTCCGTGCTTTCCGAGCTGCGCTCCAAAAGACGGAATGCAAAGACCTATGAGAAGATCTCTAAAGCCATGGCAGAGAGAGGCTACAGCCGGGATGCAACGCAGTGCCGCGTGAAAATCAAGGAGCTGAGACAAGGCTACCAGAAGACCAAAGAGGCAAACGGACGCTCTGGATCCCAGCCCCACACATCCCGTTTCTACGAGGCACTGCATTCCATCCTAGGTGCGGCCGCCACCACTACCCCACCCCTGACCGTGGACTCTGAGGATGGGATATTGTCCGCGGCCGGTTCCTCCGACATGTTAGCGGACGGGGAAGATGAAGAAGGAGATGAGGAGGACGAGGCAGTCGACAGCGCTGGCACCGCTGATTTCCCCGACAGCCAGGAGCTCTTCATCACCCTGACAGAGATCCCCTACCAACCGTCCCCCGCCGTTACCCCAGACACAGATTCAGGGGAAGGATCAAGCAGTAAGTGTTTTAAATATCTAAACATTTATTTACAACATAACTGGCATATTTAAAATATTAACAGTAGCTAAAGTGCTTTAAAACATGTAAACATTTATTTACAACAAAACAGGAAGATTTAAAATATTAACAGTGGGTAAAGTGCTTCAAAACATGTAAACAGGAAAGTCAAACAAAAGGGGAATCAGTGCAAAGTGTGTCATGATTAGTCTGTCTTTGGGCGCCTCAATATATAGTCCGAACCATTTTCAAAAAATTGCACAATGTCCGCTTCATGATTATAGTGCCCAAAACCCTGCAGTCATTTGTCCCTCCAAGGGCACCTAAGCCAAGAACTGGTCAATGTAACCGGGGATAGAGGCGACATCCTCCGGGGAGAACTCCTCATACACCTCCTGCAGGTATTTTTCCAGCCTCATCAGCAGGTTCCTGGGCAGGGAGAGCTTATTAGGCCCCCCGTGGTAGGACACGTTTCCCTGCCACAACGCCAGCAGGTACTCCGGGATCATGGCCTTGCAGAGCAGCGCAGCAAATGGCCCCGGTTTCTGCAGGCTGTCCCGGAGCATCTTCTCCTTCTGGCTCTCCGAGACCTTCAGGAGGGTGATGTCTGGCATGACTCCCTGCTGTGAATTAGGTAGGGGAAAGTTAGTATTGGGACTGCTTGCCCGTCCCTTTACAGAACTGCAACTGCCGGTTTACAGCCACGCGGTTTACAGCCGCGAGGGGGTGGGACAGGGCCAGAGTTCATGCTTGCAGGATTGCTGCCAGCAGAGACTCACATTGCTTTCTATGTGAAAGGAGGCCAGTGCCACTCTTAAAGTTTTAAGCGGCCACAAGTCTACGGCTTACCATGTTTGCCAGCTAGACAAAGTCCGGTGTCCAGCCCTGCTCCTCAGCTCGCCACAGCAAGACCGCAGGCACGGTAGGCGAGGGCCGAAAATTCGACCTTGTCCTCAGTGCGCGTGTGATAGGTGCTCTGCATGGTCTTGTTCACAGAGAAAGACTATGTTCTCTGTTCACAGATACATTGCTCTGTCTCAGGAATTCACTCCCTTTTTCCAATTCCCACAGCCACATCTGCCCAGAGGCTAGCGCACATTAGGAGGAGGAAGAAGAGGACACAGGAAGACATGTTTGCTGAACTAATGGCATGCTCCCGAGCACAGGCAGCCCAGCAGACACAGTGGAGGGAGAACTTGTCCCAAATGCACCGGGCAAACATTGAACGGGAGGAGAGGTGGCGACAGGAGGACAGGCAGGCTACTCAAACGCTGCTTGGACTAATGAGGGAGCAAACGGACACGCTCCGCCGCCTTGTGGATGTTCTGCAGGACCGGAGGCAGGAGGAGAGAGCCCCGCTGCAGTCTCTCTGTAACTGCCCTGCCCCGCCACCAAGTCCCATACCCCCCTCACCCAAAGTCCAAACACGGAGGGGTGGAAGGGGCCGTGAAAAATTTCACTCCACCCCTGCGGACTGCTCTACCACTAGAAGGCTCTCATTCCCCAAAATTTGAAAAGTCCTTTCCTACCCGCCTCACACAAGACCCCGTCCAAGTTTCACCCCCCCGTTCCATGTGCGGTTGTTAATAAAGAATACGTTTCTGTTCATTTCTGTTTCCATCCTCTTCTTTTGGAGGGGAGTCTGTCTGAAGGGGGGGAAGGGGCTTGGTCATTGGACAGGACAGTCACCTTTAGCAGGGGGCAGGTGCAGCAACAGGGCACATATACAGTGCAGTGACTAGTTATCCTGGTCAGTCTGGGAGGTGGTTTTCATGTTCTGTGTGGTGGGGGGGGTGGTGTTGCTCTGTGACTTGGTGGCGGGGGAGGGCAGTTACAGATCTTATGCAGCGGTCCTTACCCTGGATCACAGAGCCGCGCAGCAGGGGATCTGTAACCCTCCTCCCCCTGCAAGACAGTCACATAGCCGACACATACACGCAGTCCCGGCCAGGAGGGCTGGCAGGCTCCGTTGAAACAACCAGTCCACCACCGCGGAGCCTGTCATTCCTGGAGTTTAGAAGCATCATTTGCATCACAACACTAAACCCGCCCCCCGCCACAGTCTGCGTCCCAGGTTTAAAACATTCCCGCGAAAACAGTAATAAAGACAATGGTGTCCATTAACAAAACAGAACAGATTTTATTTTTTGGCAAGGGGGTGAAGGGGGTATGTGATTGGAGAGGATAGTCGACGGCAACTGGGTAAAGAAACGGGGGCAAGTTCTGCTTCTGTGTCCACAAACTTAAAAGTCACTGGGTACCCTGCTCAGCCTTGAAACTGGCTTTCAAAGCCTCCCGGATGCACAGCGCGTCCCGCTGGGCTCTTCTAATCGCCCGGCTGTCTGGCTGGGCGTAATCAGCAGCCAGGCTATTTGCCTCAACCTCCCACCCCGCCATAAAGGTCTCCCCCTTGCTCTCACACAGATTGTGGAGCACACAGCAAGCTGCAATAACGATGGGGATATTGGTTTCGCTGAGATCACAGCGAGTGAGTAAGCTTCTCCATCTCCCCTTGAGACGGCCAAAAGCACACTCCACCACCATTCTGCACTTGCTCAGCCGGTAGTTGAAGAGTTCTTTTTCAGTGTCCAGGGCGCCAGTATAGGGCTTCATGAGCCAGGGCATTAGCGGGTAGGCTGGGTCCCCGAGGATCACTGTAGGCATCTCCACATCCCCAACAGTTATCTTGTGGTCCGGGAAGTAAATACCTTCCTGCAGCCGTCTAAACAGACCAGAGTTCCTGAACACGCGAGCGTCATGAACCTTGCCCGGCCATCCGACGTAGATGTTTGTAAACCGTCCCCGATGGTCCACCAGTGCTTGCAGCACCATTGAAAAGTAGCCCTTTCGGTTGATGTACTGGCTGGCCTGGTGGCCCGGTCCCAGGATAGGGATGTGAGTCCCATCTATAGCCCCACCGCAGTTTGGGAATCCCATCGCGGCGAAGCCATCTATGATGGCCTGCGCGTTTCCCAGGGTCACTACCTTTGACAGCAGTACCTTGACGATTGCCTTGGCTACTTGCAGGACAACAACCCCCACGGTAGATTTGCCCACGCCAAAGTGGTTCGCGACTGACCGGTAGCTGTCCGGCGTTGCAAGCTTCCAGAGGGCTATGGCCACTCGCTTCTGGACAGTCAGGGCTGCTCGCATGCGGGTGTCCTTGCGCTTCAGGGCAGGGGACAGCAAGTCACAAAGTTCCAGGAAAGTCCCCTTCCGCATGCGAAAGTTTCGCAGCCACTGGGATTCATCCCAGACCTGAAGCACTATGCGGTCCCACCAGTCCGTGCTTGTTTCCCGGGCCCAGAATCGCCGTTCAACAAAATCCACATGCCCCATTGCCACCGTGATGTCCTGGGCGCTGGGGCTCGTGGTTTCTGACAGCTCTGTGCTACTCTCCGACTTCAGGCCCTCACGGCGGTGCCGTAGCCTCCTCGCCTGATTTCTCTGCATCTGCCTCAGGGAAAGGTGTATGATAAGCTGCGAGGCGTTGAGAACGGCCACAACTGCAGCGATGGTCGCAGCGGGATCCATGATCGCAGTGCTGTGGCGTCCGCGCTGTCACTGATCTAAAAGTGCGCGAACTGATTTCCCGCCGGCGCTTTCAGGGAGGGAGGGAGGGCGGTAGTGACTGACGGATGACGACAGTTACCCAAAAGCACCCTCGCCACATTTTTTTACCCAGAAGGCATTGGGGGCTCGACCCAGAATTCCAATGGGCAGCGGGGACTGCGGGAACTGTGGGATAGCTGCCCACAGTGCACTGCTTCCAATGTCGACGCTTTCCCTGGTAGTGTGGACTGACAAAGTCGAATTACTGTCCTTAGTGTGGACACACACGTTCGACTTTCTAATATCGATTGCACATATTCGATTTAACTAAAATCGAACTACTCTCGTAGTGTAGACATACCCTTAGTCTTCACACTTAAGTACTATGAGGGACATCCTGTCTTCTGAGATGTTAGAACCTTATGGAAAAAGCAAAGGTATAGAAGAATAAACCCATGCAAAGGGAGAAGGTCCTCTGGCACCTGCCCTGGAGTATGTGCAAGTGAGATGACCAGGAGCTTATTCAGGGTCCTTTCCCTTTGCTCTGTATGGTTGCTAAATATGTGCATAACACTCATTTCAGTATGCGTACATCCTAGAGCTTATGCTATTTCGAGCATAACTCCTTGTTGAGCAATAAGAGATGCCATTATCAAGGATGACATGTGACATCCATTACTACTGGCAGAAAAGCAACAGTTAACATACCACAGAATGAGATTGTCTAATAGTCCCCTTTCAGTAGCCTGGCAGATCTCATGAACCACTTTAGACTTTGGATAGGACTTCTGGTGCAACTATCAATAGCTTAAAAATCTGCTAATATAGGCATGCATGTACTCATCATGATAACTCAAATCATCCTCTTGTCGACCTGTGAATCATGACCTAATCCTGGAGAGGGTTTGAGACAAGCTTAATTCATATAGTGTGTATGAAATTGCTTTTAATAATTAAGAGTGAACCAATATAGCTGAGCTGCAAATAGGAAAACATGCAGTCTAAACATTAATGTTAGGTAGGCTTGTCAATGAGCTAAGGCTTAGTGGGGCTTATAATAGCATAACTGTTATAACTTTCTTAGTATAAGAGTTAGCATAAGCAGTTTGACCTACAGTTATAAGATTTAGCAATAAATGCTTTTTGTAATAAACAAGTTAATGATAAAAGAACAAAGCTAATGGAAGTTTGGGGGATTTTTAGTCCGTGTAACCCTGAGGTTAACCTCATTAAATATATTATATTAATAATTATATTTCTCTCTTCTGCATCTGTGCCCAGCCCCTTGCCTGGTTTCTCATGCTCCATCCCATAAGGCAGCTATTGTTTTAGAATTGCCATGTCAAATTTCAACAATCAATATTTGAAAGGTCACTTCAAGCTCTCTCCTACCTCTGTTATTCCAGATATATCCCCTCATTAGTGTACTTTTGTCAATCAACCACGATGACTCCTTGAACTAGCCATAGCTTTTTCAGAAAAAGTTTAAATTGTCAACACTCTCACCAGGAAAAAATTATTACTTGGTTTTTCTTCAAATGTTCTAGAGAAAAGCACTCATGAAAATTATTCATTTCTGAGGTTACAGATAACCAGACAAATGAATGTGCAGTGGTCACCATTGAAAAGTCAAACATTTACTAGTGACTACCACCCCACAATACTTAAGATATCACAGTTATTCCCTTTTGAAGGAATAGGGAAATAACTGGCATCTCAGCTACCACCGCTTGGTAAATTAAATGTTGATTTGTTCAATGGCAACCACTGCACATACTTCGGGGCTAGTCAGGAGCACTACTCTGAGCCTTTGAAATGGAGTAAGGGGAGTAAAAAGCCCCCTCACTTCACTGCACAGGCTACCCACCCCATAAGACCCTGCACAGTAGGAGAGCAGATGCTGCTGTTCAGCTGCTCCACTTCCTTTTATGCAAGTGGATAAAGAGAGGGTGGAGCAAAGGCCTTGCTCCCCATTCATCAGCCACTGCAACTGAGCTACCATGGAAGGAGAAATAACCTGAACCAGCAAAAGAGCTGGAGCAGCTTGCTTCCTTCATTGGGCAAGGAGGAAACTCTGACCCACTGGATCATAAAGTTGAAATCCAGTCCTTACAGCACTGGATCCAAAGCCCATTAAAGACCCTGGGAGAATCCATTCACTTCAAAAGGCTTTGGATCAAGTGCTATAAGAATTAATGTACTGTCTGTCAGTAGCACACATGGTTGAGAGGACACATCTAGTGGGGTTCCACAGGGGTCTGTCCTCCATCCAGTGCTATTCAATATTTTCATCAGTGACTTGGATAATGGGGTGAAGAGTATGCTTATAAAATTTGCAGATGATGCCAAACTAGGAGGAATTGCAAGTACGTTGAAGGACAGGATCACAATTCAAAATTACCTTGACAAACTGGAAAACTGGTCTGAAATCAATAAGATGAAATTCAATAAAGACAAGAACAGAGCACTACAATTAGGAAGGAAAAATCAAATGCACACAAATACAAAAAAAAGGAATAACTGGGTGGGCAGCAGCACTTCACTAAAAGATCTGGGGGTCAAAAACTGAATATGAACTAACAGTGTGATGTAGTTGCAAAAAAAGGCTAATATAATTTTGGGGTGTATTAACAGATTTGACTTATGTAAGTCAAGGGAGATAATTGTCCCACTCTATTTGGCACTGGTGAGGCCTCAGCCTCCTGTGTGAAGTTCTGGTGCCATGCTTTAAGAAAGATGTGGCCACATCAAAGAGTGAGACCAGAAGAAGCAACAAAAAATGCTAAAAGGTTTAGAAAACCTGACCTATGAGGAAAGGTTAAAAAACTGGACATGTTTAGTCCTGAATGAAGAAGACTGAGGGGACACCTGATAGCGTTCTTCAACTATGTTAAGCACAGGGATCAAATGTTCTCCATGTTCACGGGAGGTAGAACAAGAAGTAATGGGATTAATTTCCAGCAAGGAAGATTTGGGTTAGGGAAAACTTTATAACTATGGAGATTGTTAAGCACTGGAATAGGCTTCCAAGGGAGACTGTGGAATCCCTGTCAGAGATTTTCAACAGGCTAGACAAATACCGATCAGGCATTGTCTAGGTATACTTGGTCCTGCATCAGCAGTGGGAGATGGATGAGATGATCTCCTGAGGTCCCTTTCAGCCCTACATGTCTAGGATTCTATGGCAGCACTGCATATGTAGAATTAAATATCCAAACTGTCTTCATTCCATACAACCTGCCTCAGAAAAATCCTCCATATCTTTTGGCCAAGAACAATCTCAAACCAAGATCTATTGACACAGTGCAGCCAAGAGGACCTGTGCACCATCATTGCCAGGAGGCGTTGGAGATGGATGGGCCATGTGCTTCGGATGGAAACTGATTCCATCACCAGAGCAGCAATAAGATGGACACCTGAAGGCAAGCGAAAACGAGGCCACTCGAAAACAACATGGCAAAGAGCTGTGGAAGCCGAGCTGAAAAACCTGGGGCACAGCTGGGGAACCATTGAAAGACTTGCCAGAAACAGACAGCAGTGGAGGAGCTTCGTCACAGCCCTAAATACCAGAGGCGTGATAGGAACATGATGATGATGGCAAAGCATAAAAGCTACATTTCAAAAGTGCTAATAGAATCAAGAACCAAGTATCTGCTAGTAGGAAGTCCATTTTCTTGACAGACTGAATGAAATAAATCAATTTCAATTATACATTATATTGTTCCAGGTCAATGGGCAGCAGCCTGTAAAGATTTCATTCCTGTCTCTGAGGCCACTCATGTAACACAAGAAATTAATAGAACTGTACACTGTACTACCTTCTAACAATCTTACTCAAAAGACTTGGTCATCTTTTCTCTGGTCATTCAAATCCTAGATTAAACGCAGAGAGTATATTACTGAAACATGACTGATTATAAATTAATGAAAAAGTCAAATTCAAAGCTATGAGTGCACACAGGTCGACTGCTAGGCAGGCACAGAGCCCCACTGAAGTCAAGTGAGACTCCACAAGGGTGCAGTAGTCGATCCACACACAGTCAGTTGCAGGATTGGGGTTTAATATTGTAGTACTGGTCTGTGGTCTGATCCCGCTCCTGTTGGAGTCCAAAAAAAAAAAAAATATATCAATGGGGTCAAAAAATGTCCTACCTTTGAAATAGTTCATCCCCTCCCTGGATGCTGCTTAATCATCCCTGCCAATGCTCTCTTATTCCGGGGCTCATAATGCACCTTCATAAAAAGTGGGGGGTTTTTTTGGGGGGGGGGGAGGGAAATCTCAGTTAGGAAACTGTCATTTTCCGTCTTTGCATTCTCACAAACTGCTCATTGTGCTGCATTATCAACATATGCCATAGATTTTTGCAGGAATAAAGTGTATATATATTTTCAACATTTAATATAAAGTTATCTTGCCAACTTCTCAGAGCCTCACCACCACTCTTTGGAAGCACGTGAATCCTGAGTTTTATGGCAGCCCCTTGTAAAAACAGCTGGCAGCATATCACTGATCAAAGCACAGAGTGCAGTTTTTCCAGAAAGTTAAAGATAACGTACAATGGCAGTGCCCTTGCATTCTTCCATTTCCTATGTTTGTTATATAGTGAATGACATCCAGCCAGCTAGTCTGGATTGTTCACAGTGTTGAATTGAGAACACAGAGTCAGTAAACAGTGAAGACAGCATTTTTAAAAATACTCCATGCAATGTTTTAACACCACAGTGGAATGTTTATAACAGAAGAGACCACCAATAATATAACTTATTTAAATTCATCTTACACATTTAGATAAATATTCCAAAGCTGTTCAATCTGCACTGCTATATTTAAACTCCTTATGTTGGGAGTTAAATTTACTAAGGATCGCTTCCCAAATCCCAATCTGTATACCGTAAAGACTCTTACTGAGATTCTTCGGTGCATTCTGACAATGGTTAAACTCTAAAGAAAAAGCCTTCAATACTGAATATGTAGCATATTGAATATGACAAATACCATTTTATCTTGATGAGACATGTGGAACTCCTGTGCACTGCTTTGAAAATGCATCCTTTGTTTTTCAAATAGTATTTGTTGCCCCTTTTTTTTGTATTCAGTAAGTGACGCTACAACTGATAGAGTATTTGACTACTTTTCACACAGATCACAAAACGAAATCCATGTGAATCAATCCCATTAAACTTAAAGGCGAGTGTGCTATTGCACATATCTGATAGATTTATTGTCCAAAACCTAGATGACTAGGTTTTACATCTAGATGTAAAATTGAAGTAACAATTGAATTGTAACTAATGGTTACAGAGCACAGATTGCCTGTGTTAAGAGAGCAGAAAGAATACTATGCAAGCGCTATGAGAGGTTTTGTTTGGTATTTAATAAGTTAAAATTGAACTTGGCCCAGAATGAGGTGTGTTACTAACAGAGCTGTGCAAGTAACTGGTTTTTTGGTTCAGCCTAAAATATACACGTAGTGCACACTCCATCTCAGGTTAACTCAAAATGAAATTTTTGGCAAAATGAAAAACCTGAAAAGTTTTCATTTCAGAAATGTTTCATTCAACCCATGTTTCATTTCATTTGAAGCTTTATTTAGAAAAAAAATAAAATTGAAGTAAAATTAAAAACAAACCCACAAATCACTTTGAATCAAAGTTTAAATATTTTGTTTTGAAAATGTCAAAATGAAATCTTTCAGCTATTTTGAAATTATTTTTCCCCAACCAAAATGACTCAGTAAACTTACCAAGTTTGTGAAGTGTTTTGGTTGACCCAGATCTGAAAATAAAAGTTTTGGCCAGATCCAGTCTCTACTGAAGTAATGGATCTACATCCTTTACACCTATGTTGAATTTCACCCTTACATCATATGGAACGCATGGATGAAATATCTTATTTTTATTCTAACATCATCTTAACTATCTTCCTATACACATTAGAGCTTATACCTGGATTTGCTCATCAGTCGTTTCAGTTTGCAGGTTGTCACACTTTTGCATTCTCCTTGCATTTTGATCTGTACATGAAATTCAAGCAAAACACTCAGGTGAATCCTCCCAAGTGTCAAATGGTCTCCAGCAAAAACCTAACTCACTTGGGGACAAAAGGTTCACTCAAAACATGGCTCATATTTGCCCAGAAGATCAGTGAAACACATTATCTAGGTTAGTTTGTAGTAGTTTCAGTTTCCAAGAATTTTCATATATGATACACACCGCCTCACCCTATCTAAATTGTTTGACATTTGAAAGTCAGTGATTAAGTACTGGAAAACCACTACAGAAGGGATGAACAAAACTCAGTCATGGTAGTAGAGGTGGTCTTTAGCTAAAGGTCAAATTAAAATTGTACTGCAGATATTTTAAAATGCTGCTTATTGGAAGTAATCCTTTGATCTGTTTTCACTCTACTTTGCTTGATTTACTTTCATTGCTCACTGATGTTAATAATGTTCTTATCTTTCCATATATGCTCACATTCATTATTTCTTACTCTCTCATAACGGGACATTATATTGCTCTTACTCAGTTATGTATTGGAATCTGTTTTCATTTTATAGATTATGAAAAAATAAAGAAAAATGCATATTTGGTTTTACAAGAAATTTTATTTGGAGTAGAAAACAAGATGCTCATCTCCTCAAGCTATACTTTATTTTTCAGTACATTTTAGAAACATATATATTAGAGATTTCTAATGCAGGAGTAATATCAATATTGTAGAATAATGGGCTATTAACTGTGCTTTTGATAGTGTTTAAGAATTCATTACACTTTAGTACTGAGGCATAATGAGAAAATTGTTCTGTAAGTATAAGTGAAGAGGTGCATTAGACTGAAGGACAGTATAACACTAGCATGAAAATAACTTGGTGCTGTGTACTAGGAACTAAAGGACAGATTTTTTAAAGATAGTTAGGCACCTAACTCCTGTTTACATATACTAATGCAGGGGTAGGCAAACTACAGCCCTCCAGAGGTTTTAATCCAGCCCTCGAGCTCCAGTCGGGGAGTGGGGTCAGGGGCTTGACCCACTCCGCCTGGCTCCTGGAAGCAGTGGCATGTCCCTCCTCTGGCTCCTACACGTAGGGGCATCCAGGGGGCTCCACACACTGCCCCCGCCCCAAGTGCCACCCCCGTGGCCAATAGGAGCTGCAGGGACGGCACCTGCGGACTGGGCAGCGCACAGAGCTGCCTGGCCGCACCTCCGTGTAGGAGCTGGAGGGGGGACATGCCGCTGCTTCTGGAAGTGCTTGAGGTAAGCACCGCCCAGAGCCTGGACCCCTGACCCCCTCCCACACCCTAACCCCCTTCCCCAGCCCTGATCCACCTCCTGCCCTCGAACCCCTCGGTCCCAGCCCAGAGCACCCTCCTGCACCCCAACCCCCAATTTCATGAGAATTCATGACCTCCCATACAATTTCCATACCCAGATGTGGCCCTCGAGCCAAAAAGTTTGCCCACCCCTGTACTAATGGCATATAAACAAGTTAGCACACAAGTCTACTGGTTGAACTAGCTAGACTCAGTACCGCTATAGGGCCTGATTTTCCCATTTTACTCACATTCAGTAATACCTTATTCTGGGAAGAATCCCACTGATTTCTTGTGGCGCAGAGAATATATATATAGCCAATCCACATAAATTTGTTCTAAGTTTAGAACTTTTTTGTAATATATCCAGATCCCTTCTTAATTAAAGTCAATGTCCAAAAGGAATACAGTCCTAGTCATTGGGAAAAGAGATGAAAGCAAACAATCAGCTGAAAATAGAGAGTTCCAGAACAAGGTATTGGACTTTCAGAGGAGACTTCATGTGTTCTAAACTCTGTGGCTGACATGTACTAACACCAACACCTTGGGCGTTAAAAAAGGATCAATTCATAAGTTCTCCCAGAAGCTCAGTCAGGACGACAACATCCATTTGATTCCACATCCCAGTTTCTTCAGAACTCACTCAGACCCCTGTGCAGTCCTAGGCTTTATTCTTCTCTCTGTTACACTGGTATAAAGTAGGAGTCATTCCAATGCCGGCAATGGAGTCAAACCCACCCATGTAAAATTGGTGTGAAGGGTGAATGAGGCCCACTGGCTGTGTCTACAATCTTTTATTTCCTGAATTCTACATCCCAAACACCGGATGTTTTATAGCCTATACCGGCTAATGGCACTGTCCTCCTGGCAGGCTGACTTATTTCAAGTCCTCTTTCGCAGATCATTCTGTTTCTCCTTCACATGGCAGAGAAAGTTCTCTCTGAGGGCCAGGGCCGGCTCTAGGCACCAGCAAAACAAACTGGTGCTTGGGGCGGCACATTTTTAGGGGCGGCATGGCCGGCGCCAGAATGCCGCCCCTAAAAATGTGCCCCGGCCGCCCTAGCTCACCTCCGCTGCTGCCGCTCACGCGCCATGGCGCGCGAAACAGCTGATTCGCACGCCGCTGCTCACCCTCCCTCCCAGGCTCTCAAACCTGGGAGGGAGGGGGAGATCCCGAGCAGCCGTGGTGCGCGAAACAGCTGTTTCGCGCGCCGCCGCTCACCCTCCCTCCCAGGTTTGAGAGCCTGGGAGGGAGGGGGAGACTCCGAGAGGCCGCGGCGCACGCGCCGCTTCTCCCTCTCCCTCCTAGGCTTGAGAGCCTGGGGGGAGGAGGCAGGGCTGGGGATTTGGGGAAGGGGCGGAGCTGAGGCGGGGCCGGGGGTGGGGTAAGAAAAAAAGGGGGGGGGCGGCCAAAATTGTTTCTGCTTGGGGCAGCAAAAATCCTAGAGCCAGCCCTGCTGAGGGCCAAATCCTGTAAGAAGTTTTGAGCACTCTAGTCTCAATCCAGCAAAGCCTAAAACATGTAGTTAACTTTAAACATGGGGGAGTTCCCCCTGACTCTAACAGGGCTATTCACACGCTTAACTTTATTCGTGTACTCACCTGCTCAGCTGGATCAGGACCAGACTGCTCAGCACTTTATTCTTGATTGAGCCCTTATTCGGGTATGTTTAAACCGGGACAAAAATCAGAGCGATAAAAGGAAACTCTCCCCAAATCATTCTAAAAGAACGACAGTGGAGGTTGGTGCTGGCAAATATATACCTCCCCAACACATCACACCCCATTTCTGATTTCCCAAATACAACCAACAAACTAACAATCTGGAGCTCTTCATCCACCCCCGATAAATCATTTCTACTCCTCCAATAGCCTCTCTGTTATGGCCCTTATCCCCACTGTGCCCCTGCTCCTCCTGAAAAAGATCCCCACTGCTCTTGCCATCCCTTATTAGGTCATAGACACACACACCCCAAATCCCTCTTTCACCCCCCTTTGCCCTTTGACAGTCCCACACTTCTTTCCTCTCCAGTCATAGGTCCCTCCCGGAAGTCATAGGCTCGCCACCTATGGGCCTCTGTTGCTGCTCCTGTGGGTGTTGGCGTGAAGAATTCTGCTTTCATTAGAGGGAGGAGCTCTCCTAGAAGCTAGTGCTCCATCAGTTCTTCCTCCCCAAACTGCATGCTGCTGCAGTGAAGAACAAGAATCTATCAGCCCCTTCTCTGAATTATCCCCTGTACTCATGCCATTGTGCTCCTTGAAACACCAGCAACAAAGATTTTTTATGCATCCAAAGAGGAATGTCATAGGAGGCATTCAGCCCATTAGCCCCTCATTCCCAGCCAACACTGGTTGACAAACATATGTTTATTCAAGAAACAGGAGACTCGGCTAACATTTTCACTAACCCAAACCAAAATTACTCCGCACCATCTAGGATTAGAACCAAGCTCGTAGAGCTTTAACAGCAATCATTCCAATGCATTAGTATACTAGACAGACAGACATAGGTGGTGTGGACAATTTATCTGCCTTTAGCATATGCATTTCTGCAGCCAAATTGACAGCTTCAGGCAACAAGCCATTCAGACTCATTAGACATTGAAATCACAGACAAGACAAATGGAAAACTTTGTAATAATTTACCTAGATGCCTTTTTGGAAAAACATAGAGCAAAGAAGTTGTTGAAAGGCCATTTGGTGAGGTTGGCAATAAGCTGAAGGCTCACTAGGTCTGCTAGGAGAAGAGAAAATTAGTTTTTCAAAATGGCTTCCAGAGATTCTTCCAAAGAGCGTTTGAGGTTTCAGCATTTATGAAAAGAGAGACAGTTTGAGACTCTGCACTTTGACTTACCACTAGATCTAACAGAATGGATTTTATTGCCAGAGGACAATTTTTTTTTTTTAAGAACAAAAGATTGCCCTTTAAAACAACAATAATACTGTTGAACACACACTCGGCCAAGTTTGCAGACAGTCTATGTTCTTACAAGACTTCCCAACACTAGTGTATCTGAGAGTCTCCCTAACTATGAAGAACATCCCCTGCCCCTCTCTCACCTCTAGTGAGCAGGGACTGGGCTTTGTATGTTTTAATGGGGGGTGAAGGGGGGAAGGTGGTTTGCATTTTCTAAATATATATATGGGATTATTTTGGGAAGGTTAGGCCAAAGTTTCCAGCACCAACTTCAACTCTGTTCTCACATCCCTACAGCTCAAGGCCCACAGCAGAAGCTTAAGCTTTTCTTGCTGTGCAAATGAATCCCAACAATATTGTCTTCATCTGCAGGAGGATATAATCTGCTCCCATCTTTCTTACTTTTATTCAGGACAAAGGGTTTCCACTACGTGGGTGGGGGGCGTTATGGTGGATTAAGGCAGATCCTTGCATCCTGGGAATTCTGATCTCCTTGCCCCAAATTTGTCAGGAGGCAATGAATAGCTGATTGCCTTTGCAAAGAGCAGTAGTCATAAAGAGCTGGCAAAAAAAAGATGTGCTGGGTGCATCTTGAGCCTCTCAAGTCGTCATGTGATTTGGTGGCTGACTAGAGGGAATGTGTAGCAGGGTGCTGGTGCAAAAGCACCTAATTACCCCTGCTCAGCCAGCTCCAATCAAGAGAAATAGATTGGGGCTGGTGAAACAGACCTGATGCCTGGCCTGGGGATTGGCTCCACCTGCGGGCCTGACAAGCCAGCAGTTATGAGGGCTGGGAGCCAAAGAAAAGCCAGCCAAGGAAAGTTCAGTCTCCTAGCTGTGGGCTGACTGCAGGAAAAGAGGCAACTAACCCTGTAAGCCTTGTATATAGCTCAACACTGGTGGTGGGAGAACTGTGTGTGTGTGTGTAAATAAAGCCACGGATGCTGCATAACTGGAAACCTCTCTGCACTTTATTGGACAGCCAGCGGGCTCAGGAAGAGGGGTGTGGCAGAGAACCTGTCACAGAAGGCATAAGGCAGATAGAAGCAGGCAGTGACTTGCTGCCTGAGTTGCAAGGAGGCTGTCAAGCAGTGACTGCAAACTCACAGGCTCCCCCCTCCCATTCATGAGGAGCAGGGGAGTAGTAATGTGTACGGAGTACACTAGAACCTGATAACAGCTTGTGTAGAATGGATTGGGTATCAGTGGCTCTCTGGACTCTACCTGGAAGGTCCCTTATTCATATCAGGAAGGCTGGAATGGGAAAAGTACAAGCAAGTTTCCAGTATATATAACAGATTGGACTAGGTAAATTGGGCATTCCCATAGGTCTTGGATACAGGCAAATGTTGGCCCACAGAATCATAGAACTGGAAGGGACCTCACAAGGTCATCTAGTCCAGTCCCCTGCACTCAAGACAGGACTGAGTATTATCTAGACCATCCCTGACAGGTGTTTGTCCAACCTGCTCTTAAAAATCTGCAATGATGGAGATTCCACCACCTCCCTGGGCAATTTATTCCAGTGCTTAACCACTCTGACAGTTAGGAAGTTTTTCCTAATGTACAAGCTAAACTGCCCTTGCTGCAATTTAAGCCCATTGCTTCTTGTCCTACCCTCAGAGGTTAAGAAGAACAATTTTTCTCCCTCCTCCTTGTAAGATAGTGTGGTCTCTGGCCCATTTGTAGTATGTAGCTAAATGTTCCTCCAGTGTGTAGTTTTGGTAGGAATAATATGGGTCTGTGGCCAATATTGAAAATGTGTTTCAGGGAGTGGAGGATGGATATTTAAAAACCCACTATTTTTCCTATGAGTCAACATCAAAAACCCGTGATTTTTAGAAAAATCATCAGGACAAAATTTAGAAGCCCAGGTTTACAACTGAAAGGACACACAAAAAAGGCATCTTAGCCAGATCCTGATGCCCATCTCAGTCCACATCCCACAGGAGTAGAACCACTGTTCCTCCTCACCTTGGGTCCTGCACTAAGTGTAACTCAGTTTATAATGATGTTAGTAGGTTGAAAAGATCATTTATCATTCACCACAGCGCTCATGAAGTTATAAACATGGAGACCAAAGGAGCTCCTTTTATAATTACTCAAAACGCTTGCTCTCCAGTTTGATGAAAATAGTCCTGTACACCATTTCATATTGGATAGTATAGTATAAAACAAGCTTAACATTTCTTACAGTAAACTCTGAATTATGAGTAGCCAAAACTAGAACAATTTTCAAAAATTAAAAAAAAAATACACAATTTTTTCCAAAATCTCAGAATGTGAAAATGGTTTTTTGATTAACCTCACACTATCCCGAATGAACTCTTTTCTTCATAGAGATACACCGCCCAGCAGAAATACTGGGTGAAAAAAAGATTTTTCAGCAAATGAGGGAGCTCAGAATTGGAGCTTTCAATGGAAACTTGGGCCAACCCTAACAATGGAGACACTAGTTAGGCTTATGGGATGAAGACAGACTGAGTTTTTAATCGTGGCTCAGTCAAAAGTTGGCATATATAGTTCAAGACTCTTGCTTCTCAAACGTAGACTCCAGCACACATAACAAACAGAAGTTTGGGTTTATCATTTTAAGAGCTGTTCCAATAAAGGAAGAGGGGAGGGAAATCAAAGCAGCAATGCTATACTCAGCAAATTGTTTGATCTTGTCTGCAGAATATCTACCCACCCCAACACTCTATTAAGTTTGCGAAGGACAATTATTTTTAAAGGGCATCTGATAAATACATCTGGTCAAACCTTTCATTTTAAATAATGTATTTATTAGTTTGAGACCTTTATTCTGTTTCAGAATTGGCCACAAATAAGTCATGTGATTATCAGTCAATATGATATATTCTGTGAATATATTTGGTCCTATGGGCTATTCCAGACTGTTCTTAGCCAGGCTGATTGGTCACCTAATTCACCTGGCCTAGTCATGCAGTTTATATAACCACAGAAATCTGACAACTTAAATTTGCTTGTGTACCTATGTATTTCACTGTTGAATGGATTAATGAAAGTTTGGGGGAGGGGGATGCAAAGCCCCCCCATATGTGTACAAGGGATTGTCAAGGCTCCTTCCCCACTCTGAACTTTAGGGTACAGATGTGGGGGCCTGCATGAAAACTTCTAAGCTTAACTACGAGCTTAGATCTGGTCCGCTGCCACCACTCCCAATGGGCTAACTCCCTTCCCTGGGTAGCCTTGAGAGACTCTTCCACCAACTCCCTGGTGAACACAGATCCAAATCCCTTGGATCTTAAAACAAGGAGAAATTAACCATCCCCCCTCCTTTCTCCCACCAACTCCTGGTGGATCCAGATCCAACCCCCTTGCAACTAAAAACAAGGAAAAATCAATCAGGTTATTAAAAGGGCTTTTAATTAAAGAAAAAGGTCAAAATCATCTCTGTAAAATCAGGATGAAAAATAACTTTACAGGGTAATCAAACTTAAAGAGCCCAGAGGAACCCCCTCTAGCCTTAGGTTCAAAGTTAC